>NC_134711.1:260463952-260766982 GCF_049634645.1 Pelodiscus sinensis
TTCCCCTGCGTCCAGACTCAAGCCGTGTTCTTTCGAAATTATTTCGAAAGAACGCGGCTTTTCTTTCGATGGCAGTAAACCTCAATTTACGAGGAAGAAAGCCTTCTTTCGAAAGTTCCTCTTTCGAAAGAAGGCGTTCTTCAATGTAAAGAGGCCGTCTTCGAAAGAGAGCATCCAGACTCGCTGGGTGCTTTCTTTCGAAAAAGCGGATTTCTCTTTCGAAAGATCCGCCTGCAGTCTAGACGCGATCTTTTGAAAGAGGCTCTTTCGAAAGATGCTTTCGAAAGAGCCTCTTTCGAAAGAAGCCTGCAGTCTAGACATAGCCATTGAGAGGGAGGAAAACGAAGTAAGAAAGGATATAGCTGGGGGTAGGAGAATGGACATGACGAAGGGTGGGGTGGATACTAGTCTAATAGGTCATATTGGAGGTACAACGTCCGTGCCAAATTGGGTAAAGAATGTGAGTGAGGTGAAACAGCAAAAATTAAGATGTTTGTACACCAATGCGAGGAGCCTAGGTAACAAAATGGAGGAAATAGAGCTACTGATCCAGCAAGTGAAACCAGATATTATAGGAATAACAGAAACATGGTGGAATACTAGGCATGACTGGAGTACAGGTATTGAAGGGTGTGTGCTGTTTAGGAAAGACAGAAATAAAGGTAAGGGTGGTGGTGTCACATTGTATATCAAAGATGAGGTAGATTGTAAAGAAATAAAAAGTGATGGAATGGAGAAGACAGAGTCTGTCTGGGTAAAAATCACATTGGGGAAGAAAACTATCAGATTCTTCCCTGGGATACTGCTTGGGGTGTGTTTTGGACCACTGGGATCTAATTTGGATATGGATAGAGACCTCTTTAATGTTTTTAATGAAGGAAATACTAACGGAAACTGCGTAATCATAGGAGACTTCAACTTTCCAGATATAGACTGGAGAACAAGTGCTAGTACTAATAATAGGGCTCAGATTTTCCTACACGTAATAGCTGATGAATTCCTTCATCAAGTAGTTGCTGAACCAACAAGGGGGGGATGCCATTTTAGATTTGTTTTTTGTGAGTAGTGAGGACCTCATAGATGAAATGGTTGTAGGGGACAACCTTGGCTCGAGATGGGATTATTTTAAGTTAAAGTTGCAGAAGCTATCAGAAGCCTGTATCCCAAGAAAGGGGAAAAAAATTATAGGCAGGTGTTTTAGACCAAGCTGGATGAACAAGCATCTCAGAGAGGTGATTAAGAAAAAGTAGAAAGCATATAAGGAGTGGAAGATGGGAGGGACCAGCAAAGAAAGCTACTTTATTGAGGTTAGAGCATGTAGGGACAAAGTGAGAAAAACTAAAAGTCATGTAGAATTGGACCTTGCAAAGGGAATTAAAACCAATAGTAAAAGGTTTTATAGCCATATAAATAGGAAAACAACAAAAAAAAGAAGAAGTGGGACTGCTAATTACTGAGGATGGAGTGTAGGTTAAGGATAATCTAGGCATGGCCAAATATCTAAACAAATACTTTGCTTCAGTCTTTAATGAGGCTACTGAAGAGCTTAGGGATAATGGTAACATAACAAATGGGAATAAGGATATGGAAGTAGATATTACCATATCTGAGGTAAAAGCCAAACTCAAACAGCTTAATGGGAGCAAATCGGGGGACGGGGGGGGGGCAGATAATCTTCAGCCAGGAATATGAAAGGAACTGGCACATGAAACTGCAAGTCCATTAGCAAAATTTTGTAATAAATCTCTAAACTCAGGGGTAGTACCATTTGACTGGAGAATTGCTAATATAGTTCCGATTTTTAAGAAAGGGAAAAAAAGCGACCTGGGTAACTATAGGCCTGTTAGTTTAATTATTTAATATCTGTAGTATGCAAGATCTTGGAAAAAATTTTGAAGGAGAAAGTAGTTAGGGACATTGAGGTTAATGGCAATTGGGACAAATTACAACATGGTTTTACAAAAGATAAATCGTGCCAAACCAACCTGATTGCCTTCTTTGAGAAAGTAACAGATTTTTTTAGATAAAGGAAATGCAGTGGATCTAATCTACCTTGATTTTAGTAAGGCATTTGATACAGTATCACATGGAGAATTATTGGTTAAATTGGAAAAGATGGGGATCAATATGAAAATTGAGAGGTGGATAAGCAACTGGTTAAGGGGGAGACTACAGCGGGTCATACTGAAAGGTGAACTGTCAGATTGGAGGAAGGTTACTAGCGGAGTTCCTCAGGGATCAGTTTTGGGGCCAGTCTTATTTATTCTTTTTATTACTAACCTTGGCACCAAAAGTGGGAGTGTCCTGATAAAATTTGCGGATGACACAAAGTTGGGAGCTACTGCCAATTCAGAAAAGGATCGGGATATCGGGATGATCTTGTAAATTGGAGTGATAGCAATAGGATGAAATTTAATAGTGAGAAATGTAAGGTTATGCATTTAGGGATTAATAACAAGAATTTTAGTTATAAGCTGGGGACACATCAGTTGGAAGTAACGGAAGAGGAGAAGGACCTCGGAGTCCTGGTTGATTATAGGATGACTATGAGCCGCCATTGTGACATGGCCGTGAAAAAGGCTAATACAATTTTGGGATGCATTAGGCGAGGTATTTCCAGTAAGAATAAGGAGGTGTTCGTGCCATTATATGAGGCATTGGTGAGACCTCATTTGGAATACTGTGTGCAGTTCTGGTCTCCCATGTTTAAGAAGGATGAATTCAAACTGGAACAGGTACAAAGAAGAGCCACTAGGATGAGCTGAGGAATGGAAATTTTGTCTTATGAAAAGAGACTCAAGGAGCTTGGCTTGTTTACCTTAACCAAAAGAAGGCTGAGGGGAGACATAATGCTCTCTTTAAATATATTAGAGGGATAAATACCAGGGAGGGAGAGGAATTATTTAAACTTAATACCAATGTGGACACAAGAACAAATGGATATAAGCTGGCTATTAGGAAGTGTAGACTTGAAATTGGATGAGCGTTTCTAACCATTAGAGGAGTGAAGTTCTGGAACAGCCTTCCAAGGGAAGTAGTGGAGGCAAAAGACCTATCTGGCTTCAAGATTAAACTAGATGGGTTTATGAAGGGGATGGTTTGATGAGGTAACATGATCTTGGTAACTAATTGACCTTTCATTATCAGTGGTAAATAGGCCAATGGAGGGATGATAGGAGTTATTATAGAGAACTTTTCCTGGGTGTCTGGCTGGTGAGTCTTGCCCACATGCTCAGGGTTCAGCTGATCACCATATTTGGGGTCAGGAAGGAATTTTCCTCCAGGGTAGATTGGCAGAGGCCCTGGAGGTTTTTTGCCTTCATGTGTAGCATGGGGCACGGATCACAGCTGGAGGATTCTCTGCAACTTGGGGTCTTTAAACTATCTGAAGGCTTCAATATCTGAGGTATAGGTGAGAGGATTATTCCAGGAGTGGGTGGTTAAGATTCTGTGGCCTGCATTGTGCAGGGGGTCAGACTATGTTATCATAATGGTCCCTTCTGGCCTTAAAGTCTATGAGTCTATGGTTTGTTGCAGCAGTATTTTTGCCCACAGGTGCTGGTAACATTCCATGTTTTCCTTATAGATTGTTCTTATGCAAGAGAAGTTAAGGAAATACTGGCTAAGGTGATAATCCTCCGAATAGCATAGGGGAATAAACAGGTCTCCATGGGCTTAGAGACACTTCTCAGGACTGACATAGCAGTGGAATGGGGAGACTTTATTCCTAAGTGATATAGTGAGGGTCTCCTTTTTTATGAATGGCAAGGTGTGAGGCTGCTCTGGGCATTTCCACAATCATTTAGACCAATCCATTGCATATAGCCCATAATGATGGATGAACTACTCCATGTACAATGGAAGGAGGGACTGAGGTGGTGGATAATGTAGGCCAGTGGGGGAGAAATATTCATCTCTGAATGATTAAATAAATCTCGAAATAAAGGCAATTGAACCTGGGTTGTTTGTATTCTCGCTGTTCCTTTTTTTCCTTGGAAATGGAGGGGGTATTATCACAGAAGTGAAACATTATTGAGGTAATTGCTGTTGGTTATTTTGCTGTACTTTATGTAACTATTTTGTATTTTCATCTTTAAAGTTGTTGTTTATTTTTGCATGTTATTATAACTTGGTAAGCCTGTGGGCTGTACTGGGCTGTTGTAAGTGTCAGTGTGGGTGTGTATGACTCAAGTTTTTCCTTGTGCTGTAATCTATATAAAGTTTGTATTAAAGGCATCAAGCTTCTATTAACCTTTTCAAGGTGTGTATGTGTCTGTACATTGTCACAGTGAGCATTCCCCAAAAGTAGGGTGAAAGTGAGGGGACGTATTCCTTCATATGGCAGAACTGCTTTGTTTATCTTGTCTCTTCATCTCTGAGGGTATGTCTACACTATCCCCCTAGTTCGAACTAGGGGGTAATGAATGCATACCGAACTTGCTAATGAAGCCCGGGATTTGAATTTCCCAGGCTTCATTGGCATAAAGCCGGCTCCGCCATTTTTAAAAGCCGGTTTGTTCGAACCCCGTGCCGCGCGGCTACACGCGGCACGGGCTAGATAGTTCGAACTACGTAGTTATTCCGAACTATCTGTACGCCTCATGGAGCGAGGTGTACAGATAGATCGGAATGGCTACGTAGTTCGAACTATCTAGCCCGTGCCGCGTGTCGCCGCGCGGCACGGGGTTCGAACAAGCCGGCTTTTAAAAATGGCGGAGCAGGCTTTATGCTAATGAAGCCCAGGAAATTCAAATCCCGGGCTTCATTAGCAAGTTCGGTATGAATACATTACCCCCCTAGTTCGAACTAGGGGGGTAGTGTAGACATACCCTGAAGGAGTGAGTTCCTCAGAGTGATTTGGGAGTTATGTAGTTGGGAAACTGGTTTATACCCTGGATGTGCTGCAAATATATGCCTGTTGTGGGGTAATGCTCATGCTAACTGGGCCTCTGAATATGTAGGCTGGGAGTCGTGAAAGGAAGATGGGTTTTTTAATCTGTATGAAAAAAGAAGGTGAAACTTTGGCCAAATAACTCTTAGGTGCAACTAGAAAATGCCACAGGGATGCAGGAGGAAGATACAAAGGCAGGATGGGCTCACAACTCGGGATACCTTCTGAACTGCCATAGAGATGATGAGAGAAAAAGAAAACATTAATAGGTCAAGTTATCAATATCTATAACAATATCTGTATCTGAGGAAGTGGGTCTGGCCCACGAAAGCTCATCACCTAATAAACCATCTTGTTAGTCTTTAAAGTGCTACATAATCCTGTATTTTGTTTCAGCTACACCAGACTAACACGGCTACATTTCTATCACTGTATCAGTTTGATGATTCTATGGGAGTGGTGGATGTTTATCTCAGCAGTATAGGGTTTTGTTCAAATTTGGTCATCATTTTTCATTTGTTGATCAACTCAACTGTTGTCCACATTAGGCCCAAACATGGTTTGTACAACACAGACCAGCTAAAAGGTTTAGCTAAATCAGTCTTGTCTTGGGAAGGGGTAAGAAGATGTTAGCTTCTGACCTCACATGCAGGAGTATTCCATTTCAATTTTTATATCTAATATGTCCACCTGGTGGGTGAGTTACAGAATACAATTAAGAGAAAAGTCAATATCTACCTATTATGTATACCATGTTCATTATCATAGCACACAGGCTGGAGTGCAAAACCAGCTATACTGAGAGTATTTATAGCATAGCGTGGAGTCATCCATTCAATCTATATGGATATAGGCTGTGACATAGATGCCAGCTGTTGTGTCTAGCTTCAGAACTTATGATAACTCTGTGACTAATCCAAGTGACTTTTGATGCTATAGAAATAGCTGAAAATATTCTGTTTTGTTTTGTGCTGGGAGTGAGAGTCAGAGCTTTGTCATAAACTCACAATTCCCTCTTTCAGTTTTATGTCAATATTAATCTTTCTATTTTTTGTTCTTTGAATTAGTGTCCTGAAGTTGACAGTTTGTTGAACATTGTAGAATTCACGCACAGAATGTTATAGGTGAATAGAATAATAGATTCCAAGAACAGATGGGACAATCAGTAGTAATCTAAAGCAAAATGCAGGACAATGTAGCACTTTAAAGACTAACAAGATGGTTTATTAGATGATGAGCTTTCGTGGGCCAGACCCACTTCCTCAGATCAAAAATCTTGATCTGAGGAAGTGGGTCTGGCCCACGAAAGCTCATCATCTAATAAACCATCTTGTTAGTCTTTAAAGTGCTACATTGTCCTGCATTTTGCTTCAGCTACCCCAGACTAACACGGCTACATTTCTATCAGTAGTCATCTAGGCTAAGTTCCTGAGTCTGATCTTCTTTATTATGCTCATCATGGAAACTCTACCCACTCATCTACCCCACCCCAACCCCAGAGCATAACTTTTATAAAAATACCCATTCTTGATTTAAAATTTGTCATTGATAAAGAATCCACCACAACCTTTATCACTCTTATTATGAGAAATGCATGCTTTACTTCTAGTATGAATTTACTTAGCTAGAAATTCCAGACATTGGTTCATGTCATACCTTTTTCTATTAGATTGAGGAGCTCATTGTTAAATATTTGCTCCCCAATTAGTTGCTTAAATTCTAATTAAGTCATGCCTTTACCTTCTCTCTCTCCAGCTAATTCTATTGAGCTCCTTGAATCTTTCACTAAAAAGTTATGTTTTCTGAAGAAGAAAAATTGTCGTGGCTCTTCTCTGAACCCTCTTCAATTTATCAACATTGTTCTCGAATTGTGGGCACCAGAATTGCATAAAGTATTCCAGTAACAACCCAGTGTTAAATACAGAGAAAATCTCTCGGCTCCTACTCTAGAGTCCCATGTTTATACATCTCAAGATTGCATTAGCACTTTGGCCAAAGTGTTGCCAGTGGACCATCCACCATGACCCTAATTTTTTTTTTTCAGAATAACTGTTTCCCAGGATAGAGTCCCCCATTCTGTAAGTACGGCCACATTTTTTTTTCTCAAATGCATATGTCTACATTTAATCATCTTAAAATGTGTATTGTTTGCTTGCACCCACATTACTAAATTATCCAGATTGCTCTGTATTAGTGACCTCTTTCCTTCTTCATTATTTACTACTGTCCTGATTTTTGTCTTCTGCAGACTTTATTAGTGATGTGTGTTATGTTTTCCACCAGGTTATTAATAAAAATATGGGATAGTATAAGGCCAAGGATCAATTCCAGAAGGGCTCCACTAGAAATATACTTGTTTAATGATTGACCATTTATAGTTATGTTTCATTTTGAGACCTATTAGTTAGCTAGCTTTTAATTCATTTAATGTGTGCCTTCTTAATTTTAAAATCTAGGGTTCTTTAGTCAAATGTATGGTACCAAGTCAAATGCCTTACAGAAATCTAAATGTCCCCTCTAAACTGTGCGACAACAAAAATTCATAAGTGACTGATCAGCCCCACCCAGTCAGTCAGCTCTGTGCACAGAGCCCTGAGCCTCTGACTGGGCGGGGCTCATTAATCATCTGTGAAGCTGTGCTGCCTTACAGCTTAGTTAGAACACTATATAGTCCATCAACACAATTACTTTAATCAACCAATCAGTCTCCTCCAAAAGGGTAGAGATTTATTTTGACAGTATTTTCCATAAATGTATGGAATTAATAATATTACCTTCTGTTTATTCTTTATTAATATCAGCCACTTCATTATCTTGTGTGGGATTAATGGCCAACTAACTGATTTATAAGTACTCAAGTCACCCCCTTTAAAAAAATATTGGCACAACATTCTTACAGTCTTCTGGAACTTCCTCAGTGTTTCAAGACTTGCTAAAAATCAACAGTAATGATCCAGCAATCTCCACAACCAACTCTTCCAAAATTCTTGAATACTAGTTATTTAACACTGCTGATTTAAAAATCGCTAATTTCAGTAACTGGTATTTATCATCCTTTGAGATATAAGTACAATGGATTTATATTTTCTAGAATACAGAAAAAAATATTTCTACCTTTTCTGCATTATTCTTGATAATTCCACTTTCATCTACAAATGAAACAATATTATAGTTAGGATTCTTTTTGTTGTTAAGAGGTACTTTTTAACTCTGCAGGGAATAGATTTTCCATGTGTTCCTTTGTTTTTGTTATCAATTTTCTATAATTCCTAGATTCTGATTTTTATTTATTACTTTCAATCTCACCTTTCTTCCATTTTATTTATTTGTTATTGAGCTATGTCTGATCCCCCTGCCACTGCAAAAGAAGGGTGACTTTTAATAAATGCTTCCTTCTTTCTTGATTACAGGATTATAACTTTCAGGATATCTAATAAATAATTCTTTAAAAATTCCCAATTCCCAGTCACTCACTTTTTTCTGTTTAAATATATCCATTTAGCTGATGTAGCTTATAATTGTTTTAATTTGTAGGAAATTGGCCATTTTATTCAATTTTCACATTATAAATGTGATCAAGTCATGATTACAAATACTTGAATTATCATTAATATTTAGTTCTATACTCAGTTCCTCTTTATCTCTCAAAACAAGATCTTATATAGAATTTCCCCCATTAGATGCAATTTTTTAGTTGGAAAGTTTTCTTCCGTAATATTTAGAAATAAAAAATATATATTAGTACTGGCAGGATAAGACTGCCAACATGTGCCACTCTAATAATAGTCTCTCATGATCACACAATTACTTTTGACTACACATTATAGATAGGTATGTAAAGAATTATTAACCTATTCCCTAATGTGAACTGGTACTCTGAAGCAGGCACCAGATAGTTCCCTGTTCTGTAATTTATTTGTTATGACAGATATGTAAAAGCATTTAATATCTTTTTTGTTTGTTTGTTTGTTTGTTTTTGAGTTGAGAGATTATTGTGTTGGTGTGGTAGATTAATGCATGGACATTGGTTTTGTGTTTAGACTGAATACTTAATTTATCAGTTTCTTTGTTCTTTAGAGTTTATCTTGTGAGGAAATACAATAGAGTTAATGTTGTTCAATGATAACAAAGTTTTCTATGTGTGGGAATAAATCTTACTGATACAGAACAAACTTGACATTCTGAGTGGTATTGAAAAAATAGACCCTGAATTGAGATCTGAATTCTGTGGATCAGTTCTCTTTTACATTTAAGAAATGGAAAAATTAGGAAGACAATATAAGGATAAAAAAATTACACGGTGGTTGCTTAGAAAATAATCCCAATAATACTTGTTTCAGGGGGATGATTTGGCAATGTTTTGGATACTTAGTTTACTGAAGATTGCTTGGAACATAGCTTGTTAGTATGGATGCTGCATATGATGACATACCATTTGTCATATTTGTTGGGTTGGTGACCCTTAGTGTGCTGATGGCATGGCACTGAAGCAGCTAATTTATGGACAAATTCCTACAGCAGTCTTATTTTCATACCAGCTTTCCATTTCTGAGAAGCCTACATTGCTGAATAATAAAATGTGTCTCTAACAACCAGAGGAAATACAGATGTACCCTGTGGTTTGTAATAAGTAGGCAGTTAGTTGCAAACTTTAAAATATTCAGTGATTTTTGCCAAAGTATTTAAGCATCAGCCTCCGAATGAGACAAGATGAAAATACTAGCACAATAAAATGTCAGATGGAAAACTGGCACAATACTGACTTGAACTGTAATCTAAGCATTCACATGGGAAATAAGTTCTTTAATATTGCATGCTCCATAACCCTACTTTCAAATGATCATCCCTCACCAGTAAATTGTGATGAAGTATAATAATAATGTTGAAACGAATTATACACATATCCTGTAGCACTCTTGGATGTTTAGTACAGGGTATTTCTCAAATTAAAATCTTATCTCCTTTCATAAATTTATTATCCAAGCTGTTGCCTGAAAGAGATAATCATATTTCTTACACTTCTTACAATGTAGGGTCATACAAACACTCTTTCCTCAATAGTCTACCCTAAAGTAAACTCAACTGGAAAAGACTGCATCTCTAAATGCAGCTAATACCTGACCAGTGCTTACAATATACTTTGTGTGTGTCCTCTTTGAATTGTACAATGCTGTTTAAACTTCCCCTACCATCCAAGGCAGAACCAAAATATACTCTGGCATGCTCGGGTGCCCTCTAAATAAGCACTTACTATAAAAGATGCCATATGCCCGATGTCAGTGTCTGACAATAACAAAATAGCCCATACTCATTTTGCTTGTCAGAGAAAGCAGCTATTCCATGTTAGATTGTTCCAATAGGGAGAACGAGGTCAGACTAGGCCATTTTTTATTTTTGTGGCAGGCTCATTTGTTGTGTAAGGAACTCGGTTAACTAGAAAATTATGATTTAAAGATTTCAAGTTACACAGAGTCCACTATTAACTATAGTTCAAACCAGCATGTGACTTGTGCACCATGCAACAGAGGAAGGGGAAAGAATGGGTCTCTGCCAATCTGGCTTTTTGGAAAATTCCTTTCCAACTCCTAACATGCTGATCAATTAGACCCTGAACATGTCGGCAAGATCACCAGCCAGCCACTTGAGAAAGAATCCTTTGCAACATCTCAGAGCCCTCCTCTGGGGCCATTTCCAGAGGGACCATTGTAGGACATTGTAGGCAACCTCATCCTCCATAAACTTATTAAGATCAGTCCTGAAGGGTTTTTTTCCCCCCAACTATGATTCTTTGGTAGCCTTTTTTAGAATTTCTCTCTTCTGATTGTTATAAACATGCATCTGGTTTCAAACCTAAACATGTTAATGGGCAGTTGATATCCATTTGGTTTTGTGTCAACACCGGCAATTAGCTTAAATAACTCTCCCTTTCCCTAGTGTTCATTCCTCTAATATACTTATGGAGAACAGTCTTATTCTCCCTTCAGTCTTCAATTCATTAAGTTAAACAAGCCAAGCTCCTTGAGTCTTCTCTCGTGAGATAGGTTCACTTCTTCTCTCATCATCCTAGTAACCTTCCTCTGTGCCTGTTCCAGTTGGAATTAATCTTTCTTTATTAAACATGGAGGAGCAGAATTGCATATTGTATTCCAGATAATGTATCACAAGCGCTTCCTTAATTGTGATAACATTTCCTTATCTCTATTAGAAATACCTTGCCCAATTTATCTTGGGACTGCATTAGCCTTTTTCCCAACAACATCATATTGGTAGTTTATAGTCCTCCTATGATAAACTGATACACCCTATTTCTCCTCTGATGTGTTTCTTCAAAATGAAAAGTCCCCATCTTATATCAAAAATTCTTATTGGATATTCTTAAGTGCTTGGTCTCACACTATGCCCTATAAAATTACATCTGTTTTTTATTACTTCAATTTTAGAGATTATCCAGATCTTCTTATACAAATTCAGGTCTTCCTCCATATTAGCTATACCTCCCAACTTTGTGTCAAAAGTTTTATTAGCATACTGTTACCTGTCCTTGGAATCAGCCAAGGAATAAACTTGGGCAAAGGGTAAACTCGAGCAGTACTAAGCTTTGTTTATTAGTACAGATTCTTAATGGTAAGACAGTACACTCACACACACTGCATACATGCTGGTAGGTTAGAGGGAAGGTGCAGGTGCAGTGTACATTACTTTCAATTTCACAGGTGGCTGATACTGGACAGGTGTCTGCTTCCTGGAGATCAACCATGAAAGTGACGAGAGTCCCTGGGGATCCCTTCAGATCTGGGGGAGGGCTCTACTTCTTTCAGTCCAGTCTCAGGCTTGGAGTCCTGTTACATCTTGTCAGAGAGAAAGAGAGAGACTTGGTCACCAGGCACATTAATTTAAGCATTTTGCAGGATCCTTTCCTTCCTTAAAGGGTATTATATGTCATTTTGCCTTATAATTGGCGGGTCTCACTCACACTTCCTCATGCACACTTTGACAAATTACATATAATTATATTAAAGTGATGTGGCTTTTCCAGGCAGGCTGCTAATATTGGGCCTGTTCATAACAGGAACTGCCTAAACCACCTTTGTTCAATACAATAGGAAACTTACTTAAACCACAGCTGAAAGAGCTAGAAATACAAGAGAAGGATTGGAGAAACTGGGGTAGCGGGTCACTGTTGGCTACACATATTCCCATTGTTTGTGCCAATGTCATAAGGGAAAATGTTAAATAAGTTTTATCCCACGATCAGGCCCTGAAGAACTCCACTAGTAATCTCCCATGAGTCTGACAGTTCCTCTTTCAGTATAATCTTATAATCTTCCTTTTATCCAAGTTCTTTAGCCAACTTTCAATTTTCATTTTAATCTTCATTTTCTCCAATGTATCTAAATAATGTATCATGTGGAATAGTATGGCATAGCACCAAAAAGGTAGATTAGACATACATATATATATATATATATATATATATATATATATATATATATATATATATATATATATATTAAAGCAGTTATCTTTTCAGAGAAGGAGATAAAGTTAGTCTGGCATTATCTACCTTTGTAGTAAAACCTGTTGCACTTCCTTAGACTTGCTGAGCAACAAACCTGGACAAAGGGTGGGCTGGAGCAGTATTGCTTTTGGAGCTGTTTATTGGTACAGATTCTTAACAGTAAGGTGATACTCTCACACAGACATCACATTCATGCTGGTAGTCTGGAGGCAGGCTGTAAGTGTAGTATAGATCACTTTTGATTTTGCAGGTCCCTGGCATGCTGGCCAGATGTCAGCTTCCCAGACACTCCGCCATGAAGTTCCCTGGGAGAACGCTTCAGATTTCCAGGAGGCTTTACTTTAACTAGGCCGGTCCCAGGTTTTTACTGTTCTGTTACATCTTGTCCGAGAGAGAGATTTTCCTGGCTGCTTGTCCTTTGGTTTATACACGTTACAGGGTCTTTGTTTGACTTAAAAGATTACAGATCCTAAACTGCCTTTGACTGGGTATTCCCATTCACACTTAACACTCATTCCATAGGCTACATACATATTCATAAGCATATATTAAGCAATATGGTTTCTAGGCAAAGTCTGGCCTTATGGCCTTGACCTAACAACAAACCTAACCATAAATTGCATTGCTTGACATACCAAAGAACATAACAAGAAGGCATAATAAAGTGTTTAAGATAAATAATAAATAAGAGAGCTAGGGTCAAGGGAAAGGGAAAAGCAGAGGGATATGTTTAGCCAGCTAGATGCCAATGGAGGAGGTTGTGTCCCACTGCCTACACAGACCATGTTGTATTTTATCCTAATTAACATTTACTGATATGTCTTTAACTCCTCTCTCATTCTAAATTTGTTGTAAGGCCTTATGTACAATGGAGTTAAAAATAAAAGGCCAGTATTATCCTGGAACACTTCTTCCCTCCCTCCCACCCCACCCCAAAAAAATAAGTACTGTATTAGCAATTCTTGAGTCATAGGGTACTGCAGCCCTGTATATGGACATCTGCATTAGGCTTGCAATTTCAAGTGCCATTTCCTTTAACATTGTTGGATGAAGACTGTGTCTGGGCCCTTGATTTGGACCTATTAAGTTGTTTAAGTTTAACTTCCACCTTGGATATAGTAACTTCTATTTCCGTATTCTTGTTTCCATTAGCAATTTTGCTATTGCTACTAACTTCCTCATTGTCCTTTTTAAACATTCAAGTTGATTTTTCATTTCTAATCCATTCTTAGTACTTCTCAGTCCAACCTCTTTTTATTTTTAAAAATTATTTATATGTCTATAAAAACATTTACTATTGGTTTTTCATTTGTTCTTCAAGATTCTGCTCTACTTGGGTTTTTTGCAGATCTCAAATATTCCCTGTGCTTTCTGACTTCCAAGAGTTACTGTTGCTGATCCATCTCCTCTTCTTCTCATCCCATCCCTTGCAGGCTTTCTGCTTTCTTTTAATAACTAGTGTGAAGTTCCTATTATTCCAGTTTCATCTGCAACCTTCCCCTATGGTTGTTTGGGCTGCAGGCTTCAGATAGTTTCTGCAACTTTGACAAATATAGTTCCATGCCTAATCCATAGATTCTTGAGTTCTTGAGTCTAGTTTGCTTCCTTAACTACCTCCCTTAACCCTAACTCTCTTAGGGTATGTCTACACTACCCCCCTAGTTCGAACTAGGAGGGGTAATGTAGTCATACGGAGTTGCAAATGAAGCCCGGGATTTGAATTTCCCAGGCTTCATTTGCATAAAGCCGGCCGGTGCCATTTTTAAATGCCGGCTAGTTCGGACCCCGTGCCGCGCGGCTACACGCGGCATGGACTAGCTAGTTCGGATTAGGCTTCCTAATCCGAACTAGCTGTACGCCTCGTGGTGTACAGCTAGTTTGGATTAGGAAGCCTAATCCGAACTAGCTAGTCCGTGCTGCGTGTAGCCGCGCGGCACGGGGTCCGAACTAGCCGGCATTTAAAAATGGCGCCGGCCGGCTTTATGCAAATGAAGCCCGGGAAATTGAAATCCTGGGCTTCATTTGCAACTCCGTACGACTACATTACTCCCCCTAGTTCGAACTAGGGGGGTAGTGTAGACATACCCTTCGTTACAATATGTGTTAAGCTCTTTATTATATATGTGTATGTGTGAATGTGTGCGACTATATATAATGTGAAAATTGAATAAAATCGGTAATTACCTGGAGACTAAAATAATTTTAAGCCAGATCAGCTAAGAGAATATATTTAAACAGAAAAACTGTGAGTGATAATTCAGAATTTTTAAAGAATTATGTCCTGAAAGTTATAATCCTGCAATCAAGAAAGCGGGAAACATTTATTAAAACCCAACCTTCTTTTGCAGTGGCAGGGGGATCAAATATAGGTAAATAAAAAATATATAAAATGTAAGGCAGGACCATGGATGTTGCTGCACCAGAAAGCCCGAGCCAGTCAGGTTCAGAAGCTTAAGGCCAGGAGTATAGACCCAGCCAGGGCTGGAAGCAGTGGGACCAGCAGCCAGGGCATGGTGTGAGGGCTGTAGTCCTTGTCAGGGCTGGAGGTAGCAGGGCTGGCAGCAGGACTGGAATTCAGGAGCAATGCCCAGGCCAGGGCTGAAGTCAACGGGGCCAGCATCTGGGCACGCAGCCCAACCAGGCACTGTGGGGGGTGAAGGCAGTGATGCGGTCTCTGTCTGGGGCTGGTGCAGTGTAGGGGAAGAGGAGGCTGAACACAGTGGGGCAGGTGATACAGAGCACAGCCCCAGCTAGGAGCAGAACCCTATACCCGGATAGGGAACCGGGAGCTCAACTTGTCCGGAAAATTCTGTGGTTTGGTACCACTCAGGTCCCGAGGGTGGCAGACAAGGGAGGTTCAACCAGTACAGGAATATCTTGGCCCTACCATCAGTACAACTTGTCCTTTAATCTATATTTGGAAAATTAAAATGTCCAATCATCACATAATATGTTCAATAAAATGGTGTTGACTGTTATAGTCTATGTACATGTTTGTCTAAAAGGATGACAAAAACTGTGCCTTATCAGAGAACCATGTGTAAAAAAAAATATATAGGTCTAAGTCCATCTCTGTCTCTAAATACAACACTGTTGAAAGAAAATCTATGATAAATGTGCCATGTATGTAAGTATAATTATGGAAAAAAGGGAATAGCACAATTTTGTTAAATACATTTCTCAGTAATTTTGTAGATGTGGAACATTTATGTGAATTTTAAACACCGATTCTTTTTAGGTTAACAATGCCACTTACAAAACACTGAACAAGATAATTCTATGTTTTCTGAGTTACACCATGTCAATTGTGGTTAGAATGCAATTAATACATCATTTCACACCTGATGCGTTTTATTCAATTTGCTTTCACTTAAAAAAAAATCTCCAGGCTGCTTTGTAGAAGCAGTGATAGATCAGTCCTACCATTAAACAGATAAAAATGCTTGTAAACTGAAAAGAGACAACAGTGGGTTTTTGTTTGTTTGTTTGTTTGTTTGTTTGTTTGTTTGTTTGTTTGTTTGTTTGTTTGTTTGTTTGTTTGTTTGTTTGTTTGTTTGTTTGTTTGTTTGTTTGTTTGCTTGGTTGGTTGGTTGGTTGGTTGGTTGGTTTTTAAGAGGGCAGGCAAAAGTATTAACCCTCCCTACCCCCTCAAAGTATTGGCCTTATGTGCAAAGATGTCTCCATACTGTCACTTACAAGTCTAAGCTAACAAGGTATATATTTTCAGTGATCTCCTATAAAATATAAAACGTTGACATTTTAACAAACTTTGGGGGATAATCAGGTTGACATCCTTGTCTATCCTTCTTCTTCCTTTTTGATACATACACCCTGTTTAAATTATAAATTATGCCAAGGCTGGATTGGCAAAATAAAAATGGACATGTTATATGTGCTTTTCTTTAAATATGGCGCAGGAAGCTAAAACACCAAGGGCAGCTGCAGAGGAGGAGTAGAACATCTGAAAAAGAAGTGCTATAGTGAAGCACAGAGAGAGTGAATAGTTTTAGGGATTATAGCTGAGCAAATTGTTTTGGGAATAGAATTTCACCAAAAATATTATTTCAGTCAACCTGAAGCTATTTGTGAATGCATGTTAAGTTTTCTGAATAGTTTTGACTGAACTGAGAAATTCAATGTTTTGGTAATGCTTAATCAAAATATTTCCTTTTGGCACAACCTGAAGATACTTATTTTGATTTGGGGCATTTTAAAAAAGCAAAGACAAGATTCACAAAAAGCCTGTGACAGACATTAACCTTTATAAAATGTGGCTATTATACTATTGTATTATTTTGGGATAAGTAGGAAATCCACATTCAATTTAAGGATGTTAAGTATAGTGTAATTCACTAGTCGAATAGTCAATGCATATTTGCTCCATGCAGTGCTGTCCTTTGCTCCATGCAGTGCTGTCCACTGAGGCATTTCAAAGAGGCAGTGCCGAAAAGAGCTCGGGATCAGCTGGGAACTCCCCAGCTGCCCCCAGGCTCCGTGCAGTGCTTCCCTCTTTGAAACTCCACTGTGGTGTATCAAAAGGCAGCGCTGCATGGAGCCTGGGGCGAGTGCTGCATGGCTGATCATGGGCTCCATGCAGCACTGCTGCTTTGAAGTACCCCCCTCTTCCCTTCCCTTTGCTGCCTCTATCTGATAGAGGCAGCAAGCTGAGGGAAGCAACTAGTTGACTATCCTGTTGATTATCCAATAAGCATTTGCTTATCGGAGAGTCAACTAATCGACTAGTCCTTAACATCCTTAATTCAATTCTCCACCTGTGCCTAATTAACCTAAGTCCACTGGGCTATGGGAATAGTCTCTCCAGTAACCAAAGTGACTACCTTAACCATTGGTCTAAAGATTATACAACTAGTTTTTCTTACTTCTTTTCCTGCTCTTAACCTGCCCCTCCTCCCAGTATTTTGTTAATCTAGTTCTTGGTATTCTTTTTGTGAAAATAGTTGAAATCATCAAGAAAAAATGCAGTTGTGTCAAAATGAATGGTGGTACAACTCAAATATTTGACTTTTTCAATTTTCTGAAACATGCTGATTTTGGTGCAACCCTCTTCATCCTTATCCTTCTTAATAATTGTATTACTTTGAATTGTCAATGAACCTAAACATTTATTATTCACTCAAGCTTTATTAAGAATGTTTTTGGCTTTCCGTATTCTCAAAGTTCCTGGGTCAGGCATGGGTAGATAGACTTATTTTCTGTAATTCTTCATAGTTATTAAGCTTTGTCCTTAATTCTCTTATTCTTCTGATATTAAGTAATTATAAAGAGAGAACTTCCTTTCAGGAATAAACAAAAATGTAGAACATGCAATTACACTATGATATGCAGATCCCCAATTAAATAGTCACTCAAAATAATGAAACTTAAAATGAGAAATAGTCCAAGATCTCAATCATAACCTCTTGAAATCCTAAAGCCTCAATATCTCCTAAAGTGAATGAAGCAAATGTAGAGATGTGCTTCAGTTGATTTGTATTATCCCTAATTTGGCCAACCAAATCTGCTACAGTGCATCTACACAGCAGCATTATTTCAGAATAAGGGCCGTTATTCCGAAATAACAATGAGAACATCTACATAGCAATTCCGTTATTTCAAAATTATTTCAAAATAACGGATGGCTTATTCTGACTTCTGCAAACCTCATTCCATGAGGAATAATACTTATTCAAAAATAGCTCTTTTGGAATAGCAGTAGTATTGCAAAATAACTCCTCTCCAGGGCCATTCAAAGTAATTACTCCCCAGTGCCTCCCAGGGCTCTAAATTGAGGTAGCACATCTGCATTAAGGAAACCTGCCTCAGACTAATTTTGAGACTTCCCTGTAGTGTGGATGTGCTATTTCAAAATAAGCTATTTTGGAGTTTTCTTTGTGGAATAGCTTACTTGAAAATAAGCATGCAGTATAGATATATTCCTAGAAGCCTGCTTTACATATGCATCTTGAAGATTCTGCCCTTTTTATCAGGGAGACCAAAATTTTTTTTCTCTCAGTCCATTGCTACTGCTTAGTAATTATTATCACCACTATTTTATTAAGCCTCTTTGCTTTATTCTTTCAATCAGATACCCTAGCAAAGACTCCACATTAATGGATTTTTCCAATTTCATTTGGTTTGAGCATTTGCTGCAAGAGATCTCCCAGGCATAGTTACAGATGTTTAGGTTTTTTTACCCTCACAAAAGGACTACAAAAAAAGATCCAACAAACTGTCTGTTCTGCAGTTCTCAGTATGGGGAATACTCAGTATTCTGTCTCTACTCTAATTCAAACTTTATAGCTCATGCAAGTTTAAACTTTACCTGTTTTATTGCAGTGTTATATTGATAAATGAATTGCCAATAAAAATTTCAAGACATGATGCAAAAGAGAGAAAGCAACGGATTTTCCTTTCTGTTAGTATGAACAGTTTGAACATTTGCATCTTGTTGCCCAAGGTCTGAGAATCATTTCGCCAAACTGTAAACCCCTTATATGAGAGAAGCCACTTCAAGCTGGGCATGTGGCAGCTGGCCCAGGGAGCCTGGGTCACTGGGGTGGGGGCAGATCCTACACTTGCCTTGGGCAGGGTACTAAGGTGCCCTAAGAGTATCCCCATCTTTGTTCCCCCCTGTGGGGCTGGTGGAGTTTCAGGGGGCCCAGGGTACTAGGACTGGGAGGTCAATAGGGCTCTGGCCCCTCTACACCCCTCTCACATTTTAATAAAGGAAATCTGTCTTAGAGAAGACAACAGAGACATAATCTGGGGATAGTAATGCCCTCCCCCCAAACAGGGATGAGGAGTACGGGATGCACATAGTGCCACATGCCATTGTCCCTACCCCATCTCTGTCAGTGATGAGCAGCTGTGCTCAGATTTTGAAGAGATGGGGGAAGAGACACAGTGGAATGGAGCTTTGTGGCAAGAGAAAGGGAGCATGGTGGGGGAAGAGAAGGGAAGTGGGGACGTGCAGAGATAATCAGTGGGAAAGGGATGAGGGAAGAAGAAAAGGAGAGAGGAGGAATGAGGACCAAGCTCCAAATGAGGAGGGAGTGGAGGCCCAAAGATTCTTTGTGCCCAGGTCCTCAGGAAATCTTAATCCATCTCTGTATGACCAGCTGTGCAATTCTTGTGAAAATGAACCTCACATTGGCTTCAACAATAAAACACGTTTGGCTGTTGGTTTTAGTGACAGTTTTGCTTGAGTGAAGGATGCATAGCTGAGGGTTTTTTTAAGTTAGTGTACTTCAGTTGCTGTTTTTCAGTAGATAACCTGTAATAAACTCTATAACGCCTTCAGCCACAAAAAAAAAAAAAGATACTCCTATCATTAGAAGTTGCACATATTTATTACAATTTATGACCTACTGACACCATATTGTTTGCTATCAAATGGCATACAGTAACAAGAGAAATGTCTGCAGCAAATATTCCTTGGTGGTGGTTTCAATTTTTGCTGTTCCTGGAAAGCCAATGTGTGACTGATCTGCTTGTGATTTCCCAGGTGAAAATTATTGTATAGTGTTCTACATTTTTTAGCACCAAAGTGCACTACATCTTCGTACTTACATAACACAACATATCAAACATACATAACATAATATGACAAAACTATGCATGTTTTAATCATGAGTTTTCAGCTTCCCTAGACATTTTAAAGTAGTACACATTGATTTACAGCCCCAAACCTACTATGGTGATATATCAAGCTAAAATACAACAAATTAAACTAAGGTGGTGCGTACGATGATAAATCTTGGTTAGTTTCTCACTTGTAAGCAGGGCCTGGACTCCAAGTGTTGAATTTACCAGTAAAGCACACTCAACCAGCCTCTAACTATTACCTTACCCAGAGAGGTGCTTGCTTAAAACACTTTGGGTATGTCTACACTACAAAGTTAATTCGAACTAACAGACGTTAGTTCGAATTAACTTTGATAGGCGGTACACACGTGAACCGCTACTTCAAACTTAATTCAAACTAGCGGAGTGCTTAATTCGAACTAGGTAAACCTCATTCCACAAGGACTAACGCCTAGTTCGAATTAACTAGTTCGAATTAAGGGCCGTGTAGCCACTTAATTCAAACTAGTGGGAGGCTAGCCCTCCCCAGCATTCCCTGGTGGCCACTCTGGGCACCACCAGGGAAACTCGTATGCCCCCCTCCCGGCCCTGGAGCCCTTAAAGGGGCACGGGCTGGCTACGGTGCCCGTGCCAGGTGCAAGACTGCCAGCACCCAGCCAGCAGACCCTGCACCTGGCACAGCTCGAGCCAGCCACCCGCTGCCACCCAACCCTCTGCCTCTTCCCGGGACCAGACTGGTGGCTTCCGGGAGCCTGCCCAGGTCCACAAGAGGCGGGCGCCTGCCTGGTCTAGAGCAGACATCATGGACCTCATCCACGACCTCCGCACTAGGCACAGGAAAGCGGCCGTCTAGGGCAGGAGAGCTGCCAGCCTGGCCACCCAGGAGCAGGTTTGCATGAAAATCAAGGTGGTCCACTGAGACTCCCGACCCTGAGCCCTGAGCTTAGAATGGCCATACTGGGTCAGACCAAAGGTCCATCTAGCCCTGTAGCCTGTCTGCCGACAGCGGCCAACACTAGGTACCCTAGAGGGGATGGACCGAAGACAATGACCAAGCCATTTGTCTCATGCCATCCATCTCCAGCCTTCCACAAACAGAGGCCAGGGACACTATTTCTACCCCCTGGTTAATACCACTGCATGGACCCAACCTCCATGACTTTATCTCACTTCTCTTTAAACTCTGTTCTAGTTCTAGCCTTCACAGCCTCCTGCAGCAAGGAGTTCCACAGGTTGACTATTTGCTTTGTGAAGAAGAACTTTCTGTTAGTTTGAAGCCTGATACCCATTCATTTCATTTGGTGTCCTTTAGTCCTTATATTATGGGAACTAATGAAGAATTTTTCTTTATGCACCCTCTCCACACCACTCATGCTTTTATAGACCTCTATCATATCCCCCTTCCGTCTCCTCTTTTCTAAGCTGAAAAGTTCTAGTCTCTTTTGCCTCTCTTCATATGGGACCTGTTCCAAACCCCTGATCATTTTAGTTGCCCTCCCTTCTCCCACCCTCTCTCTTCCCCTGTGTCACATTACCGAATTGGAGGGAAGCAGCCAGATCGCTGCTGCACCCCTAGGTGGGGGAGTTGGCCCCAGAAATTGGTATAAAAGGGAGCCATGTGGGGTATTGAATGGGAGCTTATTGTTTGCTGATCTTATGTACGCTATTTATGTGAGTGTATAATGTCTTTGTGTGTAGGTAGGAATCTGTAATCTGTGTGGAAGCTGAATATTTCTCTGAATGTGGTTAAGCATTGCTATGGACAGGCTGATTAGCCAGGCCCTGTGGGACAATGGCACTTGATGGGCCAAGGACACACCCAAAGAATGGGGGCTGTCACCTGAGAGCAGCCAGCAGGAAACACAGAGATTGGCCTCTGACCAGGTGACCTGCTGCATACAAGAAGAGGCCAGGAAGGAGGTATAAAGAGGCAATGTGGTCGATGCCATTTTGTTCTCAGCTCAGCACTTCATCCCAGAGGCAGCATTGCAGGGATCGAAGAGCCCGGAAGACCTGTGAACCCATCCTGATGCTAGGATGTGTAACAAGGACTTTTAAACCAGCAGTTGTAACATCTCTGCTAGTGCCTGCATCGAGGACTGGGAGATTCGGTGCATGTAACGTACTATTCTTTAACAACCTTACTCTCAGGCTTTTCTTTCTTGTCATAATAAACCTTTAGATATAGATTCTAAAGGATTGGCCCAGCGTGATTTGTGGGTAAGGTCCAGAGGGTAAATTGACCAGGGATCTGTGGCTGGTTTCTTGGAACTGGACAGAGCTTTTTCAGGGTAGGTGGGATTGGGTGCTAGGACCCCCCACCTGTGTATGAGGCCCGGGGCCATCTGGTGCACAGATATTGCTGGGGTGTCGGAGGGGTTTTGCTCGTGAGGCTTCAGACAGGCAGCTGAAGCGCTCTGTGGGACTGGTTTGTGGCCTGTTTGGAGTGGTCACCAGTCTGGGGGCTGTAAGGAGCCCCGGATTTGAGCAATTCACCCTGAGCGGACGCCCTCAGCTGTGCCCAGACATGGCCCGGTCCGTCACACCCTGTCCCACCTCCTTTTCCCAGTCTCCCTGAGTTTTGTTCAATAAAGAGAGTTTCTATTTTTAAACACACGTGTCCTTTATTTTGTACATCAGGAAGGGGGGCTAGGGAGGGGTAAGTGGAAGGAGGTGAGGGAGGAATGGGGTACGAGCCCCCAATGGCGAGGACTGGGCTGGCTCTGCAGGCTCCTCAGGGTGGAAGCTCTCCTGAAGCCCCTTGATTGACCCCCCCCTCTGGATGGCAGCCTACGGCAAGTGCAGCCGGGCTGATGGCCGAGTGCTGTGATGTGCCGAGTGTGGGCACTCAGGGCACTCCAAGCCAGGACTGCTTTGCAAGCAGGGAACCCCTGAGAACTGTCTGTCCGGGATGAGGGTCGGGTCCCTTTAAGCACAGCCCTCGGCTAGCCTGAGACAGCACTCCACGCTCTAAGTCCTAATCTGATGCCCTGCCGGCACTGCTTCCGGCCATCCTTAACCTCGGTTCAGGGTCCACTCTGTGTGGACATGCTAGTTCGAATTAGCAAAATGCTAATTCAAACTAGTTTTTAAGTCTAGATGCGCTAATTTGAATTAGCTTAGTTCGAATTAACTAATTCGAATTAGTGCTGTAGTGTAGACATACCCTTTCTGCCTACTTCTGAGCAACAGGGGGTAGGTATGTACATGATATTTATGGACTGAAAAGTCAATCTGTTCTAATTTACTCCACATTTGGACAAAGTCCAAAACAAAGGAGTACAAAAGGATATTGGGAAGCAGGACCAATATAAATGTTAATATGCTTTAAAATTGTTGTAATTTTTTAAATAGTCCCCTGCAGAATTGATAACTAGGATAACACAGCCACAACCATTTCACTAGAGGAACCAGCACGAGACATTTTATTCCAAAGAATTACCCTTATATAGGATGTGAAAGCAGAGTAGAATCCTTGTTTACTTCCCTTGACCTCTTGCATGAATAACTTACATAGAATTGCCATACTGGAAAAGAGCATTAATCCATCTAATCTACTATCCTGCTTCTGACAATGGCCAAGTAAGGGTACATTTACACTGCATTTACACTTTATTTTGAAATAACTAGCATTATTCCGAAATAACTTAGT
Source organism: Pelodiscus sinensis (assembly GCF_049634645.1). NCBI lineage: Eukaryota > Metazoa > Chordata > Testudines > Trionychidae > Pelodiscus > Pelodiscus sinensis. The sequence continues at coordinate 260,487,599 of NC_134711.1, forward strand.
CTGCATTTACATAGCAGGCAGTTATTTTGAAATAGTGTTAAAATACCGTCAAGCTGGAGGACTTCTTACCCTGATTCCTGTAACCCTCATTGTACAAGGAGTGAGGGTATCCTGGAGGTATCCCGGAAAAGCTCTGCTGCATCCAAGGAACGCGGACATGTTTTGTCGACATTCCTGTAAACCTAGTTTCATGAGAAAGAAGGGATGCTCTGAAAGAGGGGATTTTTCCAACATTTGGTCCTGTGTAGATGGGCCAAATGTCAGAGAAGTCTCTTTCGGAAGAACAGTGGGAAAAGATACACAAATTGTGATTTGTAGTGTAGACATAGCGTAAGGGAAGACGGAAAAAGAGTGCTGTATTTCAAAGTAAGTGCTGTGTGGACACATAAGCTATTTTGAAATGGAACACACTATTGGCATCGTTCAATTTGCGTAGCTTATTTTGAGTTAAGCACTGCAGTGTAGACATACTCTTATAGTGCTATAGATGAAGATGAAAGAAATCCCAAATTTGCTGCAGAGGAAGGATGCATTCTTATCAATGGCTATCAGAGTTTATTTATGGCTTCAGGACTGACGGTTCAAAGTACCTTTAAAATGCTGTTTGGTTTTGAAAACTATTACTTTAAATTCTCAGAGAGTTTCCTGGTCCTACCTGAAAGCTGAAAGGTTCTGTAGGGATGGGTGTGATTGAGTCAAGTAGCAGACATACTGTAAAAAGCAAATCTACAGCAGAATGTGAGGATCTGCGGATCTCTGTCTTAGGGTGCGTCTAGACTACATTCCTCTTTTGAAAGAGGAATGTAAATGAAGGAAATTGAAAATGCAAATGAAGCGCAGATTTACAAATCTCATGCTTCATTTGCATAATCACATCTGATCGCTTTTTCAAAAAAAAGCAGTCTAGACACGGTGCTTTTGAAGAAAAAAAAACCCTTTTTCAAAAGAACCCTTATTCCTGAAAAAATGAGGTTTATAGGGTTTTTTTTCCAAAAGAACCACGTCTAGACTGCTTTTTTTTTAAAAAAAAACCTCTTTTGAAAAAGCAATCGAACTTGATTATGCAAATGAAGCATGAGATTTGTAAATCTGCACTTCATTTGCATTTTCAAACAAACTGATTTCTCCCTGTTTTTTGGTCTTGTGTGTTAAGGTTCTGGATTTTAAAAAAATAAATTAGCATTATTTCCAGAAAGAGCATTGTGCATTTTTCAGTTCATTTCTCTATTTGTATGTCCTGAACATCCATTATTCTTCTAAACAGATAATAAAGACTTATTTTAAGCTATTGTCAAACAATAGAGTTTGTAATTTTCCAAAAGCAGGAAATATTCAGTGGATACTAAATGCTTGTTCAGAATCAAGTGTTTAACACATAATAGTGAGATTCATGATCACATATAACAAACAATAGCCCTAATTCTGCAACCAATCATTCTAGCACAGATTCTTTAGACTACACGAGACATGATTGTATGGTTCTAGATTACCATTCTTTGCTTAGAGTAGGATTAAGAAAAGATATTTAGATGGTATGTAAACAGTTGTACTTCCTGGCATAAGCTAACTACTAACTGATCACCATGATAAAAAAGTTTCTTCCATGGACTAAATATTCAGGAGTTGTCCTCCTCAGTATTTTTTGCACTTTTAAAATTTGTTACTTCTAACTTTAGTTTTTTATTTATAACTTAAATATACCGGTATATATGCGCCAAGCACAGAAATGATGACATCTTATCTATGCCAACATCTGAATCTACTTTATATAGTCTAGTCCCCATTCCCTCCAAAAAACTATTTCCCTTTTGAAAAACAAAAACAAGAGTGAGAAACATGCAAGATAACAACCCTTTTCCTGTGCTTTATGTATTGAAAACTGACACTCCAACAGGGCTTTCAAAAACTGCATTAATTGGAACTTTTCATTAACAGTACAAGCCAGTGAGAGCTGATTCAAAACCCAGCTTGACATCTGGAAGCCAGAAAGGACACCATTGAAAACAGTGCATAGTAATAAGAAAGAAGATTCAGTTCATTACAAATAATGTTTTGGTTTTCTAGCTAAGAGCCAAGGGCTGGCATGAACTAGGCTATTAAAAAGCCAAGACCTAAAGGGAGAGCTAACTGCTCCAACTGAAAAGGGAACATACTTGTCAAATATAATAACAAACAGGTGATTTGAAAAGCTGGAAGCAAATCATAAAATTAATTCTGGAAAGGAGACTATTGTTGCCAGATGTCCCTTAATTAACTTTGTTGACTTTTTTGAATAAACAATGTTGTTCCTGGTCTCCAGTTACAGTTATTACCATATTTACATTGATCTATGGCTGTAATATGTCTCCATTATGTTGCAGACTGATTCTTTGGTTCTGCAATGTTTTACATGATTTCTCCAATTTCATGGGTACTACAAAAGGAAATATATTACTGTGCAGACCAATGTGTGCAAGGCCGGATAGACTAGATCTTAAGATAATAATCCTGGATCATTATGATTTGTGGATGCAGACTTGGTGTTTTCAGACCCATGTTTCAGAATCCACATTGCACTGGAAATGTGCTGGTGCAGCCATATTATGCTATGATGATCCTAGTCAGAACTTCAGTCTCTGCAGGTGCATATCATTGTATCACAAGGTGACAAGTAACACTGCCATCGCTAGGTGCTCCAGAGCTTGGTTCACAGTGGGTTATACAAGAATTTGTCTATCTGTCCTGCTGCTGGTAATTGAAAGTATTTTGGGTGATTTTATGTTTTCAGACTCTCAGCAGCCAGAGATATCGACATGGATCCCAGACTGGTGGAAGAACTGCTCTACCTCACCCTATCTATCACTTCTCTTTCATGAATCAGGTGGAGCATCTGCAGGACATCAGTGGACATTTTAGCAGAAATTTTTGACCTGCCAAAGGCACTTCTCAGCCCATCTCATGATGTTCATGTCTGTTGCTTTAGCTTCAGCTTTTGCCTATGGAACCCACCATTTCTGGATCAAGGCCATATGCACAGACTGATGGGGCCCCGCTCGGATGTCCAACACTGGGTCCAGAACATTCATAAGAAGAAGCAGATGTTCCTGGAGGTTTATGATCAGCTTGCCCAACCATTCCAGTGACTCAACGCCTAGAGTTAGAAGTGCATGTCAGTCAAGAAGTCGGTTCTATAGCTATAGAACTTGACTTCCTTTCTACCTGGTGGGCTGCTCAACATCACCTCTGCCCTTGGCTTGTCCCTAATCCACACCTTCCCTCAGGCTTCCCTGTCCTGAGCCTATTTCTTTCTTACTCTCTCCCCTTCATACACCCTATCCATGCTCCTTCCTCTATTTCCAGCACCTTTTGATGTTCTATGGCATGCAGGAGATACTGTGAGGGAGGAGAAAGAGTTGATCAGTGCAACTTCCAGCTGGAAGGAAGAGCTAGAGCAAGGAAGATCTGGCTGCTGTTGGGTGCTAAGCACCCACCAATTTTTTTTCTGAGGGTGCTTACAGTGCCTATGGCTGGTTCTCTCCGACTAACAAGTCTGGAGTTGGTAAATGAATCATGGGTGTTACTGAGGCAGAGGTTTGAGAGGTGATCAAGACTATGATGTGTTCAGAGGTAGTGGACACTGCAAACATTCCCGAAATAATTTCTGGTTTTGAGAGAATGGGCTTTCCATGGGGCCACAGATGGGGTCAGGTATCTGTAGTGGGCCCCTTGCAGAGAGAACACAAGTTTATAAACCTCAAAGTGTACCAGTCCTTCATCATCCAGATTCATGGACACTAATATGGGCTACACTAGTTGCAGAATAACAGGGTGTTCTGATTGGGGTTTTACCATAATGGACAAACTGGGACATTATTTCCCCTGAATGACATTGTTATAAACAACATCCCACTATTATTCTAGGAGACTACACTTTGCACCCGTTGCCATGGCTTATGAATCCATATCCTGATTTCAGAAGCTCCGAGAAAAGAAGTTTCTACACTTGGTAGATTTATACCTCAGTAGCGGATATAATGTTATTTGGCAGACTGATTGGCACACTCTTCAAACTGTTTAGATTTCAGTGTCATCAATGCCTCATCGCCTGCTGTATTTTGCATAATATCTGTGAGGGAGGCAAATATCTGCAAATTATCTGTGAGGGAGGAGAACGAGGGGCCTTTTCACCAGGAACAAACCCAAGAAAGTATTGCATAACCAGAGAATGCAACTGTCACGATTGGTGCTGGATCCATAGCCACTAAAGCAGGGGTGGGGAACTTAAGGATAGAGGGGGCCATGCTGGTAAGGGATGGGGGGTTTGTTAGTTAGTTAGTTTGTTTGTTTCTCACTTGTGTGCAGCCCCTGACTGATTTTTTGTGGGTCAGTGGCCCCCAACCCAAAAAAGTCTCCCCACCCCTGCACTAAAGAAATCAGGGAGGCTTTATGCACTTTTGTAATAGATTTGTACAGCCCCCTCCAGGAGGGGGAATGAAATGGTACCTGAAGTTGTCTTGTGCATACGTGTGGGGGCAGTTATATAGTTATTGGGGTTTTTTTAAAATGTGTTGGTGATATGTAGCATGAGTTTTCAGAACACTGTCCTGAAATGTATGGAGCTGTGTAATGCATTTTGTAAGTACTGGCCATTTATTTAAGCACACAGAATATAGATTACTGTTATGACAGTATTTAAATCACTATTATAACCAGCCAGGGCGTGGTTCAATGCCTAAGAATTCCTCTTCATCTATCCAACACAAAACTGGCTTCAGCCTCCCACCCAGAAACCTGGGAAATTTACACACCACCCCGGCCACCTCTGGGAGGCAATGCTTCCCCACGCACAAGAACAGAGTCTGAGTGTAGAAAAGAGACTTTTAATGAAAGGGAGGGAAGTAACTTGGAATTAATGTGGGAAAACACCACAGAGTTCATAAACAAAAAACCATGAGTAAATGTACCACCCAAACAGGTTGGGAAATATCCTTTTCCTTTCAGGTTCTTAACACCAACAATCTGAACATCCTCTTCACACGCCCAACCCATCTCTGCACCCAACTCACAGTTGCTGCCCTTAATCAATGCAGACCCAGAGTTCAGAGGTGTATCGGCAGAGTTCACCTCCCATCCTGAGAGGGGGAAGGTAAAGAAGCATCTTTTTCACTCTGCTGGTCACTCACCATCTGCCTACTCACTGATCTCTGCCATCGCCCTGCTGGCCGCTCATTACACCTTTCTGCCACTCCCCTGCTGGCATTTCAGTACACCTCTCTGCCATTGCCCTGCTGGCTGATTGTCATGCTACCACCACTCTGCTGACCACTCATTGCATCTCTCTGTTGTCACCCTCCACTGCCATCCATTCCTGGCTGTGACTTCTACCCATCAGTCTCAAATGATTTCAATTCACAGTTATTTCAACTCTTAGCAAGCGGGGTAGAAGAAACACAACTCCTGTACAATTAACATATGAGAAAAGGCACCTCATCTTGCCTATTTAGTGGAGGGAAAACAGGTTAAACTAGTCAAGGCAGAGGAAGCCATTGCCTTCCCTCACCCTTATTCCTCATAGAGCTGTCAAAGTGGAGTCCCTGCCTTTGCAGATTCTTTCTGCTAACTGTGAGCCCTTTCATTTGGAACAATTTAACATAGTCCTTCCCACAAAATAACATATTTTAGCTATCCGTGCCTGCATTTAATGCAAACAAAGCTGGGTCACAAATTAAGTTGATTGCAAATCCAAAATGTGTTGCAATTGCTTCTGTGGACTAGCCTCTTGCATGGACAGTGGGTGAACCCATGGCTGGGAGATGCAAGACCCAGCCCTGTCCCTTCTGCTTGAGGTAATGCCCCTACTATCCATGACCCCTGTGGATCCCCACCCCCACCACAGGGTCAGACCCCCCTCCCCATACTCTCCTCAGTGGGAAGCACATGGTCCCAACCTTCCCACCACCCAGTATAGGGAAGAAGCACAGGGAGGGCAAGAAGGGTAGAGAGAATGAACGGGATATGTCCCCAGCCTTGCACTCCCCACCATGAGCTTATGACCCCAGACTTCTCCAAATATGGGGAGGTGGGCAGTATGTGGTGGGTGGACCCCCTCACATGAGAGAAGATTATGAGATAGTGTAGGTGTACTCTCTGGACTCCAGTCTATTGACCCAGAATTGAAATGCATCCATATTTTCAAAATGCTTTGGCTTTAATGCGCATCCCAGTAGGACTTGGGCTCTCATTCTCCAACTCGTAGCGAGGTCCATGGCCTGACTCCAGAGGGATTCCTGTCCTGAATCAAACTAATTTCTGTGCTGATGGCAGCGGGTCTTGAGATTAAACTTTAATCAGAGCCCAGGCATAGTTTGCTGTGTACACTTAGCTATAATCTCAAAAGATGGTCTGGCTGTAGTCTCTTGAAAACAGGCTGATGCAGTCCATTCTGTAACCGGTGAGATCCTAGCTCTTTTCCACCTAATTCCCAATACTTTTGCTTTTGATAAGGGATAGCCCAAAGGAATCCTTTTGTGAATGCCGTGCCACGTGCAGGGTCTGCTGCCTGGGTGCTGGCAGGCTTGCGACTGGCACGAGCACCATAGCCAGACCGTGGCCCTTTAAGGGCTCCGGGGCCGGGAGGGGGACAGAAGAGTTTCCCTGGTTTGGCCCAGAGTGGCCACCAGGGCAAGCTGGGAAGGGCTAGCCTCCCACTAGTTTGAACACAGCCCTTAATTCGAACTACTTAATTTGAACTAGGCGTTAGTCCTCGTAGAATGAGGTTTACCTAGTTCGAATTAAGTGCTCCGCTAGTTCTAATTAAGTTTGAACTAGCGGTTTGCATGTGTAGCGCCTATTAAAGTTAATTCGAACTAACGACTATTAGTTCAAATTAACTTTGTAGTGTAGACATACCCCCAGTGTGAGGAAATGGCTTATCAGTCCATAATTGGAAACACGGAAAAAAAGTAGTGATAAGTTAAGATTTATAAATGCAATCCCTTAAAACTTTGTACTGGCATTTGGAATCTTTCCCTGAAATTTCTCTGAAACTATATAAAAGAAATAGTCAGTGAATCCATAGCATTTTCATTGGTTACACTGATATTTGGATTATGGTATTCAGGGCCTGATCACATAAGATGGTGAGCACCATCAGTTCCCCTAAATCATATTCAGCATCTGATAGAAGGAAGCCCTGTGTATTTTACAATCTTATTAAGATTATTAACCGGATTTACATGTTCCATGTGCCAGTGAAAGTTCTGAGTGAATAAGATTTGCAGAAATAGAGCCTCTAACATATGGCAAAGTTATTATAATTATTCAGAACCTTCCTGTCTATTTGATTGTTCAGGGCAGCTGGCTGAGGCCTCGCATTTTGGACAATCTAAATTTCTGAGGGGCCTTGGCATTGGCAGTAGGGGTTGGGCCTGCTCCTGCACTCACTATTAGTGGTGGGAGTCACAGGAAACAGAGTGACCCAGACCCAGACTACTCTACTCTGCCATCTCCCAGGTGAGCTGGGCTAGGGTGAGCACAGCAGGCTGTTGCCAGGTTGCTTTTTTTCCCATCATCCACTGAGTGCAGGATCAGGCCTGTTTCCTGTTGCTTCCACTATGACTCTAGGTAATGCCTGGAGTAGTATCACTCAGGGAAGAGGATTTAAGGGAAGGGTGCAATGGTGATGGGAGGGGGCAGAAAGAGATTGGTCATGGGGGGAGAAAAGGGGGGGAGGCTTGGGAGAAGGACTGGAGTGGAGATGAGGTGGGGACATTTTGGAGTGGAGGCAGGGTGGGGAAGGAGCAGGGGTAGGATAAGACAGGGTACAGAGTTTTGTCCTGGCCAGGCAGCTCACTAGGGATGGCTCTGCAATTATTAACTGCTGTATTTGGTAAACTGAAATTCTTTTCTAACTTGAGAAAATCTGTTGTGGTTTTACCCAACATAAATAATTGCCTTTGTTCTAACCTACAGTGAATGGATGCTTATTTGCTTAGATTTCTTATTTTAGTGACAAGATAATTATTTTATTTGGTAAGATGAAGTGTTCTTAACATTTACTCTCAACGCTCATAATTTCTGAAGGCATGCTGTATTAGCTGCTTTATTAGCTTTCTTGACAGCTTGGAGACAGACCTTTATAACATGGCATCAAAACATACTGCTCATTTTTCTGCAGTGGCTCATTGTATTTAGTATAAACATCACATTTTGAGCAATGGTACCCAAAGTATTACAGATAAACATTTCTAAAAAGGGTACATAATGTTAGAGATGGGGTGGACTAGCTTTTTCCCCTAATGTAACAGCAAGGACTGTGAATTTCTATTTTTAGTTTGAAATTTTATAGTACTTTAATTTTTAAAAAATCAGAACCAAAAGGCTGTCTTTGCTTTCTGTTTCTTGTTTTCAAACTAATTTCAGAAGAGATTGTACTTACAATTCAGCAAGTGACTCAGTTCATCAATATTACATTAAATATGGACTTTTACATTTTAAAATATGAGCAATTCATCAGACTAAATCTAGGCAAATATTTTGGAATTAGAAAGGTATACACCATACTCATAAATTTTCTAAAATGTCACTTTTCTTGTTATCAGATACTGTAATTCAAAAGTTAGTATGTAAAATGTAGTTTTTAGACTTTATGAAAAAAACCCTTTTATTTATATAAATATAAATAAGCACATAGTAGATGTTCTGATTTAGAGTTTAGTCCAACTTCCATTGGTTTCCATTAGAAATTAATTATGCCTGTCATAGATAACATGAAGGATCAGGTTCTGCTTCAAATGTATACCAGGAATCTTCTTTATTTCAATGAAATTCACATCTGAGTCTAAGAATTTGTTCTTTCACATACAGAGCTCTATAAAAGAAACTCCCTAATAAAAACATGCTATTCAATGACTTATATATGATAAAAAAAAGCTAAGTTTTTATTGCATTCTTTAAGGGGAAAAAAGGATCCAACATAAAGTGGATGAATACAGATAACTATGTTGTGCAATGATCCTAAACTGTACCATGCATTAAATCAAAACTTTGTAATGTACTTGAACCAATATACTATACTAATAGAGGCTGGGTAAGCACCTAAAATAAATGCAATCTGATAAATTTAAAAAAAGAAAGATGAGTACCATAATGACTAACACAATCTCTTTCTGCTCTGAATTATAAATTTCACTGTTATGCAAAGAATCAATACGAGTTAAATGCTTGAAAAGCTTCCAGGATTAGGTCTGCTATCTAACTCTGCTATCTATGTTTCTGCGGTTGCAACTGCACACATTTTCACTCCCTCCATCCCTTGCTAGCTACTGGGGTTGGACCACCCCTGCTACCATGGAAAAGTCCTGTAGAAAGAGGATGATCTGTGATTAATCCAATTCAACCTGCCTGAACAGCAACTACTTGCCAGAGAAGCACCTCCATCCTGACTCACATGTCTGCCGCCCATTCAGCCCTCAATCCCGCCACCTGCACAGAAACTGCTCCCTGGGAACCACCTTCATCCTGCCCAGCATAGATGCAGAGTCATCCCACTCAACAAACAATTCTGCCCGCCTGCATAGCAACGTGCCCTCTGTCCCTTCAACATCTCTTCCACATCTCTTCCACAGTGAGTTGCTGAGCATCCTCACAAACATCATTTGAGAACAACTCCTCATTGCAATGCACACAAGTTGCCACCAGCTTGACCCTCACCTCCTGGCCCTCTTCATGCTCTTCATCAACTTGTGTTTGTGAAGCTGGGACAAGTGTTTCTGTCTCTTTTCTCTTCTGAGAACTATCCATGGTGTCCTTGGGTTTGGTCATGGGGTCCCCACCTAGAATTCCATCCAGCTCTTTATAAAACCAGTATGTTTTGGATGTAGCACCAGACTGTCTGTTTGCCTCCCTTGGCTTGTGGTAGGCCTCCTTGATTTTGGTTCTGCATTATAGGGTGTCTCGCTCATATGCCTGGCATACAGGGCTCAAGAAATATGACTGTACTTGTCCCAGTTCTTATGGGTCACTTGCAGCTCTGATGGTCTATGGGGTGAAGATCTGGGACAGATTCAATCCCAAAGCTCTGCATTACTCCAAGCAGGGGTGCGTATGGGTCTAGAGCTGCCACCCCTGTTTCCTTGAGAAGATGTCATGAGGACCACCACACAAGGTGCCAAGGACACAGGAAATTAATTTACATTTCCCAGGGTTTGTGTGTTGGGGTGCCTTTCTTTACCTGTAAACATTACATGGTTGAAGGGTGTAGCCAGCCAGACATGGCATCCCCCATTGGAGTGTAGTTGGCTAGACATGACACACCTCTGTTTCTTCCTCCCTCTCATCTGCTCTTTCAACTGCAGTTTGAACAAAGTTTCCTGTTATGATCAGTAGCTGACCTCCAGATAGTTCCTGTTCAGAAGGTCCCCACTAATGTTACGTGCTTGTTAAAATCACATTGTCTTAATAGTCTCAACTGTATTCAAGCTTATGAATATATATGAGTGCATGAGGAAGTGTGAGTGAGAATTGCCAATCATAAAGCAACACAGCATGCATTACCTTGTATGGCTAAGGAAAACTCCTGCAAAATGCTTAAATGGATGTAACAGGTGTCTAGCTGGGGTCATTTGCCTTGGAAAGATGTAAGAGCATGCCAAGATCAGCACCATACTGGGAGCAGTAGAACCCTCTCATGGATCTGAAGGGACCTCAGGGAACTCTGTCACCTCGCAGCTGAATCTCTTTGAGGTTGTTGCCTGGCCAGTGTCAGCCACCTGTGAAATCCAAACTAATTCTTACCGCCTGGAGCCTGCCTCCAAACTTTCAGCATGAATGTTATGTGTGTGAGTGTGAGTGTGTGAGAGAGAGTATTACTGTACCATTAAGAATCTGCACTAATAAACAAGCTTCTGTACTGCTTAAGTTCAACCTCTGTCTGGGCTTATTCCTTGGCTGATTCCAAGGGAAGGCAACAAAGGGCAGCCGTGTTCAAGTTGATGTCCAGAGTAGCTAAACAGAACATTGTGGGATATATGCTGCAGTCCAATAAACTTGACAAAAAACTTGTCTGGTATATACTTTGTGATTACTGGGAGCATTCTGACAAAAGTATCTCCCAGAAGTGGAGAGACACATCTAACAACATTTATCATGTTGTAGTATGTAGACAAGCCCTAAGACAAAAAATTGGATGTGGAAAACTATGGCTGTGCATAGACTTAGGCTACATGTACACTATGAGACCCACTGGGTCTGGGTTTACCCAGATCTAGGCTCAGCTCACACTGGGAGCTAGCCATAGAACTGATTCTCCCAGTCAGGGAACTGGCAGGTCCCACTCCTGCAGCTTCTTTTATACCCCTCTGCTGGGTCCCGATTGGCTGCCGCAGAGACAGCCACTCTATAGTGTCTGGAGTACCTCTTCTCCACTCCTCCTGCTGGGATGGGGGCGGCAAGGCCACTAGCCTTGGTTAGATGGTGTCGGGGTCTAGTCCATCCCATCACAAGGGGTTTTTGGGCAAAAAGAAAACATTCACACTGCTTGTTGCACAGAAAATATGAAAATAAGATCACAACCCTCGTTTGCATATTTTTTGCAGAGAAAACTCATAATGTAGACGTAGCCTTTGTATGTGACTTTTGGGGCCAAAATATTTATGGAACCTCAGTTCCTAACCATGAAAATGAGCATCTCATGAGATTTCAGAAACACACATGTGTCAGACCCTGAGAAGTTTCTGAAATCTCATTAGGATCCTACTTCAATCTCTCTGGATAGAAAGAATTTTAGTTTTTAAAATAATTGCTATAGAATCCTTGATTAAATTCTATAGAGCCATCTAATTCTTTCTATTTTAAATTCGTAAAACTAGAACAGGGCAAAAAAATATACAAATATAGTTTTGGGGAGTCTTTTTCTGAAAAATACAGATACAGGTCAAGTGGAACTATTTGTGATTCATATCATATTCAGCAAATATTTTCATCCCAGTCTCCTCCCCAAAATAAAACAATCAGAAACTTCAAAACATTTTGGTATTAGCATTTCAGCTTTTCATTTTGGAAAGATGTTCCTTTTCAATGACCGGCCTTAAGAGATAATAGAATTTCAAAATAATAATGGAGGCAATTGTGTAGGAATAGTGTGGGGGATACTACCCTTCATGAAGCAATATTTCATAATGGATAAATGACATGAAGTCAGTTAATACTTCATTGATTGATAAAAAATATGTTAATTGTAAAGCATTTGCTCTAATCAGTTCAAACTTCCACCACAAATATTATACATGTGTAAGGAAATTTGTTGCCCACATTTTAGTTCTCTAGAGGAGGTAATATGGTTTGATATACTGGCCAAGTTGTGCAATACACTGAACCCAAACTGTGTTGTACGTTAAATCCAAACTTTGGAAGGCATTTGAACTGAGATACTGCTGTGATTGGTGCTCTGTGAATATGTAAGATAGATATATGCAATTTACTTGTGGAAAACAAAACATAAAGCTGTCCCTTCTCACACATAATATGTCACATTCATTGTCTTTTCTTAGCTTTTGTGGCTAGGGACTCATCTCAAATACAGATATAAAGATTTGTTTGTTAACATGTCAAACAGGCCTGTAAATGTATGTTTACCAGAAATGGGGATGTTCATTTCTGTCAAACTAATTGGATGCAAACTGTGCAACTTTAATTAGCCTCATTCTTTTCATGAAAGATAGTGAAGCATTACGTACCATTTTTAATTCAGTAGATTTTTAATCAGTCTTATTTGTAAAGTCAGATGGTGAGTTATTAGTTGAGGCAAAGATCTTTTTGGAGCAAAGAATTAACATTCGAGCTGAATCAAATAGGGTTAATCTTTAGAGACATATCTCCCAATACAGGCAGTCCCCGGGTTACGTACAAGATAGGGACTGTAGGTTTGTTCTTAAGTTGAATTTGTATGTAAGTCGGAACTGGCGTCAGCCGCTTCTGAAACTGATCAGTTTCAACCACGGCTGAATCTGGATGCCAGTTCCGACTTACATACAGATTCAACTTAAGAAACCCAGTCGTCCCCAAGTCAGCTGCTGCTGAAACTGATCAGCGGCTGATTCCAGGAAGCCTGGGGCAGAGCAACTCTGCCTCGGGCTTCCTGTAGTCAGCCGCTGGTTAGTTTCAGCAGCGGCTGACTTGAGGATGCCTGGGGCAGAGCAGCTGGGGTGCTGCTGGGTTGTTCCAGTAGCGGCTCCTCAGTGCTACTGGAGCAACCCAGCAGCACCCCAGCTGCTCTGCCCCAGGCATCCTGATTCAGCTGCTGCTGAAACTGACCAGCAGCGGCTGAATCAGGAGGCCTGGGGCAGAGCAGCTGGGGCGCTGCCGGGTTGGTCCGGAGCGGCGCTGCGGGACCAACCCAGCAGCCCCAGCTGCTCTACGCCAGGGGTAGGCAAGAAAAGCCTGGTTTGCTGGGGGGGGCACTAGCTGCACCCCCCCAGCAGACCAGGGGGACAGGAGCAAAGCCTTGGAGCACGCCCGCAGTGGGACAGCCCAAGCGCGCCCAGGCTGTCCCGCTGCGGGCGTGCTCCAAGGCTTTGCTCCTATCCCCCTGGTCTGCTGGGGAGGGGGGTCCAGCAAAGCTGCTGGACCCCCCCAGCAGACTAGGGACACCAGAGCAAAGCCACCGCCTGGGCGGCTTTGCTCGTTTGCCGGGAGCAAAGCCACCCAGACGGCAGCTTTGCTCGGGTGTCCCTGGTCTGCTGGGGGGGTCCAGCACTTTTGCTGGACCCCTCCAGCAGACCAGGGGGACAGGAGCAAAGCCGCCCAGGCATCAGGATTCCCACTGCTTGGGCAGCTTTGCTCCGGGGCAAATGAGCAAAGCCGCGCAGGCAGCGGGACTCCCGCCGCCTGGGCGGCTTTGCTCGGGTGTCCCTGGTCTGCTGGGGGGGGTCCAGAGGCTTTGCTGGACCCCCCGAGCAGACTAGGGAGACCAGGAGAAGCTTTTCTCGCCCCGGAGGACACGGGTGGCGACCCGCCGCCCGTGAGCTCCGGGGCGAGAAAAGCCCCGTTTGTAAGTGCGGATCCGACATAAGTCGGATCCGCGTAAGTCGGGGACTGCCTGTAACTTTATCTGGGGAATTAGCTGTCAGGTTTAAAACAAAACAAAAACAAAGAAACTACATGCTGTGATTCATTTTCTGCAGAGAGAAGGTCGAAAGCCTACGACAATTTGGCTGGTTTTAAAACTCCTTATGTAGTTGGGGGAAGGATGTGGGGCTTTAATATGTTGTTCTGTATCTATCTATATCTTTTTACCCAAGTTGGAGATAGACCAAAGACAGTTTTGATCAAACCATTCCAAGTTTGGGCAGAATCAGTATTTGGGTCTTCACTTCATCCATTTTAAGTAAAGGGAACAGCTTCAGCACAGCATTCAGATCTAGATTCAGGTTTTGAGTGCACAAACCTTTTCTCTCCCTTCAGTGCTAGACATTTCTATATGTACAGGCCCATCTTCAACTGAAATATTTAAATTAAGATTAAAGGTATCCTCTCATCATTTATCTCTAGAGTTATCTATCCCTAGATAACTCAATAAGGGTAAGGAATAAATTCTTCTCTACAGACCAGCTTTCCAGTTTATGGGAGGAGTAGTTTCTACAGCCATAGCAGTCTTCCCTGCACCTCCAATTCATACACTTCATAAAAGGGTAGATGAGAGAGAGCTCAAAGAATCTGATGGTACAGCCTCCCACTCTCATAAGAACATAAGAATGGTCATACTGGGTCAGACCAAAAGTCCATCTAGCCCAATATCCTGTCTGCCGACTGGCCAGCACCAGGTGTCCCAGAGGGAGTGGACCGAGGACAATGATCAAGCTGTTTGTCTCGTGCCATCCATCTCCAGCCTCTGACAAACAGAGGCCAGGGATACCTTTTCTATCCACTGGCTAATAACCTTTTATGGACCTAACCTCCATTAAATTATGTAGCTTCCCTTTAAACTCTGTTATAGTTCTAGCCTTCACCGCCTCCTCTGGCAAGGAGTTCCACAGGTTGACTATGCGCTGTGTGAAGAAGAACTTTCTTTGATTAGTTTTAAACCTGCTACCCACTAATTTCATTTGCTGTCCTCTAGTTCTTCTATTATGGGAACTAATAAATAACTTTTCTTTATTCACACTCTCCACACCACTCATTATTTTATATACCTCTGTCATATCCCCCCCCAGTCTCCTCTTTTCTAAACTGTAAAGTCCCAGTCCCTCTCTTCATATGGGACCCGTTCCAAACCCCTAATCATTTTAGTTGCCCTTTTCTGAGCCCTTTGCAAGGCCAAAATATCTTTTTTGAGGTGAGGTGACCACATCTCACCTCTCCAAAGGCCCATTCTTTCCTCCCCTTCAAAGCCCACTATGTAATTAACCATGGGAACTCCCTGATGAACAAGGGTCTTAACACTAGATAATATTCTGGATGGATCTTCTGCAACTTGTCCAGTGTGAGTTGTTCCACTTTCTAAAATAATTACATGTAAAAAAAGTGACAGATTAACTCTATAGCTCAGCATTGAGGGAGTCAGGTTCAAGTCCCTTTTTCAATGAATATTTAGTTATGTATACAAAGTAGAACAGCTCCAACAAAAGAGATTACAAAATACTGTTACCCAAAAAATTACTGCACAAGACCACCTAGGGTTACACTAGTATGGATTTATTGATTAAGGAATTAACTAACACTCCACTATATGTACTATGTGGTTGAACTAAAGAGGATAGAGTTGACACTAAAAGTTTAAACAGCTCTCTCTCTCTCTCTCTCTCTCTCTCTCTCACACACACACACACACACACACACATTCATTCCTGCCCTCAGGCACTCACACACTTACATAGGCATATGGGTTGCAGAAGGAGCCAAGGCATGTTGTACCTGGAGGGTCTTTCTGCTGATCATGGCTGGGGAGCTGGTCAGGAAAGAAACTGGCTGCAGAAAGATAAGTTTCTCAGAAAGAGGGTTCTTGCCACGTGCTCTCTCCTTTTATTGCTTTTCTACAACCCCTGTGACTCATCCATGTTTGTCCCCAGGGAGCATGCCCAGACTTCCCTTGATCCAGAAGAGCAGCAGCGTCTCCTTAATTGGTCTGATGACTCATCACCTGGCTCCACATGCTCAGCCTTGCAGTTTCTAATCCCAAACAGATAATAGTCTCCACTCACACACACACATTCATATCTCGGGGAGAATGCAGTTTAGAGCAAGTTACAAGCAAAGTGAATGAAAGTTACAAAGATTACAAAGTTGCAAGGCTCAGCAGTTACCAAGCTTACAGTAAGCTTCTGAACTTATAAAGCAAAGTTGCTGTGAGTTACAAAGTTGCAAGGTTTTACAAAGATTACAAGGAGTTGCAGAGTTTTAAAGGCAAGGCAGCTGAAGCAATTACAAAGCTTCAGAGAATCATTTACAAATTATCAGTAATTAAGTGATTTAGAAGACAACAGTGCCCCCCCCCTCAGCAATGCAGTCAGCAGGAGTTTTTTGTCAGTCTCTAAGGGTATGTCTACACTGCATTCCTCTTTCAAGAGAGGAATGCAAATGCAGGCGAGTGAAATTGCAAATGAAGCGCGGATTTGAATTTCCCATGCTTTATTTGCATAATCGCGTCCGGCCGCTATTTCAAAATACCCTATTTTGAGATAAAAAAATGCTGTGTAGATGTGGTGGTTTCGAGAAAAAACCCGTCTTTTGAAATAACCCTTGCTCCTTATAAAATGAGGTTTATAAGTCATGTGTTGGTAAGACCTTATGTAACCAACACCAGCAGGATTTGAACCTCAGACCTCTGAAGCTTACTATAGGAGCCTCTACCCTCCGAGCTAAAAGCCAGCGGGCTCCCAGCCCCTGCTGTAGAGGTCTCTTGATCTTACCTGTTGCTGTGGGGTAGGTACCACTGCATTGGTCAGTGAACTACACTAAGGCTACATCTATACTGTAGCCTTCTTACGGAAAAGCATATGCAAATGAACGAGCAGTGTAGATGGTTCCTTTTTATGGAAAAGCCTCTTCTGCAAAAACAGGTGCTAAGTACTTATGCAAATGAAGTGCGGCAATATTCCGAGCTATGCAGGTCTCTGTGGTACTCCTCAGTTTCCAGCTGCCACCTGTGCATCCCCCCTTCTCTGAGTGGCGCACCCTTTTTACAGTCTGCGTCATGTCATGCCGCCTATGTCCAAGCCGGCTCCCCCTCACCATTTGGCTCCTCCTCCTTTTGGGCCTGGCATCCGGCACACTGATGCCAGAGCGCAGCTGCACCTACTAGGTTTCAGGCACTGATCCCCTGCTCTGGCCACACAACCCAGTCTTCAGACTTGGGTCTTCAAGCTTCAACCTCTGGTCACACAGTGACCGTTTCAATTCTCATATCCAGTCATGTAGTGCTGGGCCCATACTGCAACCACTTACCCCAATAACAGCTGCTGGACACAGGCTCCAAGCCTTGGCAGTGTGCTGCAACCTCCAGTCCTGGCTGCTGACCCCAGTTGCCAACTTACAGTTTCATCTATGTGGAGCAGGAACCAGCCTTCAGCACCAATTCCCAGCCCCTGCTGTGTAGCAATGAACTAAGGTCCTGGGTGTGGTTCCCTAACTCCACAGAGTCAGGTACTGACCCTCAGCCCTGGACCTATAGCAGTGGATGTTGATGTCAGCCTTGTGATGGCAGATCTGAAATCCAGACCTGGCCATGCGGCCCTGAACTCCAGCTCCGGGCTCTGGCCATGTGAGTGGGACTATGCCTGTTGGTTTGGCAAGGCAATGCCTTCCCCCACCTACGATACCCTCCACTCCAACCCTCAGGTTCAACAATCCCAAGTTCAACTCCCATTGCAACTTTGGCTATGTCTAGACTGCGGGCTTCTTTTGGAAGAAGCTTTTCTGGAAGAGATCTCCCAAAAAAACTTCTTCCAAAAGTAAGTGTCTACTCTGCGAAAGCACATCGAAAAAGTGATCTGCTTTATCGACAGATAGAGTCCACACTGAATGGAAGCTATCTCACATATAAGCTGTGATTACTATGGGCAGAATGGCCACCCGGGCAGCTGCACTTTTTCCTCTTTCTTCTTCTTATGAAAGAACTCCTTCTTCCCAGAAAGAGATATACCAATGTTGGAAAAAACCCTCAGTTCTTTTGATACTTTTCCCAAAAACAACACAATTGCAGAGTGGACATAATTGAAGTTTTTTCCGAAAAAACTCTGTAGTGTAGACATACCCTTACAGAGAACTTCAGCAAAATACCTCCCTGCATTCTCAGCATTCCACATGACCATCCATACTGTTACCCTAGAAAAGGGGGCTATATTATAGTTTGGTTCAGTGGGTTCCATTTTGAAAGAGACAGTTCCTTTTCTCTACATGATGGAGGTTTTCCCGCTCAAACTGTTAATTTGCACACGGTACTACCTTGTGCACCCCTCTCAAACAGGCTGTGCACCCATTACTATCTGGTGCACTCAGCACCAAAACCGCTGCCCACAGCCCCTAGGAAGCTGCACTCAACACCTAAGTTCATTAGCATAATTTTCCCGCCTCTGGGCCAATAAAAGCCCTGAGGTATCAAGGGCTCGGGTCCTTGGATATTCCCCAGCCTTGGATCTACTCATTTGTTGCTCCTCTGTATTATTTACCTGAAGCTTGGATACCATCTATGTAATCAGAGGCCTGGACTTTTGAACTGTGCTACCCTTGTGTGGTAAATACCCACAAGGTTTTCCTGTTTGCATTGGTCACTGGAACCGGGACTCTCTTTTCCTATCATCTTCATTGGATTACCCGCCTTCTGGATCAGACGGTGTTGTTGAAGGACGGATCAGACTGTGTCCAGAGGGGATTCCTTTCCAGATCGAGGATCCATATCGGGGTCGTCTCTTCACAGAGGACTCACTACCGTGGGATCTCCAAGCTTGTCCTCCCCAGAGGCTTACAAATAGCCCGAGGGTTGACGGTCGCAGGCATTGATCGCCTCATGCTTTGTATATACCTTATGTATCTAGGGAACTGTTCTAGCTCCTTTCTTCGGGTTAGGGAGGGTTGGTTTGTTGAAACTTGCTGTTAACTGTATATCTGTTCCACTATTCTACTCAAATACATGGTTTGGCCCTAAATTGTGTATGCCTGATTTGTGGCTAGAGATCTACCGGTGATTAGATATGGCTCTCAGGTCGGATCTTTCTTCTGTGTAGGGACTCCTCCTCCCCATTTTATATCCACACCATTGGCCACTTTTATTCTAAATTGCTTGTCCACGTCCCTAGGGCAACAATACCGTAGCTCCCATAACAACCATAGTTTCATTTACACTGACTTGTGAGAGCCACAGTTGATGTATATGTAGCTACAGTGGATATCAAAATTCATTCCTTTTACATATTTATTCCTGTTTTAGTTCTTTTATTTCAAGTTCTAGAGATTTTGGAGCTGTTTCTTTTAAAAGGAATAAAACTCCTTTGTTTTGAAAGTTATTCATCTTTAGTAGTTTCCAACACATAGATTATAATGCCAGCTGGCAATGAAAGTAGTGGGCTTGTACTCTCACAACCCAGAGTAAATTTCAACAGTGAAATCACCATAAATGTAAGTAAATGCTCCAATATTAATAGGTGTCCTGTCAGTTATATATGCACAGATGTGCAGCAAGCTCTACATAATTCCTAGCAGGCCCCCAAACTGCAGTGTCCGATTAAGTAAGTGCAGTACGCTACAGCACATTTTTGTGGCCAAAGCCCTATCACACCTCATTGAGCTCATTTGATAGCTCTTGTGTCTGACAGTTTAAACTCAGCAGACACAGTTCCATCCCCTACCTTCCGGTAAGTTTCCACCCTTTGTTCTTCAAATATTATGAGGACACAGCTCTAACTATGTTTTTTTTTTTTTCACAATTAAGATCCAAACTGGTGAGTAAACAATGCCAGCTTCTTTTCAATCTGCCAAAAGCACATATGATTATCACTTTACATGTGCTTAGTTGGTAACAGCATTTTTCCTTGGTGCTTCTGAGGTGGTTGGTATATGGCTTCATGAGCCACAGGGATCACGTGTAGGCTAGATCCCCTTGGATCATATTTGAAAAATAGTTAATGGCAATAAATATTGGCAGAATAGTTAATGGTAATAAGGATACAGTTGTAGCTTTCTGAACAGTCCTGTATTCTTAAAGAAGTGAACATCATGAACTTTCCCTCACCAGTTAGCACAGACTCACCAGAGCAAGCATAACCATGGAAAAGTATCTCTTTTTGTTGATGTGCTCTATGGCAAACTACTGTAGGGCCAAAATAGGGATATGTGTGCCTTCTATTACTACATTTCTGTTTGGATACCCCATAACTACCAAGCCTTCCACTATATGCACACCTTACTGAAAGCCAAAATCCTGCAAAACAGGAGATAATCAATGGTTCTCCCCACTTGCATGATAACAGGCCCTATACTGGATTTTCTCACTCCAGAATGAATACCCTCTGACAGGTAGTATCCTGGCATTGCAATATTCACAGAGTGATTGCTCTTTGCTTCTCCACTTTTCTCTATTTGCTGTGCTAGCTTTGGTGTCTCTGATTCGGATGGCTAGGGAGAACATGGCACACAGATCCAGGAATTTGGTCTTGCACACTTGAAAGTTCTACAGCCAGTACAAATCATTTCAAGTCTACATTCCTACCAATCGTGCTTGCTTTTGAAGCCCAGAGGTTTTGCTCCAGCATTAGTAGCTTTCTGTGACTAACACTAACAGCCTTGAATTGATTCTCCTTATGCCCCTCAGCAAATGGACCATCAGGGAATCATCATGATCATGAAAATGGCGATCGGGGCTTTTTTGCGCAAAAGAGCGTCTAGATTGGCCACCGATGCTTTTCCACAAAAATTACTTTTGCAGAAAAGCATCCGTGCCAATCTAGATGCTCTTTTCTGCAAATGCTTTTAACGGAAAACTTTTCCGTTAAAACCATTTCCGGAAAATCATTCCAGTCTAGACGTAGCCTTCAAGAGTTTTTCCAGAAATACTCTTCCACATCCTGGGATGCGTTTGCTCTTCTGCTTTTTTTTCCTGAAGAGATAAATAAGGAATCCACAAGGAATAAGGGGGCTACTGAAAGAAGTTTTTTTCCGACATTTGGCCCAGTTTAGACAGGCCAAATGTCGGAAAAGTCTCTTCTGACAAAAAAATTGAAAAAAGCAGCAATGTAGCTGTTCCCTCTCAGAGGTGATGGATAGCAATGATTTCTACACAGATACATGGGAAATTAAAAATTAGAGTAAAAATGAAGGGATAGATGTGATATTATGGGATGGAGAATATTGTATTGAGGAAAGTTGACCTTTGCTCCCTGTCATCCTTGTCCACCATGCATTGCTAAAAAACAATGAGCTAAATAGCGGTGGGTTGTACAAAGAGATAGTTACCTCTGTTATACAGCATTGTGCATCAACACAAGCACTTCTGATGAGTAAGTACAGCTTTCTGTGAAGGAGGCACACATATATACCCACAAATGATTTACAAACTGCAGCAAATGTATGCCAACATAACTCGTATTGGCAACACTCTGTATTCTGGACATGGTCTAAGTACATTTATTGTGAAGGTAAAAATCATCACACAGAAAACACAGGAAAATCCAATAACAGTATCTATACATATGATTAAAGCTTCCCAATGTTATCCATCGGTCTTCCTGGACCCTGGAAAAATAAAATCTTCTCAACTTTTCTGTAAGTGTTGGGAACCATAGACAGAAGATCTGTATCAAACAGAAGACCACAGATTTGTTTAAAATGCAGTCTCTTTATGCTAGAAACTCATTATTTGTCTGTTGATCTTTTGGGAAATCATTTGGATCAATATATGCAAACCTTCCCCGTGGGTGGCATCTCTACAGAAAAGTTCATAACTTGAGTGATTCACTTTAACCATCCCTCTCTGTTCTTATTTTATGAAGGAGTTGTGGCAACCTTTCTATCCTTTTTCATCCCTCCCTCCAGACTTGTTTACATTCCTTGGACCACAGTGATAATAAACCATCAATACACTTAATCTAAATCAATCCCCACAGATACCACATGTAGACCTAGCATCTAATATCTTTGAAAATCCTTTCCTCAATGTCTACATCAGTTTTGAAAATAGAATTTAGGATGCTAGAATATGTAAGCTGCCTTTGGAATTTTTACCCCACATCAGGCAATTATGTAGCTGTAAATCATTGCCTATTAATTTAATATAAAAGGGAAAGCATGTAGTATAGGAAACCCTTCCCATTCTCAGTGGATGTGTTCCTACATCCACTGCAAATGGTGAAATTCATCAATGCTGGGGCTTCTGTCCCCCCCCCCCCCGCAATGAGCAGCTCCCAAACTCACCACAGCTGCTGGGAAACACAGGGAATTCACTGCAGCTGTCAGGAGCCATGGGGAATATTGCAGCTGCTAGCAACTACAGCGTGTTCCCCATGGCTCCCAACTCCCACTTGCCTCCCCAGGCTGGAACAAGAGACCCGTGAATACACAGAGGTCCACAAATCACAAGGGTCTTCTGTACATTTAGCTCATGATGACTTATGTTGCTGAGCAAACCAATTGTTGCATTTAGTATAAACTGAAGTCTTTTTAGGTTGTTAGGCTTCATTCATAGATCTGGTGAGTTGCAGTATTAGAGTCTGGAGGGCAAAAATGTATTGGTTACTCTGACCTGATATATCTGATAAAAAATACTGTGGTTTTTTTTTTTTTTTTTGCTGCTAGCCACAAGTCCAACTGGGTATATTTTGCAGCCATGCTTCAGTCAAGAAAGTAATACAAGTAATGCAATATTTTCATATCACTTTCCCTTTTCTTAACAGAATCACTTTTGCTTTTTCGCTTTTTCTCTTTGCCCCTGCTTAGAATGCAGGAGTGAAAAAGGATCTAAGAGTTTCTCTTTTTTTAGCAGGAAAAAGTGTTCGGGAAAACATAAAACAACTGGAAAAGAGTAAGTTCAGGTTATAAGAATCAAATTGAAATCATTTGAGAGAGTTTGGCAAGAGTCTATCTATCTTAAATAATAGGGCAAGGTTTCAGAAAACAAAGTAGAGGAAACATAAAATACAAGCTGTTTAAATGCCATTTTAAAAGCATCTTCAGTGAAAAATAGAAGTGAGGCTAATAAAGGTTGTGATTTCATCATTAAAAATTAGGCCACAGAGAGAACCATAAAGGATTGCTTGTTCAATCTACAGCCTTTATCTGATTTAGAGTCAAGAAGAAATGAGAATGATCCTGAGGAAATCTAGTTACCAGAAACAGAATAACTGTAAATGGATATCTTATTCTGTAAGAGATGCAGAGAGAGTAAAGCAACTAATTAGCAATTGTTCTTAGGAGGCTGAGGGTGCTCAGATAGAATACACCCCAGAGAATATAGGGTGTCTACACTGCCTTAAACCATTTGTAGTATTTCACACCGGTGCCACATAGGTGCAAAATGCTACCATTCTGATCTGCAGTGCAGCGAAGGATCAGGCTCTGCTTGCTTACTCGTTTATGTAACCTAGCAAACATTTAAATTAGCATGCTCAGTAATGCTATTCTGCTTGCTAGTTTCATTCTGGCTAGATTAACATTTTTACACACAATTTGTATCATAGATTGTGATGCGCAACATACACCATTCCTCTTTTTATAAGTTGAAGTAATTAATCTTCGAATAGAAAAGACAGAGTCAGCAAATGAGATTTAAAAAAAAAACCCTCTGGCTTTGGCACATCAGAGGCCCTGAAACAGCTGTTTCTGCAGCTTCTTTCAGTGAGAAAGGCTGACCTACAGCTATGTTATGATGCTTAGCTACTCACAGTCCTCCTTTGTTAAGATTACAATGCTGCCTCCCCTCATCTGGAGTCCTAGATGGTTTTATCCTTCAGGCATATGACCCCAGCTCTTCTGCTCCCTTTGGGGCAGTATTTACCCCCAGAGGACGCTAGCAAGGAGTAGTCTCTGTACTCAGGAAAGCATAGGGTCCTTAGCTGCAATTGTCCCCTCTGTGGAGACCACTTGAGAGAGAATGTAGATTGCACTTTCCCCCTCCCTTATGCATACTCATGAAAGAGTCAGAAACAATCTGACCCATAGCGTTTAATGAGTCAAGATGCAGGTAATATTTCATATAATTTTCAGTTGATACCTGGGTAGCCCTTGTGTAACATGGAGTTGGCAGCAAAAGCAACAAGAGCTGAGTTCAATGTCTAGGGGTTTCTCTTATCAATATAAAATAGAATTGGCTTGAGACGGCAACCCATAATCTGAGAAAACAAAACAACACCTCAAGTGTATGTAAGACCCAATACTTGTCCTCTTTCAAGTGCTGAGTTGCTGAACAGCAACAAAAACATCGATTAAAAGGGGGAGGAGAACCCAGCACTAATTTGGGAAAACACCACAACCAAGATTTTAAAAAATGGCACCACAGGCAAACACCCACCCACGGCGCATTGAGCAATGTCTTTTGGTGTAAATGTCTGACACAAAAATGTCCCTTACCTTATCACTACACTTTCCCTCCATGGTATCCCTCTCAGAGTTGGTGGTTCTTGGTTATTGAAGATCCAGAGTTCAGAGGCGCATTCACAAGGAGTTCTCCCCTCACTCAGGAGAGGGGGCATTGCATCTTCTGCTACCAGTCTCCCTGCCACCACTGGCCACTGCTGCACCCTCCTACTGCCACTATTTCTTGGCTCCTACTAGCTGTCATTCTCTAGCACTTTCTGTTAGGGCATGTCTACACAAGGAAATGATTTTGAAATAACTAAAATTCAAAATAATAACTACTGAAATAACAAAATGGAAATTGTGTGGCTCCACTACAGGGAAGCCTTGAAATCAGTGTGAAGCAGTCTCCATTACTGTGGACATGCTACCTTGATTTAGAGCGCCAGGAAGCACTGGAGAGTAATTACTTTGAATTACTCTGGGGAGTAGTTATTTCAAAATAGTGGCACTGGAACATCCACACTACCACTATTTCCAAATAACTATTTTGAAATAAATGTTATTCCCCAAGAAAATCAGGAGTACAGATTTAAAAATAACCAGCCTGTTATTTCAAAATTATGGGCTTGGTAGTGTAGACATTCCACTTATTATTTTGAGACAGGGGGGAGTGTTATTTTGAAATATCTCCCTAGTGTAGACCAAAGCTAGGTGTGGTTTCTCTGCCACAAATTCTTTTCTGATGTGACATCACATTTTGATGTTCCACTTCTTAATCCAGCTTTCACTTATTTCAATGTGCAGTAGGGAACCATAGTGCCCATGCAGTGTTACCATGTGCTGTTCCCACACATCTTAGAATCTCTTGGAACATCTCTTGGAAACATCAGGTGAAAAAAAGTCTAATCATTTGTGTCATTAAACACTGGAAATGGACAGATCAAATGGCACCTAGAATTCTTTAGGCAGAATCCACATCACCAAATACAAACACCTGTCCCTAACCAGGATTGGTCATCTCTACCACCTTCTTAGCAAGTGAGGTTCATTTTAGGGTGACCCCATTGATCAAAACATATTAAACACAGTTCTGCTGCCCTTTACTCATACAATAAGTATAACAACATTTCATAACAACATTTCAATTACCCTGCATTGGACCAGAGAGTCAAAATGACACTGTAGTCCAGTGGTTAGGGTAATTCATCTGAGATGTAGGAAATCTAAGTTTAAACTCCTGCTCCACATCAAGTGAGTGTGTGTGGGGGGAGGGGGAGGGAGAGTAACAGGCAAAACCAGGATCTCCCATAATCTGAGTAGAAATCTAATCACTGGGTTAAAATTTCTTATGTAAGTCTGCTTCTTAATTGTAAACTTAATTAATGAAAGTACACCTTTCCCATGATTCCTGTAGTTGTTTACTTATTACCATGTTTTCTTCATGAGTACAGGTACTGTTAATCAACAAATGCAATATACTGATTCAGTTCCATATTGTAATATTTTACATTTTTCATAGTCTGCTCAGAGGCACAGTTTGATGACTCAAATGCCAATTTCACAGATCCAGCTGTATACTTTGGTGGGACAGCTGTTGAGTTTATAAATATATTGCCAATAATGCTGTCTGATTTGCCAGTTGGGGTGCTTACTTTTATAATTGAACTCAAAACATTCTACACTAGATTATTCAGAAAGCAATCTTCTTTCACTTGAGTTTCATATTGTAGGTAAGATTTTTCATCACCTGCTGATTCATTGCATAGAGCAATCAATCAATTTATCACATACACAAAATTACTTCATAGAGAATTTAAAATTTAATTTCTTGCGGAGTGCTTGGAACTGTGGAAAATCTATTTATCTATTGATCTATCTATGAGTTCTGGTCTACACTTGGTACTTGAAGTAACTGTAAAAGAAGAATAGTAGAATAGGAAATTAGATTCTCAAATGTATTCTATACACTGTCACAACTAGGGAACACTGATATATAAGTTAAGGATTTGATCCTGCAACAAATGTCCCAGGAAAAAAAATTGAATTTGCATAGTGCCCCATTATCTCTGTGTGGTCAGAGAGGTCCTCCATGCAGAACTCCTTGCAAGATCTGAGCCTAAACTCTGAATTACAAGGTAATATATGACAGTGGGCAGTGCCAAATATTTATGTTTTAAATCTTTCACTGGAGAGGAAGAGCTATGATTTCCATCCAGATTTAAATGTGTGTAGCCCTATTTATTTGTGCAAAATCACATAATTTTAAATGTGGATTGCCTATGAATACTGAAGAAAGGTAGGGAGTAAGCATTCTTCATAGGTTGTATTCCTCCAGTTTTGAAAATTACATGCTGCAACTGAAATAAGCAACTTGATCTGGAAGCCTGTAAAAATATTCATAGAACTAAATCCTGAATTCAAATAAGGCTTAAATTTTGCTCTCAGTTACACTCAGGCAATCATCCCCCATGTCATTAAAGAAAATAATGCTTGGAATTGAAGGCAAAAATTAATCTAAAATAGAAGGGGGAAAAAGCACTATATTCCAACTGGGCACTTAAAATCTTGTGCCTTTATTATGACCATTATCAAATCAGTTATTAACATTAAAATATAAATTAACAACAGAGAAACATTCTCTACAGTTTGTATCACTTAAAAAAAACCCCAGGAATACAATCCATCTACATGCACCCTTCCAGAAACACACTACAACAAAGGGTAGAGTTTTCTATTCCTAATCAGTTATTCGATTTTTTTTTGTTTAACTTTAGCCTAAAGCAATTAAGCACCAATCAAATCAGGAATCATGAGGCATATGTGATCAAAGGAAAAACTTCATAAAATTAATTCCCATTTTCCCTAATGAGGTCATCATATCAGTTCTCAATATATAAAGCTTGTGAATTCCAAATAAGCTGTACATAGCCCCTAAACACATAAATCTCTCTCTCATACACACAAAATACTAGACTACAAATCATAAGAAACCATGAGATTTTATGCCCCCTTAATATTTTTTCCTTATAAAGGCAGTGTTAAAAATCTTCAAGTACACAAGGCAATCAGTGTATATGTAAATTTGGCTACTAAAATATGCACCTTAATCAGTAAAGTATGCACAGACTCAAATGTTGGAGTATGGAGATGGTTCTCTGATAAATATCAAAGTATGAAACTGAGACATAAAAGAAAGAAAAATATAGTGTACCAAATATCTAATTTTCAAGCTATTATACACAGATTGGACAGTAGTGTAAGCAATGACATGACCTTCACAGCCAGCTAAATCAAAGAAATTCATACAACAATGAAGAAGTCATATAGCTTGATCACACTTTGCAGCTTCGTTGCTGGAGCACCGTGGCTGCAAATAGACTAAAGGATGTTCACAAGCCCTTATTTTCAGCTTCTCCTCAACTGAGAAAATTGGGCTATGGCTGTAAGTGTGATTCAGTCTTTGGATGATTTTACTGGCCTTCTGGACTGCTCTTTCCGCCTCTTCAATTATTTCTTTAATCAGTGGCAAAAGTTTGTTGGAGAAATTCTGTAGAAGGCTATGTTTTAGGGAGGATATTTTTATTTAAAGATGGCTGATTTTAAGATGAAATGAAAGAATCTTTCAGTTTCATCCCCTGCAGTCAAGTATGCAACTTGATTATGAAAGCATGGTATTACTTTTCAAAGCTAGCAAAATGTGTATCCCGTAAGTATTTTGATATAATTAGCACTCCTGGGCAATACATATCTAGATTTTTCCAGTCACATAAATGATGAACAGGGATAGTAGCCTCACATCTGACATTCTTAATCATATCATAACATTTTATGCCAACTTTTACAACCTATTTGGTGCACCATTATGTTTTTCCGTTAAACTTACTTACCTACATTAGAGAAAACAGTACTAGAATATCCTGCAAAGACTTATGCATGTACTTAACTTTAAAAACATGCCTATTTTTTTCAATGCTAGCCGCTTATTCACCATATCCTGAAAGCCCATTTGCCTGTGATTATGACATAGGCCAAGACACTTAAGGATGGGAAAACTACTGCAACAAATCTGGCTTTGCAAGCAATTTCATGTAAAATTGAATTATAAGTCCTGGTATTACTTCATTGACGTTGGTGGTATTGCAACATTTAGATTCAAAGATACAGATTGGCACCTAGGCAGATTTTCAAAAGTCTAGGTTCCTGATTCCCATTGAAATCAATATGAAGAAGACACCTAATCAAACCTGCCCTTTTGAAAATCCCACTGGCTAGGGACATACTACATCTTTAGGCAACTAATATGTTTGAAAACCTTTAAATGTCTGAAATCTCAATATCTACCTGATTCTTTTAATGTTTATAAAATCAATCACACTTTTCAATAGCATCCAGAGTGAAAATTATGAAATCCTCCTTTCATCCCAGGAAACAAATAATAATTGATACAATCCAATGGAATCTTGTTATTTCAAGATAGAAATGTTGTATTTAATAATGGAAACAGCTTTTCTCTGTATTTTTTTAAAAATTTTCTGCAAATATGCAAAATTATATTTTTTAAAAATATATGTTTATAATTCTGTTTAAAGATGTCACAGAGCTGCCTTACATAGGCAGCTGAAGATTCTTCCAGCTTGGGGAAATCTCAGAGTGATGTAGTGTTGAGTGCTAAAAAATTGCTTCAGGGTAGCAAAAAACAGCACCTTCTAGATTGCTCTAATGTAATCTCAACAGACTCTCTCAGGGTATGTCTACACTACAAAGTTAGTTCGAACTAACAGACGTTAGTTCGAACTAACTTTAATAGGCGCTACACTAGCGCTCCGCTAGTTCGAATTTAATTCGAACTAGCGGAGCGCTTAGTTCGAACTAGGTAAACCTTATTTTACGAGGATTAAGCCTAGTTCGACCTAGCTAGTTCGAATTAAGGCCTGTGTAGACCTTTAATTCGAATTAGTGGGAGGCTAGCCCTCCCCAGGTTTCCCTGGTAGCCACTCTGGCCAACACCAGGGAAACACTATGCCCCTTCCTGGCCCAGGACCCCTTAAAGGGGCACGGGCTGGCTACAGTGCCCGTGCCAGGTGCAAGCCTGCCAGCACCCAGCCAGCAGACCCTGCACCTGGCACGGCTCGAGCCACCCACCCGATGCCCCTCAGCCCTCCCCCTCTTCCCGGGACCAGGCTGGCGGCTCCCGGGAGCTTGCCCGGGACCGCAAGAGGCGGGCACCTGCCTGGGCTAGTGCGGAGATCGTGGACCTTGTCCATGATCTCCGCACTAGGCACAGGAAAGTGGCCGGCTTGGGCAGGAGAGCTGCCAGCCTGGCCACCCAGGAGCAGGTGTGCATGAAAATCAAGGGGGTCCAGTGAGTCCCCCGACCCTGAGCCCTGAGCTTACAATGGCCGTCCTGGGTCAGACCAAAGGTCCATCTAGCCCAGTAGCCTGTCTGCCAACAGCGGCCAACCCTAGGGACCCTGGAGGGGAAGGAGCGAAGACAGTGACCAAGCCATTTGTCTCGTGCCATCCCTCTCCAGCCTTCCACAAACCTCGGGCAGGGACACCACTCCTACCCCCTGGCTAATAGCACTCCATGGACCCAACCTCCATGACTTGATCTCACTTCCCTTTAAACTCTGTTCTAGTTCTAGCCTTCACAGCCTCCTGCAGCAAGGAGTTCCACAGGCTGACTCTTTGCTTTGTGAAGAACAACTTTCTGTTACTAGTTTGAAGCCTGCTACCCATTCCTTTCCTTTGGTGTCCTCTAGTCCTTCTTTATGGTAACTAATGAAGAACTTTTCTGTATGGACCCTCTCCACCCAACTCCTGCTTTTAGAGACCTCTATCCTGTCCCCCCTCTGTCTCCTCTTTTCTAAGCTGAGAAGTCCCAGTCTCTTTAGCCTCTTTTCATTTGGGACCTGTTCCCAACCCCTGATCATTGTAGTTGCCCTCCCCTCTCCCAGCCTCTCTCTTCCCCTCTCCCACCTCCTTTTCCCAGTCTCCCCCAGTTTTGTTCAATAAAGACAGATTCCATTTTTGAACACTATTGTCCTTTATTTTGTACATCAAGAAAAGGGGCTAGGGAAGGGTAAGTGGAAGGAGGTGAAGGAGGAATGGGGTACGAGCCCCTGATGGGGAGGACTGGGCTGGCTCTGTGGGCTTCTGGGTGTGGAAGCTCTCCTGCAGCCCACCAATTGCCCCCTCTCCCCAGATGGTAGCCTGCGGCAAGTGCAGCCGGGCTGATGGCCGAGTGGTGTGATGTGCCCAGTGTGGGCACTCCGGGCACTCCAAGCCAGGACTGCTTTGCAAGCGGGGCACCCCTGAGAACTGTCTGTCCGGGATGGGGGTCAGGACCCTTTAAGCACAGTCCTCGGCTAGCCTGAGACAGCATCTCCACGCTCTAAGTCCTCCTCTGATGCCCTGCTGGCACTGCTTCCGGCCATCCTTAAGCCCGGTTCAGGGTCCACTTAATGTGGACATGCTAGTTCGAATTAGCAAAACGGTAATTCGAACTAGTTTTTAGTTCTAGATGCGTTAGTTCGAATTAGCTTAGTTCGAATTAACTAATTCGAACTAAGTTAGTTCGAATTAGCGCTGTCGTGTAGACGTACCCCCAGGGACTAGGGAGAAGAAATATAGTGTTTTTTGCTCCTTTTTGGGTCTTGTGTTCAGTAGAACTGAATAATTGGGACTAAATCAGAGGCTAATAAACTACAATCAGTGCAAAAGCAAATCAATAATTCTGCCCATTGTATAAATGGGAAGAATATTCAACCCCTTTTAGTTAGTTTCTTTCTCCATCAGCTCTAGAAAGAAATGATATGGGCTATCTATTGCAGTGGGTATGTCTACACTACAGAGTTTTATCAGAAAAACAGCCTTTTTGAGTTATGTCCACACTGTAATTGTGTTCTTCCAAAAGTAAATCGAAAGAACAGAGGGGTTTTTCTGGCATTGGTAATCCTCTTTCTACAAGGAAGAAGCCTTTTTCCAAAAGAGTTCTTTTGGAAAAAGACATGTGTGGACAGGGAAGAGGGAGTTGTTTTGAAAAAAGAGGAAAGAGGAAAAAGCATAGGTGCCCTAGTGGCCATTCTTCCCATAGTAATCACAGCTGAGATGCTATCTTTCGAAAAAGCAGATTGCTTTTCTGATGCACTTTTGTGTGTGGATGCTCTCTTTCGGAAGAAGTTTTTTCAGAAGATCTCTTCCAAAAAAAGGTTCTTCCAAAAGAAGCCTGCAGTCTACACATAGCCAGTGTTAAAGGTTCATGAAGATAAATGCTCAGGATGCTCCAAGGAAGGAAAGGTTATTGCCCCTGAATACACTGTTTACTGATTTGCAAGTATAGGGCATTGAGGAAATGCTGAAGTCCTGAATAGGACTGATTTCAAATTTACTCCAACTGATAGGAGAATCATTGTGGCCCATTTATGTAGTCTAAAATGCAATGTACAATATGTAATATTTGATACAGTGTATTAAGGTATGATGTTAAAAGTAAGATTCTCCTATTTAGCAGATGAGGTTATTATTCCATGAATTTTAGGAATCTAGTGTCCCTTTCCAAAATCACAAAAATGGATAGAAACCTTTCCCCACTAATTATGCTCAATAGGGTATTTTTCAATAATGAGAAGCCCCATTATCATTTTTTCTGAGTCATGAGAATGTTTTAGCTGGAAGTGGCACGAGGAGGCTAATAAGGGGAGTGCAGTACATGCTGCCTTTTTATTTGCTCTATAAACATTAGTGCTCCTTGTAGTACCAGCTGGCCTACTCTCTGGATGCTTGCCTTTGCCCAATTATTTTGATATATTCTCTACATAGCCAAGGGGAAGGAGGGGAATAATGGGCTACTTTGTATTGGGAAAAGCAGGAATGGAAAATGTTGATTTCCCCTCCTCAAATATCTGCCAAATCTCAAGAGTATATATCATAAATGTTTTTGTAACCATCTGTTCCAGAAAAAGCAGAAAATGAACCTGCACGTCTCTGAAAAGCAAAATCATGCATCTCACACCTACGGTATTAAAACCCTTTAGGGGAGCCAACAAAATAGTAGCTAATGGAAAACAAGTAGATACAATTTAGTTGTACTGTCAGAAAACCTTTTATAAATCCTCTCGTATGAAGCTAATATGAAAACTATGTGGCCAGTGGGTGAGAGGGAGTAGACCAGGGGTGGGAGCCAAAGGCCCAAAGGCTGGATGCAGCCCCCAGCTTACTGAGCACTGGGGAGCCTATGCTAGTGAGGGGTGGGTTTTTGTGTTTGTTTCTCACTTGTGTGCAGACCCTGACTGATTTTTCTGCAGGTCGGGGGCCTGACCCAAAAAAATGTTCCACGCCCCTGGATTAGGCACAGTCAAGAAAAAAAAAGAGTTGTAATAAATGCTCAGATTTCTATGTGCAAGAAAAACAATAAAAGTCCCCTCCGTGAAAATTACAATAATTTTTTGTTTATTTTTATGAAAATTTCCTACTGAAATTTTCAGCAGCTTGCCAAAATACCAAGTGTTTCAACTGAAAACCAAAATAATTATATTAAAAATTGCAGCACCCTGTTGTGTTGGAGTGCTTAGTGTTCTAATGCTCTTCTGTGAGTTAAGATCTTTGACCACACAGTATTTCTTGGAAAGGTTGATGAAAGGACGTCTGTCTGCACATGTTTGATCGAAGGCTACACCCCATCTGATCTACATAAAAAGGTGTCCCTCAGTCTGACGTACATTACTTACAGCTTCTCTTGGCCTTCTATAGGTGGGTTTTGAGGTCATCTTTGGTCCAATGAATCTGTTGCACCCAGTCTAAGGCTGCAGGGTTGGAGATGGGCATAGGTAATTCTGGATAAATTTGAGAGTAGAACTTACAGTTTGGAAAAAAAAAAGGGCTGTGCCATGTTATTGTGCATGAACTCAATGTGGGGTAGTAGTGAGGATCAGTCATCCTGGCACTAGTTTATATAGTACATAGATGCCATTCTAAAATTTTGTTTGCTTTCTCTGCTTAATTGTTTGACCGTAGATGACAGACAGAGCAGAAACAGAAGTTAATGCCCAGTATCCAGAGGACTTCACACCAGAATCATGAGATAAATTTTGATGGCAAATAAAAGTTGTAAGAGGCTGTGGAGACAGAGAATTTGATCCACTCAGAGTCAGGCAGTTTCCTGGATGGAGGAAAGGATAGTGCAGGGGCTGAATCAGGTCATCATGATAAGATGATCAATCACAGTCAGGATAGTTGTGAAACTATTGGACATGGGTGACTCTACTCAGAAATATAAGATAATAACTGCCCCAGAATTAAATGGAATCTCATAAGGCTGTAAGAGGACAAATTGTTTGTTATACAATGTTTTATTAGGGTTATATTGTGACATACCTGCAGAGCTGTAATTCTTGAAGCTCTAGAAGGAACATATATGTGCTGTTTCAAATAGGTTATCCCATCGCATATATCACAGTATTCCCTGTCTATGGCTTTCTGCTCATCAGAAGAGATCATGAGAGTTTAGGTTGATTGTATCTGAGCAAGCAGATCTTAACAAGGGAATGTACACAGGAAGTTCAGAGGTTTACACATTTTTTATATTTTGGAGAGTGCATTATGTCAGCATCTTTTTGGTTCCTGGATGTTTACAAAGCTGTAAAAAGACAAGAAAAGAAAGCAGGGCTCATCTGAGCTGGTCCTGATTGATGGTGTTGATCTTGCACAAATATTCTAACGTTCTATGGTTTGTGATACTTGGACATGGTACCAGACCCCTTTCATATGGTGGTGGCCATACCTCAGAGGCAATTTTGATCTCCAGAAGTTCTCTGTCTAGGATCTCATAGTTTTGATCTGTGCATGTGAGTTTCCTGTGGGATTAAATGGCACACGGGATTAATTGTTGCAAGGGGGATGTGTTTCTTAGAAAGTACTGCTCTGATTGATTTGGCTTTGATGAGGAAGGCTTGTGTGGTGTCAGGGTGAACCAATATGGGAGAGGGAGGTAAATAAAATTTTGAACAACTCACAGACCTGTAGGGCACCAGAAGATGAGAGGAACATCAATTTTTTTTGCATTTGGGCAATGCTAGAAAAAGATGCTCCCTGAGAACCTCAAAATAAATAACCAATAGAAATGAGTGTATCCCAGGAAACCCTGTAGTTTTTGAATGTTCTCTGGAGTTTCCCACTTGTGGACCACTTTCATCTTATAAAGGTCATTTTTCACACCCTCAGGAGATGGAATGAATCCTATGAATTTTATGGAAGCTTGACCAAAACCACTCTTCTGCAGCTTAACAGCGCAAACATGCATAGTGTGTTTCTTACTGCTGTCTGAAAAAATAAGTATGTCATACAGGCACATCATCATGTGCTTTTTCAAAGTACCCCAAAAGTTGTCATAAATTAAATGTTGAAATATGTTAGGGGTATTGGATAAACCAAAGACATCATGAAGTATTCAAAATGTCCATATCATGTTTGGTAGATCATCTGCCATTCATCCTCAGATCAAATATGTATTAAGTTATATTGCCCCCTCCAAGGTCTAATTCTGTGTAGATGCAGGCAGTCTTTTCCCCAATAATCCAATAGTTCCGGAATTAGATGTAGGGGGTACAGGTTCCTACGGTGATCTAATTCTGTGATCGATATACCATATAAAGTCAGAGGCTGCCCTCTTTCTTTTTAAATAAAAAGGACCACTGTCCCAGCAGGCAAGATAGGCTTGTGAATAAAGCCTTTCAGGTAGGAATTCATAGTAGCCTATTTGGGTGAAGACATGGCACAAATTCAATCAAACAGAATTTTTACTCCTCTCTGTGGTTCAAGGGAAAAGTCATAATCCCTATGCTAGTGTAAAATGGATGTGTTTCTTTAATACATCATTAATGTCACTGTACTTGGGTAATAGTTGAACATCAGAATCAAGAGATGAGTCTGCTGGATCAGCTACCTCAGCTTGCAACCATCAGAGTTCAGCTGAATATTCTCTACATGATAAGGTCATGCAGTGATCTTGGCAGCCATTAGTTCATGCCAGGAGTATTAGAGGGATTAGAGTATCAGTAAATACCCATGATCGAGAGAGGGAGAAAGTGTTCTATTCGAAGCCAGAGTCAGAATCACAAATCAAGCCAATGGTTAGAATTGGAGTCAATAGACAAGGGTGTGGTTAGAAACAGGGATCTGAAGCATGGCCAGACAGAGAAACCAGGAACAGGAGTGAAGGTGGGAATCAGGAAAAAGACAGAACTCAAAGATTCAATTATTGTTTTTTATTAGAAGAGCAATGGTTTTCTAATATTTGAGGACAGATCTTCAGTTGGTGTAAATTGATGTAGCTCCATCAATTTCAAGAAAACTGTATTTTTTTATACCTCAGGGTCTGGTCCTGAGAGGTTATTGCCTATTCATATTAATTTGCCTTATGGTAAGAAAAGTTTTAGCAAAATACATTAACGGGAGTTGTTCGGTTTATAAAACTATTCCTTATTATGGGTTTTGGACTTGCACTTGGCACTTTTGTTTAGTTTTTGAGCCAACTGCTTTCCATTAACAGCTTCAATTGAAATAATTAGCTAGAGACTAGCAAATTGGAATATACAATGGCAGAAGGCATAAACACAGAATAATAATGCTGTGAAAGAGTAACAATTTAAACTTTATATGGCCTATAAAAGAAAAATCACATGATGATTTGCATTCATCTTTTAATATGAAATACAAAAATTGCATGCATTTGAAGCTGGCATTTGTATAATATATTTTATTTATTACCTTCTTTTATTTATTAATTTATGTATGTTTTTGATGGGGTTGTTATTTTGATTCTTTCCCACTTTTTTATGGTTAGCTTTAGGGACTGGTTGATTTTTAATTCTGTTTTTCTTTATTTATTTAATTGCAGTTCCATTTTCTATAGGATAGTTGTAAAATGTGGTAAAGATATAAATATTGTACACTATTAAAAGTATGTTAAATGGAAATTATTCTTTTGCTAAAACTACTCCGATGACGTTTTCATTATATTTCTTAGACATAAAATATTGTATTGCTTCTGTGTACTTGAAATACTGGAAGGAATATGAATATTTTCGTAGATCTGGTAGAGACATGATAAACATATGCAAATACTCCTTTTCAACTTACTATTCAAATGGATGAAGTGCTATCACTAACTATTCTGAACATGGATTGTAGCAAATGAATTGCAATCGTCAAAGCCCTGCCTTGATTACAATCTTATACCGAGGGTAGTTTAGTTATTCTTATTGTGGAGCTGATAGACTGAATGCTTACATTAGTCAGATGGAAAAAAAGTTCTCTCGACAGGTTAAAAGCTTTTCAATAGATTTAACCACATTTCTTTCCTAAAGTACTAATAGCCTGCAAACTTTTCTCTTCTATAGCTTTACTTTAACAATTTCATGTTCTGAAGTTAAGTACCTGTGTTACACAGAATTTTCATGCTAATAAAGATTCTTGGTCCACTTTGTTCAGAATTCTAGTGTTTTGCCATTTACAGTGCTCAATTCATCATGCCTCAAAAGACAGAAAGACACAAGTTGCACGGGGGGGGGGATTTTTTCTTAATCTTTGTAGATGATCATATGAACATATACATTATTACTGAGATAGTGGAAGTGTAAATTACAGTACATTCCTTGGTTTCTTTGTCTGGACCATGACCGAGGAAGATCCTATGTTGTGTCACTAAGTACCACAGATGGTGTTAGACTAAAAGCCAGAGAGAAAGATAAGAACTCTCCAAATAGAGACTACATCTTGATTTGTTACAGTAAAGGGGGCCCTATACTTCCATGTAATTCAAGAACACCTCAACATTTGCCCTGGAATAATTTATATGCTCTAGTGATTTTTGTAAACTTACACTTATCAAAAGCGAAGAAGCTGTGGGAGTACATTCAAAGCCTGTTCAAGATATTTTGTATATGCAAGATAATCTTTCCCTATATTGCACAGCATGAAGTGTGGCCAACTGAGCACAACATAACATTTTGTTTGTCCATTTGAGATTTAGAACTTCATTACAGCTGTATTTTAGTTCCTAGAGATACAATGCCTGTGTATCACCAGCCATGTTCCCATAGTGAATATTTTAGTGATGATGAGTTTCTGCCAAACCCTCTAATGATCCCATATTAAAACTATGGGCAAGGTGGCTGGGGCCAGCCCTGCACTTCTGGAAGAAGCAGAACCTTGGGCAAAAAGGAAGGTGACAGGCAGCCAGCCATCAGTGCTACCTGAAGTGTATCAAACCGTGGTTTCTCCCCACCCTCTGGAGCATATCACCGGTGGTAATTTAAAGGGCCTGGGGCTCTGGCCACTGCCTCTGATCCACAGGCCCTTTTAAATTACTGGATGCTGAAGCAATTAACCTCTTACACCCCCGTTGGCAGCTCTGCCTGTCCCCCATTTAGCAAAATATCAGACTAGCATTTGCGATCTAAACCTCTCTACTATGCTGATCATTCCAACCCACTGGATTACTGCACCAGTAAAATGTGGGGAAAATGCACAGGCTTCAGTCAGTACAGAATGCAGCTGATCTGCCTTTTCCATGGAATACACTGTTATAACAGGACCTGTGAGGCCTTGTCTGTCTCCTATTGAATGAGTTGATGCTCTGGTATTCTTGCTCAAGGAAAGCTCATTCAGACAAGGCTACTACCAAGACTTAGTCCTTCAGAGACCCGAAAGGCCAGAAAGAGGCATTGACCAAAAACGAGCTACAGGTCAGGTATAAAGGTTTGTCTGCTTCTTTTCAGTGCCAGAGCTAGGTAAGACTGGGATGTAGCAGATCCAGCTCTTCTCCTCATTTACAGCCCAGAACCACAAACCCATTCTTGCTCTCAAGAATGGCAACTTGCTTTAAAGATGGCTCCATTTAAGTCGCAGACAGACAGATTCTGAGTGTTGTTATTCTTAGTTTACTGTTTGGAGACGAATGCCAAGCTTAAGGCAAAGACCACCTTGCTTTGACTAAAGCAGGTAAGTCTGCACACACCGCAGTCGCCTTACAGGGTTGCTATGGAGCAGCATGCATAAATCTAAGATTTCCACTATTCTTTCCACAAGGCCTCTGCCCATGTCTACTCACAATTCCAACATTAGGTCCTCCTAATTAAAGTTTTCAGCAAATAAGTGACCAGTGTTTTATCAGCCCACACAGACAAGTATGGGCTCTGTAGCAATGCAGCTCACAAAAACCATGATGAAGTGCATGAGAGACAGAGGTAAAGTATTCTCTGCCCATGGAAGTTCAGCTGTGGAATGAGTTTCAAGGAATGTCAGACTAATCCAGGATCTGTCCATGTTCAGTGCACTCTGAAAGGCACTCTTTTTGTAGATAAAGTTGAGTTACTATAATTGAAAGGGTTACAAAATAATACACAATAAATAAATAGATTAAATAATTCAATAGAATTATACATGGGGGATTTATTCACCATTCCACAGAATAACAGAATTGTACTTATATCTCAATCAGCCTTTCCTACAACAATGGAAAGGAGACGAGCATAAAGCATGGATTTAATTGACTTAATTCTCCCAATCTAGTTTATTAGGGAACTGCTTAGATACCATAAAGTTGTGTTGCAAATAAGTTGAAATAAAGAGATTGAAGTCATATGGGCATTTTGTAAAATGACTTTTTGCTAATAGGTGACTTACTGCCTGGTTGGTCATACCTATTATAATTTCCTGCGGTGATTACCTTCACAGAACTTGCCTATGCCAATCAACTTCACAGCCAACACTTGCATTTCCAGCTCCTCTGATTTCAGCAACAATAGAATCTGTAGTGCCGACAAAGCTCAGTGTGTATTACATCTGTGCGCTGCCCTAGCTCAGTGCAGACAGCTAGCATGGCAGACCTTGAGCGAAGTGGCCAATGAACACAAGATCTGTTAAGAGCTGAAGGCACCAGGCCAGATTTTCTTGTTGATAAAGTATGATAATAACACGTGGCAGACTCTATAAGGACTCTAAAACATGTATGCTCCTGACAATGGATTCAGCTCAATCAGTCACGGGACTTTCCATTGCCGTCTTAGCTTGACAAAGATACTCCCTCCAAGACACATTGTGATATTCTAATACAAACAATTTAGTACTATCCCCTGACATTACTTTGTACATGTAAGTTTGATTAAAACATTTCTATTGCATACTGGTGTCCTGATCTCATCTCTTAGGAGAGCTTAGTGTGTTCCTGTTATTCTTGGGTAATGTTTTTGTACCATACTTGATGTCAAAAAATGAGGTTTAAAGGATCTTTCGAAAAAGGGTTTTATTTTTCGAAGGATCCCTGTCTAAACTGCCATTTTTCTATTGAAAAGCCCTGTGTAGAAAAAAACTGCAGCTGCCATTATGCAAATGAAGAATGAGAAATTTAAATCCCAGCTTCATTTTCAATTTGAAGTGTCTAATTTACATCCCTTTTTCGAGAAGGGTCTAGACACACCCTAAGAGAAGAGCTACTGGAGAAACAGATCTATGCGAGTGCTGAACATCTACCTCCTGAATTTGGAAAACAACTTTTTGAGCTACAATTAAATCTCTTTCATTCCTAAGCACATGACAAGTTAAAATAAAATGCAATTACTTTCTTCCCTCACAGTCATAGAAGATTGTGACATATTTTCTTCTAACATTCTACAGTTAGATTTTGAACAGGAAGAAAATGTGAAAGGCTAGTAATTCCAGCATGAATCCTTTAACTAGATAACTGTGTAAGTCTGCAGTGGTTTCTATTGGCTGTTTGTGAAAATCATGCGAACTTGTGGTATAGCACTCAGCTTTCTAGATGCCATTTCAATTCATTATTCCCAAGTGTCCCAGTGTTGTCAGAACTAAGCATATTAGCAGAGCTGCTGAGAGACAAGACGAGACAGAATATCATTATTAGTTCTTTGTCTTTCAAGTATAAAAATTCAACTACCTAAAAGCTTCTATAGAATAAAGTTCTAAGAATTCAAGTACTGCTTTAGAACTTAAGTGAATGGTTTTGATGAAGTAGAGCTTCAATCAGTCATTTTTAGGAACAATTATAATTAAAGCTTTTGACACACACACACAAAACATAATTAAAACAATGACAAAATTAATATATAATATTAAAAATAACATAATTACTTGCAAATCTGAATATATTACTCTACAAGAGTCATTGAACAGCTGTTTTTATTGAGGCTGGGTGGAGGTTTGAAGGAAGGGCTGGAGTGGGGGGTGGAGCCTGCAGTGGAAAAGATGGTTGTGCGACCCATGACAAAATGTGAACTGGCACTTGATAAGCTTTCTACTCCAGTCCCCTGTACTAAGGCAGGACTAACTACTATGTAGATCATTACAGGCAAGTGTTTTTCTAACTTGCTCTTATAAACTTCAAATAATGGAAATTCCACAATCTCCCATTGCCAGTATTTATCTATCCTCACAGTTAGGATAGTTTTTTTCTTAGTAAAAGCTATGAGAAGTCCTGTGGCACCTTATAGACTAACAGATTTATTGGAGCATAAGCTTTCATGGGCAAAGACCCACTTCATCATCTGAAAGTGATGAAAGAAAGTCAAACAATTGACCATCACTAGACTTTTTCACATGTTTTCTGCCTCCAACTCTCTTCCGTAGCCATGGGTGGGCTTAGGTTGGCTGTGGTACCATGTGGAGGCACCCACCCATCCAATCCTGGCTCTACTTTAAGCCTAGCACTCACTCTGCTCCACCCAGCTGAGAAGTTGTGTTAGAGGCTTATTTCACTCAGCTTTCTCAACCAGAGTTCTAGATGGGGAGTAGGTTCAGGACACCTTACTCTACCCACTGTTGCAGCCAAGGAGCAAGGTGGATGAGCAAGGGTTTATCCTAATCCTCCTGACTGGAATTCCAGCTGGGAATTGGGCAAGCCCGGCACCCCATCCTTGCAACCTGGCTGGAGCATGGGGCAGACTGGCAGAAGGGATAATCCCTGTCCTCACTAGATGAACACTCAGGGCTCATCTACATTGGCCCCTTTTCCGGAAGGGGCATGGTAATTTTTGAAATCG
Organism: Pelodiscus sinensis; assembly: GCF_049634645.1. NCBI lineage: Eukaryota > Metazoa > Chordata > Testudines > Trionychidae > Pelodiscus > Pelodiscus sinensis. The sequence continues at coordinate 260,529,133 of NC_134711.1, forward strand.
CAATAGGGAAATGCGCGGGGGATTTAAATATCCCCCGCGGCATTTAAATAAAAATGTCCGCCGCTTTTTTCCAGCTTTTAGAAAAGCCGGAAAAGAGCGTCTACACTGGCCCCGATCCTCCGGAAAAAAAGCCCTTTTCCGGAGGATCTTATTCCTTATTCTAAGTAGGAATAAGATCCTCCGGAAAAGGGCTTTTTTTTCCAGAGGATCGGGGCCAGTATAGACACTCTTTTCCGGATTTTCTAAAAGCCGGAAAAAAGCGGCGGACATTTTTATTTAAATGCCGCGGGGGATATTTAAATCCCCCGCGCATTTCCCTATTGCGATTTCAAAAATTACCATGCCCCTTCCGGAAAAGGGGCCAATGTAGACGTAGCCTCAGAGTTATTGATTTCAACAACCTCAGCATGAGCATCATATCCAGTTTATCCTCAACATCTGTAAAGACTAATAGCAAGTTTCCAATCCATGTTTTTAAAATAAAACCTGTATCGGGTAAATTATGGAGGTTATCTTGTGAGCCTGGAACCTGCACCCTTATTTCCCATTCTTGGTATTCTTTTAGGAAAATTCTATTTGCACTGAAGTTTTTTTTTTTTTTTAAGAACATAACCACCATGTAAATCTGAGCAATTCATATCTATTGTTTATAACATTTTATGCTAATTTTACACTTTTTTGAACAGCATAAAAGGGGTAAAGACTTATGGTCTATAAAAAGGTAGCTGTGGAATTCACTCAGGGTACGTCTACACTACAACGTTAATTCGAACTAACTTAGTTCGAATTAGTTAATTCGAAATAAGCTAATTCGAACTAACGGATCTAGACTAAAAAACTAGTTCAAATTAGCATTTTGATAATTCGAACTAGCATGTCCACATTAAGTGGACCCTGAACCGGGCTAAAGGATGGCCGGAAGCAGTGCCGGCAGGGCATCAGAGGAGGACTTAGAGCGTGGAGATGCTGTCTCAGGCTAGCTGAGGGCTGTGCTTAAAGGGTCCCTACCCCCACCCGAGACAGACAGTTCTCAGGGGTGCCCTGCTTGCAAAGCAGTCCTGGCTTGGAGTGTCCGGAGTACCCACACTGGGCACATCACAGCACTCGGCCATCAGACTGGCTGCACTTGCCGCAGGCTGCCATCTGGGGAGAGGGGGCAATCAGGGGGCTACAGGAGAGGTTCCACCCCAAAAGCCCGCAGAGCCAGCTCAGTCCTCCCCATCGGAAGCATGTACCCGATTCCTCCCTCACCTCCTTCCACTTACCCTTCCCTAGCCCCTTTTCTTGATGTACAAAATAAAGGACAATAGTGTTCAAAAATGGAATCTGTCTTTACTGTACAAAACTGGGGGAGACTGGGAAAAGGAGGTGGGAAAGGGGAAGAGAGAGGGTGGGAGAGGGGAGGGCAACTAAAATGATCAGGGGTTTGGAACAGGTCCCATATGAAGAGAGGCTAAAGAGACTGGGACTTCTCAGCTTAGAAAAGAGGAGACGGAGGGGGGGACAGGATAGAGGTCTCTAAAAGCATGAGTTGGGTGGAGAGGGTGCATACAGAAAAGTTCTTCATTAGTTCCCATAAAGAAGGACTAGAGGACACCAAAGGAAAGGAATGGGTAACAGGCTTCAAACTAGTAACAGAAAGTTGTTCTTCACAAAGCACAGAGTCAACCTGTGGAACTCCTTGCTGCAGGAGGCTGTGAAGGCTAGAACTAGAACAGAGTTTAAAGGGAAGTGAGATCAAGTCATGGAGGTTAGGTCCATGGAGTGGTATTAGCCAGGGGGTAGGAGTGGTATCCCTGCCCGAGGTTTGTGGAAGGCTGGAGAGGGATGGCACGAGACAAATGGCTTGGTCACTGTCTTCGGTCCATCCCCTCCAGGGTTCCTAGTGTTGGCCGCTGTCGTCAGACAGGCTACTGGGCTAGATGGACCTGTGGTCTGACCCAGGATGGCCATTCTAAGCTCAGGGCTCAGGGTTGGGGGGCTCAGTGGACCACCTTGATTTTCATGCACTCCTGCTCCTGGGTGGCCAGGCTGGCAGCTCTCCTGCCCTAGCCGGCCACGTTCCTGTGCCTAGTGCGGTGATCGTTGATGAGGTCCACGATGTCCGCACTAGCCCAGGCGGGTGCCCACCTCTTGCGGTCCCGGGCAAGCTCCCGGGAGCCGCCAGCCTGGTCCCGGGAAGAGGGGGAGGGCTGGGGGGCATCGGGTGGCTGGCTCGAGCCGTGCCAGGTACAGGGTCTGTTGGCTGGGTGCTGGCAGGCTTGCACCTGGCACGGGCACCTTTAAGGGTTCCGGGGCCGGGAGGGGGGCATAGAGTTTCCCTGGTGTTGGCCAGAGTGGCCACCAGGGAAACCTGGGGAGGGCTAGCCTCCCACTAGTTCGAATTAAGGGGCTACACAGCCCTTCATTCGAACTAGTAAGTTCGAACTAGACTTAATCCTCGTGGAATGAGGATTACCTAGTTTGAACTAAGCGCTCCGTTAGTTCGAATTAAATTAAATTAAATTCGAACTAACGGAGCGCTAGTGTAGCGCCTATGAAAGTTAGTTCGAACTAACGTCCGTTAGTTCGTACTAACTTTGTAGTGTAGACATACCCTCAGGTTCCTGTAGTTTCCCACTTGAAAAGTTCTGTTGAGTATACTCCTGCACCTCTGAAGTAAGTAAGTTTTGTTATTGACTTCAACAGGAGCATGTTTGGGCCCACTGACCAGGTCCCTTTTTCTGATATTATGTTCATCTGAGACAGGTGGCAACAGAGATGAGCATTTTCAGTGACTTCAAAATAATTGACCCTCAAATCCCTTTGAAAATCTCAGCCAATCTATGTAGATTGTCAAATTATGGCCCTGAGATATGGTGAGAATTTAGAGCTCCCAATACTGACAAAGATTGTCAAGGACTCCTAGCATCTCCTAGAAGGAACTCAGCACTTGCATTTTAAATGTGTCTCCTCTTTTTGTTTCTTGAAATTGCAAGCTATTTATAAAACATTTTACTGTCTTTATTTGCTAGCCAATAAAGTAAATGTAAATTGTCTGAGGGCAAAGTTGTTCTTTGAAATAAACAAATACATGTTACATTTTTACCAAAATAGTAATGGGGTAAAGGATCTATGAATGAAGATGACATGTTGAGAGCTATGAGGGAAGATGCCATGGCTGGCCAAAACATGTATGATTTGTGATTTCATCATTTTTAAAAGCACCTCTTAATGGATTTGAAATCAATTAATTAAAATCCACTGTTTTACAAGGTAATTTGTGTGTATATAAAACAGAGCCTTCCATGTCTTTAAAGCTATTCTATAAGCACCTTATGGAAAATAATCTATCTTGAAAGGTTTATAAAGCAACAGTCATTATCGTACATCAGCCTAATTAATGGAAATATATTCATTTCACTAAGATTTTAATGGAATGCAATAAAGCTTTTGATCAAGCCTGGAAAACTGCAAAACACATTTTTTTCGTTATGAAAAAAAGACAAATATAAGTAGCACAGCCTAAGGGGGGAAAAACATGTTCTGTTTTGGTATAATTATTCTGCCCTTTGTATTTTTTTTAAAAGATTAGAATAAACATTAATAATATGAGAAGAATGTGCACTCTAGAGCTTTCCCACTGCATATATTGGTATCTTGAAATGTCAAACTAGTGCTGTACATCTAAATAAAAATTACTAAAGAACAGCATTATGTGCTTGTTAATCACTAGCAGAAATACATGTAGTTCCACAAGGAAACAATCTCATTTTGCCAGACAGGTAAATCATGTAAGGCATGTGCATGCTTCTTTTCCATATATTAAAATTACATCGCTAACAATTTATGTTTTTCTCTGCATGTGCTGAGAGAAAAAAGCAAGAATTTTTGAAAGCACAGAAAGCGCAATGCTCAGAGAACTGGTATGTTTTACACACAATATTATGCACAAGAGAGCAAAAATGGACCCAACAAAATGGGCCCAGCAAAAATGGACTCTGAGAGATAGAATTGAAAAAAAGATATATAAATCGAACCAAAGAGTCATCTCATTCCATATTGTGGAAGAATGATAGCTTTTGGAGCACAGAGAATGTGGAATTGTTGTAGAAATGGATATCAGGAAATATTGTGTCATATTTTCAAAGCTCACTTATAGCCCATTGGAGGAACTCAGATGCAATAAAAAGAACATAATCCGTTTGCAAATCACCAGTAGAGAATTTCTCCGGCACAGGGCACCTTCATCAAGCCTGGCTTGGCCCTCAAGTTAAGGAAGCTAAATAGGCTTCTTGATGCCTACTCCTCCCTCCCTGTAGTGTGCTGAGGAGAGCTCTCTTGGCATCAGAAGGAATCTTTTCTTCTTTCTCTCCTCACCTTTTCTTTTTAAATGAAGTTTTATTTAACTGTATTTTAAACAAATGAAGTATACTAGTTTATTTATTGAAATTGATCACTCTGGTGCCAGCCCACAAAGCACTCAAGCACATTGTTAATTTTAACCGTATAATTAGTTTCACTGAAGTCATGATACAAAAATATCATTAATACTACTAATAGTGAGAAAAAACCCAATAAGCATGAATTTCATTTTAAAAGAATTTTGTTTAGAGAAGCATTACATTTCCTAATGAAATGAATTGTCAAGATATGACACTTGTTTTTAACCACAGTCTAATATCTCATGCATTTTTAATGGTGGTGTCAGACTTTTTGGGACAAGATCCTCACTCCAGTGCAAATTGAAACCAATGGAGCTATGAGAATTCACTGCAGTTGAAGACCTGCCATTTTATCTCCTTAAAAAAAAAAACCCTTGGCTATGTCTACATTGGCACCCTTTTCCGGAAAAGGGATGCTAATGAGACCAGTCAGAACTGCAAATGCCACGGGGGATTTAAATATCCCCCGCGGCATTTGCATGAACATGGCTGCCGCTTTTTTCCAGCTCGGGGTTTTGCCGGAGAAAAGCGCCAGTCTAGACGGGATCTTTCGGAAAATAAAGCCTTTTCTGGAAGATCCCTTATTCCTCTTAAAATCAGGAATAAGGGATCTTCCGGAAAAGGCTTTATTTTCCGAAAGATCCCGTCTAGACTGGCGCTTTTCTCCGGCAAAACCCCGAGCCGGAAAAAAGCGGCAGCCATGTTCATGCAAATGCCGCGGGGATATTTAAATCCCCTGCGGCATTTGCAATTCCGACTGGTCACATTAGCATCCCTTTTCTGGAAAAGGGTGCCAATGTAGACACAGCCCTTATGTTTCCTTCAAAGGCTACGCCTAGGCTACATGCTTCTTGTGCAAGAAGCCTTTTGCTCAAGAGTTTTTGTGCAAAACCTTTTTGCACAAGAGCATGTCCACACCTGAAAGCACATCATAAAAGTGATGTGCTTTTGTACAAGAGAGCATCCACACTGCATGGACCCTCTTGTGCAAGAAAGCTCTGATAGCCATTCACAGAATGACTATTAGAGCACCTGTGCTTTTTCCCCTAGGGGTTTCTTGCATGAGAAACCCCTCTGGAGTGTCCACACTTGCCTTTTTGCTCAAGAACTCTTGCGGAAAAGGGAGTTATGCCTTGTAAAAGGAGGTTTACCTATGGTGGACAAAGCCCTCTGTTCTGCCATTTTATTCTTGATTTCCTTGCGCAAATGTGCATTTGAGGTATGGAAACTCCACAGCTACATCTAGACGACATCCCTTTTTCGTAAAAGGGATGCAAATTAAACGTATCGCAATCGCTAATGAAGCGGGGGTTTAAATCTCCCTTTCATTAGCATAAAAATGGCTGCCGCTTTTTTTCCGCACGGAGCTTTGCCGGAAAAAAGCGCCAGTCTAGACGCTGATCTTTTGGAAAATAAAGCCTTTTCCGACAGATCCTTTATCCCTTATTTCAAGAGGGATAAGGGATCTTTCAGAAAAGGATTTATTTTCCGAAAGTTCAGCGTCTAGACTGGCGCTTTTTTCCGGCAAAGCTCCATGCGAAAAAAAAATTGCAGCCATTTTTATGCTAATGAAGAGGGGGAGATTTAAATCCCCGCTTCATTAGCAATTGCGATACGTCTAATTTACATCCCTTTTACGAAAAAGGGATGTAGTCTAGATGTAGCCCACTGTTTTTTTGCGCAAAAACCTTGCAGTGTAGATGTAGTTAAACAGAGAGAAACATACAAAATATGTTACTTCTCTTCACTATATACTGGAAAACCTTAATTATGACCTAAAGTGTTCTAGATAAATTCATGGAGGTTAGGTCCATCAATAGCTATTAGCCAGGATGGGTAGGAATGGTGTCCCAAGCTCTCTTTGTAAGAGGCTGGAAATGGATGACAGGAGAGGGATCACTTGGACTACGTCTAGACTGCAAGCCTATTTCAAAAGAGGCTTTTTCAAAAGATACTTTAAAAAAAGCCTCTTTCGAAAAAGAGCATCTAGACTACAACTGGTACTTTCAAAAAAGCAAGCTGCTTTTTTGAAAGAGAGCACCCAAGCAGTCTGAATGCTCTCTTTCGAAAAAGCACAGTTTGCATTACATAGTGCCTTTTTTCGGAAGGGCACTTTCAAAACCTTGTAAAACGAGGTTTTCTGCCGTCGAAAAAACTGCCACGTTCTTTCGATTTACTTTTGAAAGAATGCAGCAGCAGTCTAGACACAGGGGAAGGACACTTTTTTAAAAAAAACCCTGTAATCTAGACGCACCGTTGATGTTTACCTATTCTGTTCACTCCTTCTGGGACATCTGGCATTGACCATTGTTAGAAAACAGGATACTGGGCTAGATGGAGTTTTGGTCTGAACCAAGATGGCCATTCTCTATGAATGCATAGCATATCATATACTTAACCTCATTGTATATGTCTGAATATTTGCTATTAATGCTGAAGTGTGTTTATGTTTTTGCCCTACACAGTAGATTAATGTGTGCTGGGTAGTGTGTTTCCTTATTACTTAGAGGAAGAAGGAAATTCCTTGTAAAAAAAGTGAAATCTGTCATCAGTGCTACCAGGAATTCTGCTGTATGAATATTAGAATATGGTTAAGAGATGCATTATAACTTGACATTTCCTTGCTTTTAAGGGTTTGCATGAGAGAATAGTCACAATTAATGAAGCTTAATCCCTTTTAAATGAAGTTTTTGCTTATGAATTTATTAATGAGGCTCAATCCCTTTTAAATGAAGTTTTTGTTTATGAAAGTATTAATATTACAGGCAGATCTCATAGCACTGCCAATGATTAAGGTTACTCAACATTTTTCATTGTAAGACCATGTTATCAATTACTTATAATTAGACTTGAAAGGATTAGATATTAATAGATAAATGTCAGTAAACATCTATTTCACCATAGACACATCAATACATTTAAAAAATCAATTGATAAAAATTTACAGCTAGACAAATAAGAAAAATTCCGATTGAGAAGTTCTTAGCATTTAATTTAAGGATATTTGCTTTTTATATTTTGATTTGTGATATTGACAATTTGTGTTTTAATAATTTTGACACTTTGAATTTCAATGACTACTCTCTACATAATTGTTGTCTAACCTCTCCCCACAATTTCCCATGGCTATAACATTTCAAATTGATAAAAAAATTAAAAAGCCCTTACAATAAGTATAAATATTAACTGTAATAGTTATTTAAATGTACTCTATAGGGCTAACCTGCTTGCTTGAGTATATATATATATATATATATATATATATATAAATTTATTATACCCTTATGGTTTTGAGTATATGTTTCTTATAATGAGTTACAGTCGATTTATATGAAAGTAGTTGTTGAGCTGAGGCAAAGCTAGCATGCACATGCCTTGGAACTTTCATCCAGATAGCAAAGTCAATGTGCATTTATTTGGATCTTTGACCTAGATGAAACAACCTGCAATGACATAGGGAGTTCCAAGAATACCATCAAGCGTAGCACTTACATCATTATTTGTTAAAAACAGGAATACCCGTTAAGATCACACTGAATAACCAGGTAGGACAGAAATAACAAATGTGATACAGAACCACTAAAGGCCATCAAAACATATTGAAGTATATGATAAGTTGATATCAATGATACACTGACCCAAAATTACATCTCACCATTAGAAAGGTGAGGAAATACAAATACGGAAAAAAGGAAACATCCCCTACCTAATGGCTGTGTCTAGACTGGCAAGTTTTTCCGGAAAATCAGCCGCTTTTCCGGAAAAACTTGCCAGCTATCTACACTGGCCGCTTGAATTTCCGGAAAAGCACTGATGATCTCATGTAAGATTGTCAGTGCTTTTCCAGAAATACTATGCTGCTCCCGTTCGGGCAAAAGTCTTTTTCCGAAAGACTTTTGCGCAAAAGGGCCAGTGTTGACAGCACAGTACTGTTTTCCGCAAAAAAGCCCCAATCGCGAAAATGGCAATCGGGGCTTTTTTGCGGAAAACCACGTCTAGATTGACCACGGACGCTTTTCCGCAAAAAGTGCTTTTGCGAAAAAGCATCCTGCCAATCCAGATGCTCTTTTCCAAAAATGCTTTTAATGGAAAACTTTTCCGTTAAAAGCATTTTCGGAAAATCATGCCAGTGTAGACGTAGCCAATATGTATCAAACATAACAGCAAATTCACATAATATAAAATTGGCAGGCCAGCGTAGGGACAGTAGCAGAAGGAGAAGTCCTTGGAAAGTTCCAAAATGATGATCACTGGTGATGATGGGGAAGCTAATGCTGATGAGGAAGACGATTGCTAACACTTCAGGTTCTTCTAGAAGGAATAGTGTAAATATAAGGAAATATAAATGTGCATTACCTATCTACCATGTGAAGTCAAGATATTTGTAACTGCAATAAAGGTATTAATAGACCATATTTGTAAATACATAAGAGTTCCTATATTGTCAGCGAGAGTTGCAACTGTGTGCATCAAGGTTCCCAATAATTTAAATACTAGACCTGGTCCTGGAGCAAATGACCTGTCAACCCTCAAAGTGGTAACTAGGAATTCATAAGTAATGTATATAATTATACATAATGTTTAGATCAGGCAACAACAACAAAAACACCAATCCTGAAGCCAAATAAACTGCTCGGGATGAAATTTTCCAAGCAAAATGTCTGTGTCAGGATTACTGCTTTTGCAAAAAAAACAAAAAAAACAAAAACAAAAAAAAAAAAAAACAATTAAATTGGTTCAGACACGTCTTAGAAAAACTTCTACCTGAGTTAATGTTTTTGGTGATCTTTCTTTTAAGAAACTGTAATACTCTTTTCTTTGGAGCAAGAACTTGAAATTTGCACAGATTTGGTTAAGTGGCGAACCTTTTAAAAAATATAGTTTGCACATGCTCAGTGGAAACTTGCAATAGTTTCAAAACTTACTGATAAATATCAGAAGATTCCATTAGCTCAGTGCTAAGAAGAGGTCTAGATTGCTGCAGGACAATGCTGGGCATGGGAATGGAGGTCAAGAAACCTGTCCCTCTCCTGTGCAGTCAGGGTACATCTAGACTGCAAGCTTCTTTCGAAAGAAGCTTTTTTTGAAGAGATCTTCCAAAAAAAAAATTCCTTTCAAAACAGAGCATCCAAACAGCACAAGTATCAGAGGGGTAGCCATGTTAGTCTGAATCTGCTAAAGTGGCGTGGAGTTCTGTGGCACCTTATAGACTTAGGCTATGTCTAGACTGCAAGCCTCTTTCGAAAGAGGCTCTTTCGAAAGTATCTTTCGAAAGAGCCTCTTTCGAAAGAGAGCGTCTAGACTGCATGTTGAACTTTCAAAAAAGCGGCTTGCTTTTTCGAAAGAAAGCATCCAGTGAGTCTGGATGCTCTCTTTCGAAGAAGCCCTATTTACATTGAAGAACGCCTTCTTTCGAAAGAGGAACTTTCGAAAGAAGGTGTTCTTCCTCGTGAAATGAGGTTTACCGCCATCAAAAGAAAAGCCGCGTTCTTTCGATTTAATTTCGAAAGAACGCGGCTGCAGTCTAGACGCAGGTGAGGTTTTTTCGAAAAAAGGCTACTTTTTTTGAAAAAAAACCCTGAGTCTGGACACAGCCTAACTGAAGTGTAGGAGCATAAGCTTTCATGGGCAAAGACCCACTTCGTCAAATGCATGTAGTAGAAACTTCCAGAGGTAGGTCAGAATTTCATACAGCACAAGTGCATCGAAAATACGATCTTCTCTTTCAAAAGAGAGTATCCACTCTGATGGGATGCTCTCTTACATAAAAGGCCACCTGTAACGTCTTCAGCCAGGGCATTAGGTCAGCTGTTGCTTCCAGGTGCTGTTGCCTAAGGCTATCTGAGACTCGTGCTTAAAGGGACCTTCCTGAACAACCATTTCTCAGGTTCTGCTGCATGCTTGCCCACCTCTATAAGGAACAGTAAAGCTTTACCAGTGTGTGCACTGGTTGTCCAGCTTTGTCGGACGCCACAGCATATTTTTTTTCTATGGAGCCAGAGCTGCACCTGGGCATGCAATAGCCCTATGTAGCCATGATACAGGTTCTGTAGCAGTTTCAGCAGACAGGGTCAGGTCTGGCAGAGGAGGAAGGGGTAGAGGGCATTGGCATGGGCATGGGCATGGCAAGGGGAGCGGGAGTGAGGGGAGTGGGAGGGAGGGAGGGCTCGAGTGGGGATAGGAGCCAGGTATCCCATCTCTTCACAGATGGTGGCACATATGTTTTCGCAATTGTGCCACTTGGCATCATTGTAGGCCTTTTGGGTCAGGATTGCTGCATGTCATGCAGGACTGTAAAATGCACTCTCATGATGTCCTTGTGGACCCTCCAGTGCTGGCGGCTCCCCCAGCTTTGGGCAGCTGCCTGTGATGGTGTGGATCACCCCTCAGCAGCAGCTGGTCCAGCTGTGGAGGAAAAGAGGGAGAAGCAGTCAATCATCCATGCAGAAATTGTCCCTGAGGCTGTGCCCTCCTCTATGAGCAGTGAGCAACTGTCCTTGGAGCAGGGGACAGTGGTGTCCCGAGACCATAGCCATGTGTGGCCTGAATAGAAGGCTCTGCCTCACTGGGGCCCTGTGGTGACCAGGGCACCATGCTGACAGCTTCTCCCCACCAAATGGAGAATCAGGCCAGGCAAGTGTCTGGCCACAGTGGGATCCCATGTGTGTGAAAGGGGCCTGGAGTGGCCTGGCTCTCCCTGGAGCCTAGCCTTCTCCCTCACCCCCACACACCTGCACCTGGCAGCACTGTCTGGTAGCTTGTGCATGCAGGCATGGCTGTGTGCTATGTGTGGCACTCCTTGGTCTGTGTGAGATCACGCATGCACTCTTGTGCCCAGCCTGCTTCCAGCGGTGGCTGGCGGGGGGAGGATGTCCCTCCCAGGGGTCGGATGTGTGTGGGACCTTCCCCCAGCCATTAGCAGCAGCCCGTGTGTGCTCTGGGGCTGGTTCTGGAGACCATGTGGTGCACACTGCCACTGTACATTCTTGGATATGCACAGACAGCTGCACACTGTTCAGGTCAAGCACGCTGAGTGACGATAGCACCCCATTCCCTCCGAGCCCACCTTCCCCGCCCTGTGTGTGTGACAAAATGAGAGCACTCACCTGATGATCCCTCCCATGTCAGATGATGCCTGGGAGATCTCCAGGGCCTGGGGTACCGGCTCGAGGCTGAGGGTGATGATGCTGCCAGTGTCCTCCTCTTCCTGCAGATGTTGTTCCTCATTGTCATCTTTGTCCTCCTTAAGGAGCTCTGGGCAGCCGAGCACTGGTGTCACCATGCCCGAATCCACCAGTCCGGGTGGGGAAATGGCTTCACCACCCCCCAAGATCTGGTACAGCTGTTTGTAATATGGGTAGTAGTGTGGTCCTGCCCTGGAGCAATTGCTGTGCTCCCTGGCCCTCACATAGCCTTGGAGTAGCTCCTTGACCTTGCTCCTGACTTGGTCCAAGGTGCAGGGGTGGTGTCCCCTCTTGGCCGGAGCCTTGACCATCTGGCTGTAGATGCTGGCATTTTGCCTTCAGAAGTGGAGAGCCTGCATTGTTTCCTCCTCCCCCCACAGCTCTAGGAAGTACAGAATCTCTGCCCAGGACCAGGAGGGTGCACGGCATTTGGTACCCCGGGGCGGGTCCTTAGAGCCCTGGTGCTGCTCCCTGTGTGAACCAAGGGTATCTTGGGGGACTTGTGGCTGTGCCGTGGTCAGTGAGGCCTTTATCAGTCACAGCCTTACAGTCAGGGTGCTGCTGCAAGACCAGCTTCCTGCCACAAGTTGAAAAAACTCCCTCTTCTGCATCCACACGCACTTTTTTCTGAAAGAGCTCTTTCAGAAAAGGCATTCTTCCTCACTGAATGAAGTTTACCAATGTCAGAAAAAAACCCTGCGTTCTTTCAATATTCTTTTGAAAGAATGCAATAGCAGCATGGACGTAAGTGAAGTTTTGTCAGAAAAATTACCATTTTTCAAAAAAACAAAAAACCCCTGCAGTCTAGATGCATTCTCAGTGATCTCCCTCCTTGCCTCAGGCAGTGTACAGAAGAAAACTGCCTAATTCAAATAAAGTAGGGATTAGAGATAGAATTGGTGGAAGGAATGTGAGCAGTAGATTGGAATGGGAAGAAGGCAGGTGGGGGCAGGGAAATAGGGATTGAACAGTATTTGTGGGAGGGAGGAAGCAGAACTATTGGAAGGGAAAACATCACTACTATCCGGTTAAGGAGAATAAGGTAAGGTGGATGAGACTGTGATTGGGTGCCTGGTTATAAGGTGGGGATACTGGAAGTTGATGGGGAGTGTGAGAAATAGACTAGGACAGGATAGACAAACAGACAGACTAGGAGCTGCGGTGGGAGACACAGATTGGATGAGAAACCCTAGGGCTAAATCTATACTGCAGGCTTCTTGCTCAAGAACGGCCATTCTTGCACAAAAACTTGTGGAGAGTCTACACTACATGTGCATTCTTGCACAAGTAAATTTACAGTAAAGTGTCAGAACAGAGGGCTTCTTGCACAAGAGTTATTCCTCTCCCCATGAGGAATAAGCCCTCTTGTGCAAGAAGGTAGTGTGGACAGGCAACAGATCTATGACTAAAATGGCCATCAGAGCTTTCTTGCGCAAGAGAGAGTACACACTGGCATGGACACTCTTCCACAAAAGCACATCTCTTGAGCAAAAACACATGGCAGTGTGGACATGCTCTTGCGCCATAATTTTTGTGCAAGAACTCTTGCACAAAACAGTTCTTGCGCAAGAAGCCTGCTGTGAAGATGTAGCCTAGGAGTTTAGCACCAGAGTGTGGAAGGATGTGTAACATGAGAAGCAATTGGAGGCTAACAGGGCAAGACAGTCAGATGGAGGGATTTGCTAGGCACAGTCTGTGGGGACAGTGAACCAGAAAATGGAAGACAGAGACAGGAGCTTGGAAAAGAAAGGATAAAAGAGATCAAGTTTGGAGAGACTGGGTAGAAGAGTCAGTGCCCACTAGAGAACTATGGAATGGAATCCAAGATCCCTGCATCTCACCATTTCTAAATGTCTGTAAATCCCACTTGCAAAGTGTCCTATCACTAGTCAATATAGAGGATGACTAATGTAATTTGTGCCTTTAGCTTATGTAACTGAAGCAGTTCAGACTATCTAAAGATTCCAGCCTTGCTGGTTCACAATGTGAGTGTCAATATGCTGCCATGGAATGTGTTTTTCAGCTAACTTAGGGCATTATCTTTTTTAAAAAAATTAAAAAGTATTAAGGTTATAAAGCCAAATTCTTAACAATTAGGGAATTCCAGAATCAAGGTAGCCTGTGCAACCCTAATTTGGCCTCTCTTAGACATTCATGATCTATGACCATTTACTATTTTTTCCGCAGCATCATTCAGTGAACAGAAAGGGCCTGCACCAGGAATGTGTAGCATAAAATTCTATTATTCATAGCACACTTGCTTAATATGTTGTAGAATTTGGAAACTGTACAGCGGACGAGGGAGGAGACTCAGGAAAAGAAAGGGTGGGTGTCTTGGTTTAGGAAGTTAAATGCTTTTTGTACTACTGGATTCTGTCCCTGCATCTACCACACAGGTTCTTGTGATGCTAGATAAGTCATTTAAACTAAACTTTTAACAGTTGCTCATTAATTCCATATTCCTCATTTTCTGGATGCCTAATTTGAGAGACTGAAGACTGATTTACCAAACTACTGAGCACTCACACCTTCAGCTGAAGTCAATGAGATCTGTGCTTTGAAGTTGCAAAGTGCTTTATGATGATAAGTACTCTGAAAAATTAAATTGTGTTTCAAAATTAGTGGATCGTTTTGGCCTTAACCCCACTGAGTCTCAGCTGTCCCTCTGTAACATGGAATAATACCACTTCCTCACCTCAGAGAGGTATATGAAAAGCATGTTTGTGAGCACTAAGCACTTAGGGTACGTCTGGACTACACACTTTTTTCGAAAGAAGCTTTTTCAAAAGAATCTTTCGAAAAAGCTTCTTTTGAAAGAGAGCGTCTAGATTCCTTAAAGTGGATAAAAAAGCGATCCGCTTTTTTGAAAGAGAGTATCCAGATTGCTTGGAAACTCTGTCTAAAAAAGGGCACCTGGAACCACATCTGTCAAGGCATGGGGACAGCATTTACTTCTGGGTGCTGCTGCATGCCCTTTGCAGAGATGCATGCTTAAAGGGAGACCCACCCCCCCGGCCCAGACAGCCATTCTTCTGCTGCTGCAGTTGGCTTACCTACCTCTCAGAGGGACAGCAAAGCTTCCGCAGTGCTCACTTTGGTTGCCCTGCTTTCAGGGACACCACAACAGTTTGTTTCTTGGTTGTTTTTTGTGCTTTTGAACTTGTTTTTTGCCATGGAGCCAGAGCTGCCCAGGGCAGGCTATGGCCCCACAATGTAATGCTTGAAGTTCTGCTGCATCTGCATGACACCATCATGATGTTCATTGCACATCTGGACTCAGAACCCAGCCTTAAGACTCTCACTTGGGCTGCAGCACCACTGCGCTTGCCACCTAACTTGTTCCTGAAGAGGCGATTTTGGAGGCTGGACACTAGTTCAGAATGGTGATATTGTCTCATCATGGAGCGGTGGAATGACCAGCATTGGATTTGAAACTTCAGAATGTGGGAGGCCACATTCCAGGAGCTGTGTACTGGGCTCACCCTTGTCCTGCAATGTCAGGACACCCACTTGCAGCCTGCCATCCCCCTGGAGAAGAGGGTCATTATTGCCCTCTGGAAACTGGCCACCTCCAACAGCTACCAGTCAGTGGGACACCAGTTTGGCATGGGGAGGTCTACTGTTGGTGCTGTTTTGATGGAGGTAAGTCCTTGCAGGGTTTGGGGGCTGGAAAAGGGGGACTGTCAGGAAAGGACAGGTGAAGTGGGTGATGAAGTGGGAGTGGGAGGGGGGCCTCCTGGCCTCACCCTGACCTGTTGCTGGGGGGGGGCGTGAGAAGGGGCTCCTGGGGTCTTGGCTGGGAGAGGTGGGGGGCACCTCTGAAGGACTCAGGCACCCCCTCTAACTTCCTATTCTGTGTGTTTCTATGTGTCTATTTCTGCAGGTAGTGAGAGCCATCAACTTACAGCTGCTGAACAGTATTCTCCACCTTGGAGACCGGACACCATCATGGCTGGCTTTGCTGGGCTGGGATTCCTGAACTGCAGTGAAGCACTCAATGGAACTCACATCCTGATCTGTGCACTGCCCCATCGAGCAGCCCAGTACATAAACAAAAAGGGCTACTTCTCCAAAGTGCTGCAGGCCTTGGTTGACCATCAGGGAAAGTTTATGGACATTTGTGTTCGGTGGTCGGGCTGGGCACATGATGCTCGGATCTTCTGAAATTCCTACCTGTACTGCAGGCTGCAGGCTGGAACATTCTTCCCACAGTGAAACTTTGCAGTTGGGGATGTGGAGGTGCCAATGTGCATCGTGGCTGATGCGGCGTATCCTCTTATGCCCTGACTCATGAAGCCATATACTGGCCATCTGGACGCAAGCAGGGAACAATTTAACGTGCACCTGAACCAGACTCGCTTACAGGTGGAATGCGCCTTTGGGCATCAATAGGGAAAGTTTAGATGCCTGTTCACTTGCCTTGAAATGGCATAACCTGGTGGGAAGCAAGGAGAGGCCTTCCTCCCAGGGTGCAGGACATGGGCTGATGTCAAGGGGAGGCAGTTTGAGCAGCCCTGGACAGCTGCCATCCACCAGGACCACCAGGCTGGAATGCTCATCTGGGGGGCCCTGTATGAGAGTTTCTCAGCAGGAGCTCAATGACTCTCCCCAGGGCCTCCCCACTGGGGCTTTGGCCTGGCCCCCCACAAGACTTTTCTCCCCACAACCCATCCCTGCTCCACTCTCTGGACAGTTAACACACACACCAGGCTTTCTCAGAAAAAAATATTCTGGGTATTAAAACACCAACAAAAACTGTGCTTTGAATAACATGTACTAATAAAATAACAGTGTTTTCAAAAATAAACTTTCTTTTAAATATAACAATGTCTCTTTAAGTCAGGAGTGTGTGTGTGTGGGGGGGGGGGGGGGTAAACCTGGAGGCAGGAGAGAGGCTTAGGGATGAGGATGTCACCTGGACCACAAAATCCTGCGGCCTCAGGTCCATGGCCCTAGATGTGCTCGGGGTAGTGTGGGGCCTAGGACAGTAGGGAACTGGGCAGGAGGAGGTGCTGCAGCTGGGTCTGTGATTGCAGAAGCTGAGGAGGGGCAGAGGTTGAGGGGGGGCTGAAGGTGAGGAGGGGGAAGGAGGGAAAGGGAGTGAGGGGAAGGGGGGGGGCTGGAGCAGATTGATCAGGAGGAGCTGCAACGGGGTCAGGACCTGGGACACCCATGGCCTCTCGGATTGTAGCACAGATTGCTGTCCGCTGCTGAAGGAACTTGTCCAGCAAGCGGTTGTGCCACCAAGCCTCTGCCCCCGTCCTCTCAGCCATGGTCTCATCCAGCCTTTCGAGGACTTGAATGTGCTTGTACATGAAGTCAGTATAAATCCACCAGTGCCTAAGGCTTCCATGGGCCCAGCTGGGTGGCGGGACAGGTGTTGCACACTGGTCTGCTCCAGCAGGTCCGGCTGTGGAGGATAAGAAGGAGAAGCTGTCAGTCATGTGTGCACACACTGTCCCTGCTTGTGAGCAGTGAGTAAATATCCTTGGAACAAAGGACACCAATGTTCTCACAGCAAGCCCACGTGTGGCCTGGCCAGCAGCCCTGGCCTTACAAGGGCCCCAAGGTGTCTAAGGCAACATCCAACCCCTCTCACCTACCCCAACACTCCCACCATGGGCAAGCAGACCAGGAAAGTGTCTAGCCACAATGGGTACCCAGGTATAGGACAGGGCCTGGAGCAGTTTGGCTCTCCCAGGACCCCCACCCACCCACTGCCTGCATGTGGCAGCACTGTCAGCAGAAGCGGTTGTTGTGTCACATGTGCCTAGATGTCTGAGTGCTATGTGTGACACGTGATGGTCTGTTGTGGTGTCGTGCATGCACCCTTGTGCCCAGCCTGCTTCCCACAGTTCCTGGCAGGGAGAGGAGAGCTCTCCCTGAGGTCAGACAGGTGTGGGGCCCGCCCCAGGCTGTGAGCAGCTGCCCCCGTGTGCCCTGGGACTGAGAGCTGCAAGCTGTCTAGGCAGAGCATGACACGTGAGGATTGGGCCACATCCCCTGTGCTCCCACCTCCCCCATCCTGTCTGTGACAACCTCACTCACTCACCTGATGTCCTCTCCCCAGGGTCAGAAGATGCCAGGGAGGCCTCCTGGGTCTGGGGGACTGGCTCCAGGTGAGGCTGATAACAGTCCTGTTGGGGTCCTCCTCCTCGTCCTGGAGCTGCTGGTCTTCTGGTTTGTCCTCCTCATGCACCTCCTGGCAGTGCTGGACGGGTGTCTGCAACCCGGACTCGATGAGCACCTGTGCAAAGAGGGGTTCCCCACCCCCCGAGGATTCTGTCCAGCTCCTGGTAGTAGGAGCAATACTGAGGCACTTCCCCGGAGGTGGAGCTGTGCTCATAGGCCCTGGCATACCCCTGCCTAAATTCTTTCACCTTGGCCCGCACTTAGTCCAAGGTTCAGGGGTGATGGCCTTTCTTTGCCAGCCCCTCGGCATCTGCATTCCTGTGTTGGGAATGCAGAGCCTGCAGGGATTCTTCCTCTCCCCAAAGTTCCAAAAGTGTCAGGACCTCAGGCACTGACCAAGCTGGAGCTCACCTCTTTGTGCCCCTGGATGGGTCTTGGGACCGCTCCTTGGAAGGACCTTGTTGGTCTCAGGGGTCTTGTACTTGTGCCATGCTTCCTTGGCAGAAATACAGGGAAAGCCGTGTGGTCAGTGGCTTGCCCTGGCTGGCTTCTTGCCCAGGGTGCCTGTGCCTTTAAGGGTACGTCTAGACTACCGCGTTTTGTCGACGGAAGTTTTGTCGACAGATACTGTCGACAAAACTTCCGTCGACAATTTTCGTCCAGACACATGGAGTTCTGTCGACAAAGCAAGCCGCTTTGTCGACAGAACTCCGTAGTATGGATGCAGTGTTACAGGCAATAACACCTTCTGTCGAAAGAGTTCTGTCGACAGAAAGTGTTATGCCTCGTAAAATGAGGTATACCAGCGTCGACAAAACCGCGGAGTTCTATCGACGTTATGTCGACAGAACTCCGCGGTAGTGTAGACACTGGTATTGTTTTGTCGACAAAAGTCCACTTTTGTCGACAAAACTAGGTAGTCTAGACACACCCTAAGACAGGGCTATAGAAAGGAACAACAAAGGTCATTGCTAATTTACATTAATGGCTTTAGAGAATACTCCAGCATTAAAACAGGATAGATGAAAATGCACATTAGCAGTGTTCACACAGACAGCTGGGCTACGTCTACACTGGCCCCTTTTCCGGAAGGGGCATGTAAATTTCACTAGTCATCGTAGGGAAATCCGTGGGGGATTTAAATATCCCCCGCGGCATTTAAATAAAAATGTCCGCTGCTTTTTTCCGGCTTTTAAAAAAGCCGGAAAAGAGCGTCTAGACTGGCCCCGATCCTCCGGAAAAAGTTCCCTTTTCCAGAGGCTCTTATTCCTACTTTGAAGTAGGAATAAGAGCCTCCGGAAAAGGGTGCTTTTTCCGGAGGATCGGGGCCAGTCTAGACGCTCTTTTCCGGCTTTTTTAAAAGCCGGAAAAAAGCGGCGGACATTTTTATTTAAATGCCGCGGGGGATATTTAAATCCCCCGTGGATTTCCCTACGACAACTAGTGAAATTTACATGCCCCTTCCGGAAAAGGGGCCAGTGTAGACGTAGCCCTGGTGTAGGGTAGATTCTCATTCCAGCCTGACAAAAAATAAACACTTCTGTTGATGGGCTCTGTCTTTCACCTATCATAATATGATAGCACTAGTATTACATATTATTTTTTGTATTTACAGAATCACTTATGAGCATTGTGCTTTACAAACATTCATTGCTTGACAGCAAATTTTATTTGAGGAATTACATGGAGAAATAATAACCGAATAAATCAGCTATTTCATTCACATCCATTTTCTAAGCCATTTTTGCTAAAGTTTGCTCTGATATTACCTGTACAAATTGTTTTAGTAGTAGTAGTAGCAGCAGCATTATTATACTAGTAGTAGTAGTAGTATTTTTCTTGTATTCCAATCATTCGAATAATTGCACAGATGTTTTTAGAATATATTTTGCAAAACATGTGTTACCAGGGACTTCATTCTTTTTCTACCTCTAGGCAATTTTTAGGTTTTTTTTTTCTTGTTCTGATTTCTTTCAAGGCATGTATAAATGTTACTATCTTCTGCAGCAAGGAATTTCTTTAAAGTAAACTTGTCATTTGTCTTTAGAAATTAAGACACTTCATAGTAGTTGTATCTTAATTACAATGTAGCCCACATAGAATTTTACATGCCTTAGGGTTGTTTTTTTCTAGCTTTCCTCAGGGGATTTGTTTGAACCAGGGAGCTCATGACACACTTGAAAAACCACTAGACTCTTGAAGCTTGACAAAAATGTTTCTATCTTTCTAAGTGCATCATTCACTGAGTTAAGTCATGTGCAGCCAACAAAATGACATATAGTTCCGGTTATCTGACACAAAACAAATCTTATGCTTTGGGTTAACTGGCTCTTTCATAGTTTATTCCCATAGAAGGTGTTAGATGCTCAGATTTTGTGCCTTGTGGTCTCCTGTATCTCCCTCTTTTTCCTCCCCCTATCCTCCCTACAATTCTGTTATATGTAGTTTCTTGAATAACTAACTCTTCTAAAATGTATCATTAAATAAATTCTTTAATATGGTATTATGAAGGGTTTCTTTTAATACCATCTTCAGCCTTTTTGAAATCTAAGCATTTTTATGACCCTCCTGTAGGTCAGAAGTAAGTGTAGTCTATTGGTTAGCTCACTAGACTAGCTTAGCAAACATACTTTGGAAGAGCCTATTCCATTCTCTGGGCTTTAGGTTCCCCATCTGTGTAATGAAGTAACAACGTTGATCTACCTTGTCTCATGCTTTGGGTGAGATTCACAGCATAAAGTAGGTGCCTAAATACAACATTTAAGTGCCATTGACATTTAAAAAACCGAGGCTTGGGTGCCTATGAGCCTACAGGCACCTACATCTTCATGGCTGTATCTAGACTGGCCACATAAGACGGAATAGGCATGCAAAGCAGGCAAGTCAGAATAGGGAAATCCGCGGGGGATTTAAATATCCCCCGCGGGATTTAAATAAACATGTCCGCCGCTTTTTTTCCGGCTTGGGGAAAAGCCGGAAAAAAGCATCTAGACTGGCGCGATCCTTCGGAATAAAGCCCTTCAGGTAGGAATAAGAGATCCTCCGGAAAAGGGCTTTATTCCGAAGGATCGCGCCAGTCTAGACACTTTTTTCCGGCTTTTCCCCAAGCCGGAAAAAAAGCGGCAGACATGTTTATTTAAATCCCGTGGGGGATATTTAAATCCCCCGCGGATTTCCCTATTCTGACTTGCCTGCTTTGCATGCCTATTCTATCTTATGTGGCCAGTCTAGACACAGCCCATAGGTATTTAATTTTCCACAGGCAGGCATGTATAAAACTTCCTAAGTCTGGTGCTGCTCCACAACTAGCAAGATTTTGAGGGTCCCAATTCAAGTCTAAGCCTCTTCAGGATTTTCAAATTAGGTGTTCCACTCCCTCTATTGCAAGTGGAGCCGGATCTGTTATATGTGCTCAAAGGTTAAATACCCTGCACAAAAGTCATCCAGGATGAGCAGGATGGGAATTTTGGAGGTTGGTGTTGGGAACACGCTTATGTATACTCCAGAAAACCCAATGTCTCAATGATTATGGAACTGGTGTGGGAGATCCAGTTGGAATCCTATTCTGCCTGATTTTGAGCCGATCCTTAAAGGCAAGGGTGAGAGCTAGCAATGAAAAGCTTTATATAACAGCTAGAATTTATAGTTTTAAGGGACATATTAGGGCTGAAGTAAGTGAGATTCTGTGACCACTTTCGCCTCCCTCTCTATGAGTCAAAACTCATCCTTTGGCTAACTTCATAGACTTAATTAGAATTACATCAGGGATAATTATAGTTCAGATACAAATCATGGTTACATAATTTTAATCTGAGTTACTTAAAAGCATAATTAACCCTCACACTACCCAACATGGGATAAGGCAGGTAAGTACCATTAATATAATACCAAACCTCAAGCACAGTGGAAGACTGAAACACAGACAGGCTTATTAAATTTCCACAGTCACACAGTGCATCTATTGATGGTTAAAGCTTGTTTTCAAAGGGACATCCAAGAAATTTAATTCAAATTGACCAAAGGTGTGCATTTGAAGTAGATTAGTTGAAAGGACTTAAATCCCTGTGTGAACACCATTAATGAGAATTAAAGTCAAAGTAGGTCTGGTCCACATAAGAAAATAATGTACTCCTACATCCCCTTTTATTAAGTTACCACCTCAAATGCTTTGGTTGCCAGAACATTCTGAATACATATGAAACAGAACACGGCTGCTTGAAAACTAAGTCATAATGCTTGTATTGTTCCCTACCAGTGATAATAGAACTTAGCAGCTATGAAAAAAACACAGATGATGGAATTGTTGAAGTAGTTTTGAATATACTGGATCAACATGACTGTCACCAAGTACCCTGAGTATATAATGAACAGTGGAAGTAACTTGTGAAAACAACATTAATACTTCCCTGTGCAATCTTAATTCATCCCTTAGGCCAGTTTTTCTCAAAGTGGTCCACAAAATCCCTTTGAGAAACCTGCTAATGGCTATTCCGGTGTGTTTATTTACTGGCTCTGTGGCCATGAAGTCTCATGACTCCAACCATCTCCGGTCGCCGTTTGCAGCCAAGGGGAGCTGTGGGATTCTGTGGCCATGGAGCTGGTAAATAAACACACGGGATCAGCCAGTTAGCAGGTTTCTCAAAGTGGCTTTGCAGATCACTTTGAGAAATATTGTCTTAGGCGCATGAGTTTTCAGTTACATACTATTTTTTGTCCCCCAAGGAACTCTGCCCCATTCGGTGCACAGAATGGATGGTGCTTGCTTAGTAAATAGCTACTCACTACTTGTGTTCTGCCTCATTCTCTATGCAATGTACACATTAAAATGAAATGGGGGGTCCTATAGACAGCCTCTTCCCACAACTCAATCCCTGATTCATCCCAAGAGCAGATCCAGCCTCTGTGCTGAACGAAGCAGGAGTCTTGTGGAAAAGATACTGTATACCAGTGGTCTCCAACCTTTTTACACTCAAGATCATTTTTAAAATATCAGAACAAGCGAAGATATACTACCCCACCCCTCCCCCCAAGACATCACCTCTTCCTTGAAGCCTCGCCCTCTCTATTCTCTCCTCTCCATCACTTGCTATCCCCAGCCCTTATACACTCTACACTGCCACTTTCCCCCCCGATTCATCTGTGGGAAGAGATTTTTCCAACATTTGGCCTGTCTAGATTGGACCAAATGTCAGAAAAACCCCTTCTTTAGGCAGTCCCTTTATTCCTCGTGGAACGAGGAATATAGGGGTTACCAAAAGAGCATGTTTGCTCATCCACTAAAAAAACAGAAGAACAAACACATTCCTATATGGGGGGGCTTTTTTTTCCAAAAAAAGAGGCCTCCAGGAAAAAGCCCTGGTGGACACTCCATCTGACCACATAGACAGTTCACAAGTAGCAAGCTAGTTAGAGGTATAGTCACACTCTAGCCTGCTGCAAGCAAAGTATTTTATGTACAGTCTACTCAATTTTGATTTTCTGACCATAAACATTATTTTTTCTACCTTTGCCATTACCTCCTTTTTCAATTTCCAGTTATTTTCAATATCAAATACCATGAAGTCAACTTCTATAACACAATTCTTAAATGAATCAAAATAATAATATATTGAATTAGCTTTATACTATCTGCATATGGCTCTAAGTACCAAATGAATAAGTCTTTTAAAGCAGGAAAACAGCTTCACTATAGATTGTCCTAAAATCCAAAATTAGAGTTGATCAAATAATATCAAAACATATTGATTGAAAAATAAATACCAAAATTCTCCATGGATTGTAAGGCTATTTCTACTCAGCATTTTTACAGTGACTACTATTACATGGAAAATAAAATCCATTAAGAAAACCTGCCAGAGATGCTGTGAAGCTCTTTATATACAATCTTGCTTCCTACTCTTCTACTGGGGTAAAAAGATTATGTAAATTAATGGTTTGTTCTTTACCTTGAAGGAACTCAGATAATGGTGAGAGCCAAAGAAATACCTAGATAGAAGTATCCCTTGAATAATTGTTTTGACAAAGAGCCTTTACTTGTTTTGATGGATTGATTGAGTTAGTGTTTACTTTGTATGACATAGTGCTTGTAAGCTTTTACACAAAAAGTGCTTCAACTTGTACGGAAATGCAGTAATGGTTGGTGTCAATATATACTATGCATCCCTGCATGTGTTATATTGCAAAAGTGCTATTAGATGATCAGTCCTGCTTCCAGTAATTCAAGCTCAAAACTCAGCTTTTAGGGACAGTAACTGTTAGGGTTTGGTTTTTTGGGGGGGAGGGGGTTGTATATGTTTACAGCACATAACACAATAGGGGTTTGATCCATGACTAGGATTCTAGGTGCTACAATACAAATAATAATTTCCAGTGATGTACCACAAACCTTAATGAAACTAGAAAGTTGCATTATTTTTGTGTCATTTACCATTGTCCTTGCATCTAATTTTAAATTTTGTTTAAATTTTAAAACAAAATGTAATTCTGAAATAAAAAATCAAAACATTTCACTTCCAAAATTTATGAAATATTGTGTTATTTCTATTTATTTTTCTCTCCAGTTTTATTTCACTGAAACCATCTGGTGTGTTTATGAACAGTTTCAATCAAGCCTCTGACTACTTCCCCACTCTACTCATTCATGAGGGCACTAATGATACTACAAGGAATGACCCTGAGCAGATCAGAAGAGACTATGGCGCTCTGGGGGTATATGAGAAGGAATTTGGATCACAGAAGGTATTTTCTGGACAAAAGTGGGGCCCAGGCAGAGTCAGATGCATCCTGGAGGTGAAGGCTTGCCTGCAAAGATGGTGTCACCAGAAGGCTTTGTCTTCTTAGAGCACAGGATGCTGTTCCAGGAATGAGGACTGCTAAACAGAGAGAGGATCCACATATCAAGGAAAGGGAAGAAACTATTTGGATGCCAACTGGCTAATCTAGTGAGGAGGGCTTTAAATTAGATTTGACAGGGGCAGATGACCAAAGCCCACAAGTAAATCATAAACATGGAGACCTGGGAGAAAGGTCAGAAACTGGGGAGGGGGGGGGAGCATAGGATATAATAGCAGGGATAAAGAAGGGACAAGATAGAGCTTGGAGCTAAAATCAAATCAGTATCTTAGGGTACGTCTAGACTACCGCGTTTTGTCGACGGAAGTTTTGTCGACAGATACTGTCAACAAAACTTCCATCGACAATTTGCGTCCAGACACATGGAGTTCTGTCGACAAAGCAAGCCGCTTTGTCGACAGAACTCCGTAGTCTGGACGCAACGTTACAGGCAATAACACCTTCTGTCGACAGAACTCTGTCGACAGAAGGTGTTTTGCCTCGTAAAATGAGGTTTACCAGCGTCGACAAAACCGCGGAGTTCTGTCGACGTTATGTCGACAGAACTCCGCGGTAGTGTAGACGCTGGTATTGTTTTGTCGACAAAAGTCCACTTTTGTCGACAAAACTAGGTAG
Organism: Pelodiscus sinensis; assembly: GCF_049634645.1. Taxonomy (NCBI): domain Eukaryota; kingdom Metazoa; phylum Chordata; order Testudines; family Trionychidae; genus Pelodiscus; species Pelodiscus sinensis. The sequence goes on from NC_134711.1 coordinate 260,554,340, forward strand.
TCTAGACACACCCTTAGCTGCCTGTATACTAATGTGAGAAGTATGGGGAATAAACAGGAAGAAATGGAAATGCTAGTAACTAAATATAACTATGACATAGTTGGCATCGTGGAGACTTGGTGGGATAATATGCATGACTGCAGGGGCAGATGAGGATTTTGCGGGGCTCAGGGCAGCACAATTTTGCGGCCCCCCCCTTTGACACGGCGCATGTGCGGTGGCGCCACAGTGCATATGCGGGGCTTCTTGAAGCGCGTGGCCCATGGCAGCCGCCCCGCTCGCCCTGCTTTATATCCGCCCCTGCATGACTGGAATATTGGCATAGAAGGGTACAGCTTGTTCAGGAAGAACAGGCAGGGGAAAAAGGAGGGAGACGTTGCCTTATATTTTAAAAATCTATGCACTTGGAGAGAGATTGATATGGACATTGGAGACAGACATGAGAGACTCTGAGTAAGGATGAAAAAAGGGCAAAAAACCAGGGATGATGTCATAGTAGAAGGTTTATTACAGACCACATAACCAAGAAGAAGAGGTGGATGAGGCTTTTTTTGAACAAATAACAAAATAATCCAAAGCCTAGGACTTGTTGTTGATGGGGCTCAATAATTATCCAGACATATGTTTGAAAAGGAACACAGAGGGGCACAGGTTATCCAATACATTCTTGAAATGTATTGGAAACTCTTTTTTTAATTTCAGAAGATGGAAAACACTACTGGGGATGGCGGAAGGCTATTTTAGATTTGGTTTTAATAAATAAGGAGGGACTGATTGAGAATTTGAAAGTGGAAGGCAACTTGGATGAAAATGATCATGAAATGATTGAGCTCATGAATGCAAAGGCACCATTTTGAGTGAGTAGGGGGACAGCAGCCACATGCTCTGGGATGCGGCTAGCTTTTCTCCTGTTGCCCGGACTATCAGGGAGTGAGAGGAAAGTGCTTGCATTCTGTGCATACCTCTCACACCTGACTGGTGAGCTCCCTTCTTGCTGGTGAGGAAGAAGAAGAACAAAATAAAGACTATGGATCTCAGGAAGGTGGTCTTTAGCAAAATTTGGGAGCTGGTAGGTAAGGTTCCACAGGAAACAATACTGGACGAAAAACAGTTGAAGACAGTTGACAGTTTTTCAAAGATATATTATTAGGGGTGCAAAAGCCAACTTTTCCACAACATAGAAAAGATAGGCAATATGGCAAGAGACCATACTGCCTTAACAAGGATATACTGAATGATCTAAATACTAAATAGGAGTACTACAAAAAATGGATACTAGGTCAAATTACAAAGGATTCTTATAAACAAATAATCCAAGTATGTAGGGGCAAAATTAGAAAGGCAATGGCACAGAATGAATCGAAACTAGTTAGAGCCTTAAAGGGTAACAAGAAAAAATTCTACAAATATATTAGAAGCAAGAGAAAGACCAAGAACACGGTAGGACAATTATCCAAGAAGGAAAAGCAATAACGTGGAAATAGCAGAGGTGCTTAATGACTTCTTTGTTATGGTTTTCACAAAGAAGATTTGTGGTGATTAGATGCTAGCAAAGTGGATGCTGGAGAAAAATTAGGTATATTCAGAAATTAAAATAGAAAAAGAAAATATTAAAATTATTTAGAATAGTTAGATGCCTTCAGGTCACCGGGGCTGGATGAAATACATATAACAATATTCAAGGATCTGTTTGAGGAGGTATTTCAGCGATTAGCTATCATCTTTGAAAAATAGTGGAAGAAGGAAGAGATTCTAGAAGAACAGAAAAGGACAAATATAGTGACCATCTGTAAAAAGGGAAATAAGGACAACCCTGAAAACTACAGGTCAGTCACATTAACTTGTGCACCAGGAAAGATAATGGAGCAAATAATTAAAGAATCCATTTGCAAACATCTTGAAAATAATAAGGTGACAAGATACAACCAGCATAGAACGAATCATGTCAAATCAGCCTGATAGATTTCTGTAATAGGATAACAATCCTTGTGGATAAGGGAGAAGCAGTAGATGTGCTATATCTAGATTTAAGCAAAGCATTTGATACGGTCTCTCATGACCTTTTTATGAATAAACTAGGGAAATACGATGTAGATGGGACTAGTATAAGGTGGGTGCATAACAGATAGTGTAATCATTCTTAGAGTGTAGTTATCAATGGTTCAGAGTCATGCTAGAAGGTCATAACAAGTAGGGTTCTGCAGGAATCAGTTTTGGGACCAATTCGTACAATATCTTCGTCAATTATTTAGATAATGGCAGAAAGATTTATAAAGTCTGTGGATGATACTGAGCTGGGAGGAGTTGCAAGTACATTGGAGAATAGAATGAGAATTCAAAATGATTGGGACAAACTGGAGAAATGGTCAGAGGTAAGTAGGATCAAACTCAACAAGGACAAATGCAAAACACTGGGACTAGAGATTAGAGAGACTGAGATTTTTCATCTTGGAAAAGAGGAGACGAAGGGGGGATATGATAGAGGTATATAAAATAATGAGTGGTGTGGAGGAAGTGAATGAGGAAAAGTTATTTAATTGTTCCCATAATATAAGAACTAGGGGCCACCAAATGAAATTAATGGGCAGCAGGTTTAAAACAAATAAAAGGAAGTTCTTCACACAGCACACAGTCAATCTGTGGAACCCTTTGCCTGAGGAGGCTGTGAAGGCTAGGACTATAACAGGGTTTAAAAGAAAACTAGATAAATTCATGGAGGTTAAGTCCATAAATGGCTATTAGGCAGTATGGGTAAGGAATGGTGTCCCCAGTCTCTGTTTGTCTGAGGGTAGAGATGGATGGTAGGAGAGAGATTGCTTGATCATTACGTGTTAGATTCATTCCCTCTGGGCACCTGGCATTGACCACTGTTGGCAGACAGGATACTGGGCTGGATGGACCTTTGGTCTGACCCAGTATGGCCATTCTTATGTTCTTATGTTCTTATATTCTTACTGCTCTTAGGAAGGATCAATCAGTTTCACACATACAAAATGATAAATAACTGTCTAGGAATGAGTACTGAAGGAATCTAGGGGTCATAGTGGACCACAAATTAAATATGAGTCAACAGTGTGTGGGGAACCCCCCCCCCCCCCAGAAACAACAACAAAAAAACCCTGTCATTCTGGGATGCATTAACAAGAGTGTCGCAAGCAAGGCATGCAAAGTAATTCTTCTATTCCTCTCTGTACTGATTAGACCTCAACTGGAGCATTATGTGCAGTTCTGGGCACCATATTTCAGGAAAGATATTGACAAATTCTAGGAGGTCCCCAGAAGAGCAACAAAAATTATTAAGAGTCTAGAAAACATGAATTATGAGGAAAGAGTGAATTAATTTTATTTAGTCCCGAATAAAAAAAACTGAGAGGGGGCATGATAATAGCTTTCAAGTAACTAAAACATTGTTACGAAGATGGTGAAGAAAACAATGAAGGTTTATGTTGCAACAATGGAGCTTTGTGTTGCACATTAGGAAAAACCTGCTATCCGGGTGGTTAAGCACTGGAATAAATTGCTTAGGAAAGTTGTGGAATCTCCATCATTGGAGATTTGTATGAGTTGGTTAAACAGACATCTGTCAGGGATGAGCTAAATGGTGTTTGGTCTTTCAGTGATAGCAGGAGTGTGCACTTAATTACTTTTCTAAGCCCCTTCCAGTTGTATGATTTTATGAAGATGCATTTGTCAGGGAATAAACTATTAGCTGAAAAAAAATGCTGCCAGTTGCAATTCAGCCTAATTTGGGATATAGAGTAATCATATACATGGAAGGAGGAGGAGAACGTTTCTCCAGCTTGCTTGTCTGCCTATTTTGATGGCAGTGGTTCAAAGATGCTGAGAGATATATAATGCTGAAATAAATTCTCAAGGAAACAGATTAGTGATCAAATTGCAGTTAGGGTTGTTGATTAATCACAGTTAACTCACATGATTAACTTAAACATTTAATCACACTTGTTAAATAATAGAATACCAATTGAAATTTATTAAATATTTTGAATGTTTTTCCACATTTTCAATGTTGATTTACAATTACAGCACCAAGTGAATAGTACTCACATTGTATTATTTTTATTACAAATATATGCATTGTAAAAATGACAAAACAAATAGTATTTTTCAATTAGCATCATGCCACTACAGTAGTTCAATCTTTTTATCGTGAAAGTTTTATTTACAAATGTCACTTGGTTATATAACTGCACTCATAAACAAAACAATGTAATACTTCAGAGCCTACAAGTCCATCCTATTTTATTTCTTGTTCGGCTAATCACTAAACCAAACAAATTTCATTAAATTGACAAAAGATAATGCTGACTGCTTCTTAATTACAATGTCAACAGAAAGTGAGAACAGCCATTCAGAGGGCACTTTTGTAGCCAATGTTGCAAGGTATTTACTGACATACACTATACATTCATATATGTTCCTTCATGCTTTGGCCACAATTCCAGAGAACCTGCTTACATGCTGAGATGCTAGTAAAAAAAATGCCTTAATTAAAATTGTGATTGAACTCCTTGGGAGAGAATTAAATGTTGCCTGCTCTGTTTTGCTCACATTCTGCCATATATTTACAGTTATAGCAGTTTCGGATGATGACCCAGCACATGTTAATTTTAAGAATATTTTTGCAGCAGATTTAACACAATTCAAAGAAAGTACCAATGTGAGATTTTTTAAAATAGTCACAACACTTCACCCAAGGTTTATGGATAGTAAATGCCAATCAAAATCTAAGATGGATGAGGTATGGAATGTGCTTTCAGAAGTCTTAAAACAGCAACACACCTATGCAGAAAGCACAGAACCTGAACCATGAAAAAAGAAAATCAACCTTCTGCTGATGGCATCCGATTCAAATGATGAAAATAAACATGTGTTAGTATGACTGCTTTGAATAATTAACAAACAGAACCCATTATAAGCATGGAAACATGCCCTCTGGAATGGTGATCGAAACATGCAGGAACTTATGAATCTTTAACACATCTAGTACGTAAATATCTTTCAGCTACAATACTGCCATGCAAATGTCTGTTGTCACTTTCAGGTGATTTTGAAACAAGAAGCAGGCAGCACTGTCTGCTGCAAATTGTAAACAAAGTTGTTTGTCAGAAATATTGACTGAAAATGGAATAGGACTGAGTGGACAAGCAAACTCTAAATCTTTATAGTTTTATTTTTGAATGAGATTTTTGTACATAATTCTACATTTATAAGTTCAGCTTGCACTATAGTACTTGTGTGAGGCAAAGTGAAAATACATTTTTATAGTGCAAATATTTGTAATAAAAATAAAATGAGGATTGTACATTGTGTATTCTGTGTTGAAACTGAAATCAAATGTTTGAAAATGTAATGAACACCCAAAATATTTAAAATAAATGATATGGTGTTTTTACTTGCATGATTACTTATAATTAATTTTATTAAAAATAGTCTTAAACACTTGACATCCCTAACTACAGTTAATATAGATAAAGGTCCATCATAAACCCATTTACTTCATGATATTGTAGAATTGTTTCTTCTTTGTGCTAAGCTACAGAGTAAAGAACGCGTTCTAAGAGCCAAACTTCAACTGGCTTTCATGAACAGTGAGAACAAGCAGGATTAAGGGTAAACAAGGCCACTCTGTAAATTGCTGTATGTACATAGAAACACTAAGAAGGAGAGTGATAGAAATGTAGCCGTGTTAGTCTGGGGTAGCTGAAGCAAAATGCAGGACAATGTAGCACTTTAAAGACTAACAAGATGGTTTATTAGATGATGAGCTTTCGTGGGCCAGACCCACTTCCTCAGATCAAATAGTGGAAGAAAATAGTCACAACCATATATACCAAAGGATACAATTAAAAAAAATGAACGCATTTTTTTTAATTGTATCCTTTGGTATATATGGTTGTGACTATTTTCTTCCACTATTTGATCTGAGGAAGTGGGTCTGGCCCACGAAAGCTCATCATCTAATAAACCATCTTGTTAGTCTTTAAAGTGCTACATTGTCCTGCATTTTGCTTAAGAAGGAGAGGTCTATTATTCATTTCAATAGCTTAAAAAAGTCTCCATCACATATGTTTACTTTATATTTGTGTGTAACATAAATATTTAAAATTAATGTTGCATGATGGTCAATAAGGGACTGAGGGAGCCAGAACAAACTTTTGCATAACTGAAAAGGTTCTTTCCTACCCTGAAGGGAAGTAGCCTCTCTCCAGTGACTATAGCTACACCAGTCATCGTACATAACAGCCAGGCTCTTTAATGTTAACCTTTAGAGTCACTGAATTTATTAGAGCTGCTGTATCTCCTGCGGGGACGGGTTCATGTGGTTCATGGGTGTACAAAGCATTACATATCCTAAGAATGGAAGGAGGATTGTGACTGTATACAGAAGAAAGCAATAATCAGTCTCTGTAGCAGCATGTTTTTCAATACCCTTCTCCCAAAGGCCACATATGAGGAAGAAAAAAACTATCTTTTTCAGTTATGTCAAGTCTCTCTCGTTAGGTATGAGACATATATTAGCATTATATGTCACAGTCACACACATTCATAAGTTTATACTTATGCATTTACTGAAAATGCATGAGATAAAGATTTAAAACATTCTTATGGGTTGCAAAAAAAATAACAATATGTTCAGCGCCTACAACGTGCGACTTAGAGCTTGGAAAACTTCTGTTCAAGCTTGTGTATTAGGCTAACTTTGAGACATGCTTATGAGGAGAGATGTGGCTACAAGGAAATTGTCTCTGTGAGTGTGAACAGTTCATGGTTAAGTAAACAAATAAATAAATAAATAGAAAAAAAGCTTGCCCAAAAACCTGGGAAGCATTTGAGCAGCTTATGCAAAATACAGTTTAAAACCACACTGGACAAATTCATGGCCCTTCATTGTTCCAGTAGCAGGCAAGGATCCTTTTTTCAAATGCAAAAGCTGTCCTGTGGCCATCTGGGTATGGCTACACTACAGCACTAATTCGAACTAACTTAATTCAAATTAGTTAATTCGAACTAAGTTAATTCGAATGACTGCATCTAGACCTAAAAACTAATTCAAATTAGTGTTTCGCTAATTTGAACTAGCATGTCCACATTGAGTGCACCCTGAACCAAAGTAAGGCTGGCCGGAACCAGTGCCGGCAGGGCATCAGGTTAGGACTTAGAGTGTGGAGCTGCTGCCTCAGGCTAGCCAACGGCTTTGCTTAAAGGGACCCGACCCCCACCCCGGACAGACAGTTCTCAGGGTTCACGGCTTGCTTGTCTACCTTGATGAGGGACAGCAAAGCAGTCCTGTCATGGAGTGCCCTAAGTGCCTGCACTCGGCACATTACAGCACTCGGCCATCAGCCCAGCTGCACTTGCCGCAGGCTACCATCCGGGGGAGTCAGTCGGGGGGCTATCAGGATCCAGGAGGCCCTGCAGGAGAGCTTCCACCCCGAGGAGCCTGCAGAGCCACTCCAGTCCTCCCCATCAGGGGCTCGTGCACCATTCCTCCCTCACCTCCTTCCACTTACCCCTCCCTAGCCCCCCTTCTGGATGTAAAAAATAAAGGACACGTGTGTTCAAAAATAGAAGCTCTCTTTATTTAACAAAACTGGAGGAGGGGATGAACCTCTGGGGAGACTGGGAAAAGGAGGTGAGAGAGGGGAAGGGAAAGGGTGGAAGAGGGGAGGGAGAACCTTGGAGGAGGGAGCTGGAAAGGGGAAGCCAAGAGAAGAAGGAGAAGGGGAAGTATAAAACTATGGTACGCCATATCTTCAGTACTACAGTGTACAGATGTGGTCTCCTCACCTCAAAAAAGATATTTTGGCCTTGGAAAGGGTTCAAAAAAGGGCAACTGCAATGATTAGGAGTTTGGAACAGGTCCCATATGAAGAGAGGCTAAAGAGACTGGGACTTTTCATCTTAGAAAAGAGGAGACTGAGGGGGGATATGATAGAGGTCTATGAAAGCATGAGTGGTGTGAAGAGGGTGAATAAAGAAAATTTCTTCATTAGTTCCCATAATAGAAGGACTAAGGACACCAAATGAAATGAATGGACAGCAGGTTTAAAACTAATAAGTGAAAGTTCTTCTTCACACAGCACATTGTCAACCTGTGGTACTCCTTGCCATAGGAGGCTATAACAGAGTTTAAAGAGATGTTAGATAAATTCATGGAGGTTGGATCCATGGAGTGCTATTAGCCAGTGGGTAGGAATGGTGTCCCTGGCCTCTGTGGAAGGCTGGAGATGGATGGCACGGGACAAATTGCTTGGTCATTGTCTTCGGTCCATTCCCTCTGGGGTACCTGGTGTTGGCCGCTGTCGGCAAACAGGCTACTGGGCTAGATGGACCTTTGGTCTGACCCAGTACGGCCATTCTTATGTTCTTATGTTCTAAGCTCAGGGCTCATGGTCGGGGGTTTCACTGGACCAACGTGATTTTAATGCAGACCTGCTCCTGGGTTCGCATGTGGCCTTTGGTGGCCAGGCCGGCCGCATTCCTGTGACTAGTGCGGAGGTCGTGGACATTGGAGGCCTCCCCCCAAACCTCGATAAGGTCCACGATCTCTGCACTAGACCAGGTGGGCGCCCGCATCTTGTGGCCCCGGGCAGGCTCCTGGGAGCCTCCAGCCTGGTCCTCGGAAGAGGCAGAGGGCTGGGTGGCAGAGGGTGGCTGGCTTGTGCCATGCCAGAAGCAGGGTCTGCTGGCTGGGTGCTGGCAGGCTTGCACCTGGCACGGGCACCGTAGCCAGACCGTGCCCCTTTAAGGGTTCCGGGGCCGGGAGGGGGGCAGAAGAGTTTTCCTACTTTGGCCCAGAGTGGCCACCAGGGCAAGATGGGAAGGGCTAGTCTACAACTAGTTCGAATTAAATGGCTACACAGCCCTTAATTCTAACTACTTAATTTGAACTAGGCGTTAGTCCTCGTAGAATGAGGTTTACCTAGTTCGAATTAAGCGCTCCGCTAGTTCGAATTAAATTCTAACTAATGATTTGCATGTATAGCCGCTATTAAAGTTAATTTGAACTAACGGCTATTAGTTTGAATTAACTTTGTAGTGTGGACATACCCTCAGAGAGAAAAATAATGTAACTTTTCATCTGGAAAGTGAAATACACCAGTTAGATTGAAGAGCTGTGTCTTCATAGCCATAATTTTTGTACCTGTGGCAAATCTCCTCACTGTTAAACTAAATTGAATAAGTTTAATAATTATTACTATTATAAAATTAATAATATATTAATATCAAGCCTCTTCAGAGCACCCAGTAGTCATTTGTTTGCTTACATTTTTTTTTCTTTTTTTGGTAGTGCACTAATTTATTCCTAGTATTTTGTCAACAGTGGTTTGGACTGTTCTCTCAGAATTTTTTGTTTTATTAATTTCTTTTTATTGGTTCCAAGATTTTCACCTTTCTGTATTGATTTCAATTTGTCTTCATGATGGTTAAAATCTTAATTAACTAATTTATCTGATGCCTTAATCCATGACAACAGGATTCTTAAAATAGAGTATGTTGCATTAAGAAAATTACAGACACAAACCTGCAATCCCTGTATCATTTTTAAAAGTCCACTCACTATTTGTATCATATAATTAATATACATACTTGTGATAATCTGCTTAAGCTCTATGAATGCCTTTTAATTATCTATTTCCATTTTTATATTTAACTTTGATTTTTAAAATTTTATCTACTATGTCTTTTATGTACAGACTATTTTTTCCCAGGTGATAAATAAAAATTACAACTGTGCTGGTCCAGAACAATATTCTTTTTTCAACTTCAAACCACCTAACCCTCTGTTTAAAGATAGGAAGAATGGACTTGATGACCTCTCAAAGTCCCTTCCAGTTCTCGTGTTCTGTGATCTCTTGCCTAACAGCTATGCTCAACATTATTCATCTTCAGAAACCAAGTCAACATATGTGCTGAATCATGCCATTGTTCCTTATTTCAAAGAGCATCTTGTGAAGCAAATGAAATCTGAAGACTTTTCTCTTTTGGCACATCTAAACAACATTCCTCTTTTGAAAGAGGAATGTAAATGAAGCAAATCAAAAGTGCAAATGAAACATGGATTTAAATATCCCGTGCTTCATTTGCATATTTGCGTCCAAGCGCTGTTTCGAAAAAGTGCTTTTTGAAAGTGAAAGCGCAGTCTAAATGGGGTTCTTTTGAAAAAAAAAAAAAAAACCTTTTTAGAAAGAACCTGTACTCCTCATTTTTTCAGGAATATGGGTTCTTTGGAAAATGAGGGATTTTTTCAAAAGAACCCTGTCTAGATTGCACTTTCACTTTTGAAAAACTCTTTTTTGAAAAAGCGTTTGGACACAAATATGCAAATGAAGGGCGGGATATTTAAATCTGTGCTTCATTTGCACTTTCAATTTGCCTCATTTACATTACTCTTTTGAAAGAGGAATGTAGTCTAGACATAGCCTTTCTGTGGGTGGCTGTATTGACACAAGCTTAGAAAAAAAATTATCCACAGATTGAGAGGATTTTTGACATCCAGAAACATCTTGTGACAGCACAGTAACTTAATTTATGCTTCTCTACCGACATTTATGCAGTCTCTGCAAAGAAAATCTTTCCCAAAAGTGGTGGGAGAATAATGTCACATGAGATAACATTGTGAGCACAGAAAGCTGTTCTTAGTTTTCTGTAAACAAAAGTTGGGGAACCTCTGCATGAGGTTTGTCATGGTTAGCTGCTGGTGGGCCATGAGACGGTTTGTTTACATGAGCATCTGTAGGCATGGTGTCCTACAGCACCCAGTGGACACAGCTCATTGTTTGTGGCTAGTGGGAGCTGCAGGAAGCAGCACAAACCAAGCCACCTCTTCCTGCAGCTCCTATTCGCAGGAAACTGAGAACTGAAGACACTGGGAACTAGGAGCGGCCATATCTGTAGATACTCTGGTAAACAAACTGTCTTGCAGCTCACCAGTGGCTAACTCTGATGAACCCTGTGCAGCTTGCATGCTGGAAGTTCCCCATCACTGCTGAAGACAGTTTAAACATGGGAATAATAATTCACTTTAGACCTTGATTCAAAGTAAGAATGAATGTATGTGTTTCATGGGATATCCAGGCCACATCAGCTACAACAGTGCTAATACTTCACAGTTCTCTAAAGCATCATGATTTGATGTTGAAGTGTATTGATTGCTACTATTAATCTGACAAAGGCACAAAATGACAATCATTCTCGGAGGAGTTTTGTAGTTTCTATTATGTTGAATACAGACACATTCTGGATCATATTATTCCTTGATGGCTTAGCCTAGAAATAGTTGTTAATAGATCGTTGCAACAGTACATAGTGCTCAAAAGCTACTACTTGTCTCTAGATAATAACTGTGTAAGGTTCAGGAAATTAAAGTTCTGTTTTCAGTAATTCTAGAACAAGAGTATATGTGCTGTTCTACCATTATGTGCTCCTAGTGTGTAGCACCTCTAACAACTTTCTTCAGAGGAAAGATAATTATATTTACATAGTAGATAGTATGTTTGCTACTTTTGGAAGAAATCCCCTAGGAAAGTTAACTCTGGTGGAAGAGATACAAATAGTGCCTCAATACCAATGCAGACTTTGCTAATTTTCACAGTCAGCTTCCAGACACATCTGTTGTAGACTTGGTCATTATACAGATTGTACAGATGTTGGAAGAGCATAAGGATTTTAGTTCTCCTGCCAAACAGAAATCCATCTCTGCAAACAGAGCATTCTATGGTAGTGTAGCCAAGTATGCATGCGAGAAGCTGTCTTTGAATGATGAAATGTTAAAGATGGCAGCACTGGCGAACATTCATACTAGGAAAAACTGCACTTTAGAACAGATTGATACCAACACATGTTCAGTCTCTTTCCATCTGAGACAGAAGCTGTAAGAGTAGTTCGTTGATTACAAGTTGATGCAGAAATCAAATATCCCAACTTAGTGTGTATTGGGAAGAGGCAGCTATACAAAATGACACAGACAACTCTATTGTGCAATACAGCATGGACATCATATGGGCACCTTAAAAATGTCAAAAGCCCTATTCCCAAGTTCCTATTGATGTCCACAATCGCCAGGCTTGTCTTAGTTTTGGCCTTCTCAAATTCAGAAGAAGAAATTGTTCAGTCTTTTTAGAAAGAATAAGATACAATTAAGACCAAACCTTGGGCTACATGGGACACTGTCACATATGCCAAAAAAACTGTAGATTAGAGTCAGGTCACACATTTTAGAGACAGCTAAAGATTCTTCTAGTTCAAAGACATTTACTTCTGCTACATGTTGCTTCCAGATCAAGGAATAAAGAAAGCACAAAGAGAATAATACTGTGATGAATATCCTTTCCCAAACTTTGAGTGCACCTAAGGCTATGGCTACCCTACAGTGTTATTTCAAAATAACTTATGTTATTCTGAAATAACATAGTCCGCGTCTACACACAAGCAGTTATTTTGACATAATGTGGAAATAATGTTGAGCTGGAGGACTGCTTACTCTGACTCTCATAACCCTTATTATACAAGGTGTAAGAAAAGTACGGGGAAAAGTGCTCCAACTCAAAATAACTGCTGTGTGGACATTGCCAAAAGTCGAAATAGGCTATTTAAACTTAAGCTAGGCAATAAGCATAATTCAAGTTAAATAGCTTATTTCAAGTTTAGCCCTGCTGTGAAGATGTGTCGTAAGGGTACATCCACATTGAACACCTTAGCTACATCTAGACTGTGAGCTTCTTTCAGAATAAGCTTTTCCAGAAGAGATCTTCCAGAAAAAGCTTATTTCAAAAGAGATAGTCCACACACAAAAAGTGCAACAAAATAGCAATATGCCATTTCTAAAGATAGCGTCCACACTCTCACATTTAAGGCTACCTGGATCCAATTCAATCAGGGCATTAGGTCAACAGATGTTTTCGGGTGCTGTTGCCTAAGGCTATCTGATAAGTGTGCTTAAAGGGACCCCTCTGGACAGCTGTTTTCTCAGCTTCTTCTGCTTTCCTGCCTACCTTTCTGAGGGACAGCAAAGCATTTGCAGTGTATGGTCTGGTTGCCCAGCTTCTGGATACCACAGAATACTTCTTGTAATGGAGCCAGCGCTGCCTCTGGTCATGCGATGGCTCTACACTGACATGCTGCAATTTCTGTAGCATTCCTCGTGGAATGAGGAGTACAGCTAGTTCAGATTAGGAAGCCTAATCCGAACTAGCTACTCCGTGCCGCGTGTAGCCGCGCGGCACGGGGTTCGAACTAGCCGGGATTTAAAAATGGCGGCACCCGGCTTATGCAAATGAAGCCTGGGAAATTCAAATCCCAGGCTTCATTTGCAAGTGCGGTATGCCTACATTACCCACCTACTTCAAAATAGGAGGGTAGTGTAGACATACCCTCAGATAGTTTTTCTTCTTAATTTAACTGGGAGCAAATTCTGACTTTCATGACTTATTGCTAAAGCAGTCCTTAAAGAAAGACACCAGATAATATGCTGTGAGGAAAAGTGAAAACCCCAAAGCACTGATTCATTGCTCTCAAAGGAAATACATGTTTTCCTATTATTGATTTCAAAATAAATTAAGTATTTACTTGTTTTAAACTAACATATCAAAGTGACCTGTCAAGGGGAAAGTCAGAGAACCAAGCATATTAGTAAAAAAAGGCCTTTGCATACATCATCTTCTATTTTTCTATCGCTTAGGCTGTGTCTTGTCTACATCCCTTTTTCAGCAAAGGGATGTAAATTAAGCATGTCGATATTGCAAATGAAGCAGGGATTTAAATATCCCGCGCTTTATTTGCATAATGGCGGCTGCCACTTTTTTCATAATGGGGCTTTTTCGAAAAAAAACCACCCCAGCAGTTCAGACAGGAATCTTTCAAAAATAAACCCTTTTTCAAAAGATCCTGTATACCTCATTTTTTGAGGAGTACAGAATCCTTCGAAAAAGGGTTTATTTTCTAAAGATTCCCATCTAAACTGCTGTTTTTTGTTCTTTTTTAAAAAGCCCCATTTAAAAAAAAAGTGGAAGCTGCCATTATGGAAGTGAAGTGCAGGAAATTTAAATCCTGGCTCCATCTGCAGTATCAACATGCCTAATTTAGATCCCTTTGCTGAAGAAAGGATGTAGTCTAGACATACCCTTACTGTCTTTCCAGAGAGATATGAGAACTGGAAAAGAGCAAGTATATGGTATTCCAGAGTTATTTTGGGAATTGTCAGACCAAAACATTAATATGTTATAGGTTAGAGAAATGGAGAGCAGGCTCAGATTGTCTGCAGAGTTGCCAACCCTCTAGGACTATCCTGGACTTTCCAGGAATTAAAGATTAATATTCAATTTAATATCATGTCCCGTCATGAAATTTCCAAAAATACATGCACTCAGAATTGGCACCCCTAACTGTGCAATTATTACAAAACCAGAGTTAATAGACTTTAAGCCACCTTGGAGATGTCACCCAATGAGAAGTCATATGCTTTTTTATTCAGAGTGAACAAATGGCATATTTCACATGTACAATGGTAGTCTGATTATAGCAGGAGGGGCTAAAGGAAATTCATGTTTTAAATCATAAACTAGATTATAACTTCTCTAGTGAGGCATATGCCAAAATATTTCATCTTCCTCCGTGTCTTACTGTAGTGAGAATTATATATTCAAGCCTTTCAAGATAATTCTGAATTTCCTATGTCCTGTGTGTGATTAATCAGACACATTGTGCCTTAAAGGAATTATATGAAACAATGTCCTGTGCTACATAATACAGCAGGAACAACAAGATTCAGTATATGTGGAAGTGCTAGTGATCATCACAGGACAAAAATATGTGGTCTAGAAAGACAGCTGCACTCAAAGGAAGGGCCAAAAGTAACAATAACTTTTATGTATTGGCTTCAAACAAGGTGCCATCTTAGCACCTATTGAAGGTGTGGATTATTTAATTGCCTCACAAAGGCATATGAACACAAATGAACTCTGATTCCTGAGGAGCTACCTCTGTGTGATTAAAGGATTTTCTCTAGCATCCACACATATCTCAGTGCCATCAGTGCTGTATTATAGCATCCCTGTGACTCAGTGGCTCAAAATACCAAGGCAAACACAGTATAATTTGCTCTGACAAAACCAAGGCAACAAGAAAAGAAGATTTCAGTTACTGATGTTTCAAATAAGCATATTTCAAATCCAAAGCATAACAGTTGCATGTAATTGACAGAGGTAAGGAAAATTAAGTTAAAGATTAAAATTTACTGCTTATTTCACTATTCAAATAGGCCTATGCTGTACCCTTAATTTCTAACGAAAACAACCTAATTGAAATAACAGAGTATTTCTTGTTTTTACAATGTATGACACAATATTGTCTGCTTTAATATCATAGCAGTAAAATGATCTTGGCTGATTACTAGATTTGTTGTAATAGGTAGGCATACTGGGGCTGGGCTATATAATCATACTAGCAAAACTTTTGTATTGTTGAAAGATTGGACAAATTGGAGAAGGTCCAGAAAAGAGCAACAAAAAATGGTTAAAGGTCTAAAAAACATAACCTATCAGGGAAGATTGGAAGAACTGGGTTTGTTTAGTCTGGAAAAGAGAAGACTGAGGGTATGTCTACACTACAACTAAGCTAGTTCGAACTAACGGATCCAGACTAAAAAACAAGTTCGAATAAGCGTTTTGCTAATTTGAACTAGCATGTCCACATTACGTGGACCCTGAACCGGGCCAAAATGGAATGTGTCTTCCAAAATGGAATCTGTCTTTATTGAACAAAACTGGGGGAGACTGGGAAAAGGAGGTGGGAGAGGGGAAGAGAGAGGGTGGGAGAGGGGAGGGCAACTAAAATGATCAGGGGTTGGGAACAGGTCCCATATGAAGAGAGGCTAAAGAGACTGGGACTTTTCAGTTTAGAAAAGAGGAGACTGAGGGGGGACAGGATAGAGGTCTCTAAAAGCAGGAGTGGGGTGGAGAGGGTGCATACAGAAAAGTTCTTCATTAGTTCCCATAAAGAAGGACTAGAGGACACCAAAGGAAAGGAATGGGTAGCAGGCTACAAACTAGTAACAGAAAGTTGTTCTTCACAAAGCAAAGAGTCAACCTATGGAACTCCTTGCTGCAGGAGGCTGTGAAGGCTAGAACTAGAACAGAGTTTAAAGGGAAGTGAGATCAACTCATGGAGCTTGGGTCCATGGAGTGCTATTAGCCAGGGGGTAGGAGTGGTGTCCCTGCCCAAGGTTTGTGGAAGGCTGGAGAGGGATGGCACGAGACAAATGGCTTGGTCACTGTCTTCAGTCCATCCCCTCTAGGGTCCCTAGGTTTGGCCGCTGTCGGCAGACAGGCTACTGGGCTAGATGGACCTTTGCTCTGACCCAGGACGGCCATTGTAAGCTCAGGGCTCAGGGTCGGGGGTCTCAGTGGACCACCTT
Organism: Pelodiscus sinensis; assembly: GCF_049634645.1. Lineage (NCBI taxonomy): Eukaryota > Metazoa > Chordata > Testudines > Trionychidae > Pelodiscus > Pelodiscus sinensis. The sequence continues at coordinate 260,570,775 of NC_134711.1, forward strand.
GATTTTTCATGCACACCTGCTCCTGGGTGGCCAGGCTGGCAGCTCTCCTGCCCTAGCCGGCCACTTTCCTGTGCCTAGTGCGGAGATCGTGGACGAGGTCCATGATGTCTGCACTAGCCCAGGCGGGTGCCCGCCTCTTGCGGTGCCGGGCAAGCTCCCGGGAGCCGCCAGCCTGGTCCCGGGAAGAGGGGGAGGGCTGGGGGCCATCGGGTGGGTGGCTCGATCCGTGCCAGGTGCAGGGTCTGCTGGATCGGTGCTGGCAGGCTTGCACCTGGCATGGGCACCGTAGCCAGCCCATGGCCCTTTAAGGGCTCCGGGACTGGGAGGGGGGCATACTAGTTTCCCTGGTTTTGACCAGAGTGGCCACCAGGGAAACCTGGGGAGGGCTAGACTCCCACTGGTTCAAATTAAGGGGCTACACACCCCTTAATTCGAACTAGCTAGTTTGAACTAGGCTTAATCCTTGTGGAATGAGGTTTTCCTAGTTCGAACTAAGCGCTCCGTTAGTTCGAATTAAATTCGAACTAACGGAGCGCTAGTGTAGCACCTATGAAAGTTAGTTCGAACTAACGTCTGTTAGTTCGAACTAACTTTGTAGTGTAGACATACCCTGAGAGGGGACAAGATAGTGTAACCCATACACTTAGGGTACAGCTAGACTACAAGTTTTTGTCAGAAAAAGGTACACAAAATGCATTCCACATTTTGCGTACCTTTTTCTGATTCTTTTGTCAGAAGAGGGGTTTTTCAACATTTGGCCTGCCTAAATTGGGCCAAATGTCAGAAAAAAACCCCTCTTTTACAAGCCCCCTTATAGAATAAGGTATACAGGGGCTTCTGAAAGAGCACATTTGCTCTTCCGTAAAAAAAAGCGGAAGAGCAAACATGTTCCCTGGACGTGGCGGAGTTTTTTCAGGATACCTCCAATATCCCCCCCAAAAAACCCAGTCTAGCTGTACCCTTAGTGTGGATCACTGTCCCATATAATGGCATGTAGAACACTTACAGCAAGAGACAAGAACAAGGGAGCTCTACAGCCTAAGGTGAGAGCCAGCTAGCTTTATAGATCAAGCTTTAGAGGCTTCTGTACTAAGCTCCTGAAATTGCAGGTTCAAATCTGCCCAGTGGCGGTTACAATGGCAGCTTTCAAGTACCTAAAAGGGTGTTACGAGGAGGGAAGAAGAAATCGTCTTAACTTTGATGATAGGACACAAAGCAATGGGCTTAAATTGCAGCAAGGGAGGTTTATATTGGATATTAGGGAAAACTTCCTAACTGTTAGGGTGATTAAGCACTGGAATAAATTGCCTAGAGATCCTGTGAAATTGCTGTCACTGGAATATTTATGAGCAAGTTGGACAAATATGTCAGGGATAATCTTGATGATGCTTGATGTGCAGGGAACTGGACTTGATGAACTCTTGAGGTCTCTTCCAGATGCATGATTCTATGAAAAAGGGCAATAGTTTTATACTTTGTGTGTGTTGCATCTATAACATTTTCAGCAATGATCTTAAAACAGTCAATATTGTAGTAAAATGGAAGCAGACTAAACAGAATGCCAGTGCTTAAAACATGGCACTGAAAGTTTTCTCTGTTTATTATTCTGTGTCTGATTATGAAGGATACTTAGTAAAATACATCATAACGTTTGTGTACATGAAACAAATGGAAAGATCCTCATTTTCACTATTTTTTAAAATTAGCATCAAAACCCCTTTGTCCAAACTGTGACTAAATAGCACTTTGCAAGGAGTATCTACTTATCAGTGGCTCTAAGACACTCATCCTTCTTGTTAAAAAAATGCCTTTAACTCTTTTAAAATAAAGTATTTAAAAGCTAAACCAGTCACCTGATTGGTGCAATATCAAATGTAAATCAAACAAAAGATGGCATAACAAGTTTTAACTACATGCTGCCTGTGTCTAGACTGCATCCCTTTTCCGTAAAAGGAATGCAAATTAGACACATCGCAATTGCAAATGAAGCGGGGATTTAAATCCCCCCTGCTTCATTTGCATAAACATGGCTGCCACTTTTTTCCAGCTTGGAGCTTTTTTAAGAGGAATAAGGGATCTTTCGGAAAAAGCTTTATTTTCTGAAAGATCCCCGTCTAGACTGGTGCTTTTTTCCGGCAAAGCTCCGAGCTGGAAAAAAGCGGCAGTCATGTTTATGCAAATGAAGTGGGGGGATTTAAATCCCCGCTTCATTTGCAATTGCGATGTGTCTAATTTGCATCCCTTTCACGGAAAGGGATGCAGTCTAGACACAGCCATGGTGTTCCAATGGGAAGTATAAACAGGTGCTATAACAGAATCCAAGCTATGTCTACACTGCAATTCTTTTTCGGAAAAAGGTATGCAAATTGCGAACCACAACTTGTGTACCTTTTTCTGATTCTTTTTTTGGGAAAGGCTTTTCCGACATTTGGCCCATTGATACAAGGCCAAATGTGGGGAAAACCTCCTCTTTTGGAAGAGCCCTTATTCCTCAGAAAATGAGGAATACCGGGCTTCCAAAAGAATGTGCCTGCTTTTTCAGAAACAGATCTGAAAAAGCAAATGGGTTGCCTGGATCCAGAGATAATCCAGAAAAACTCTGTAGTGTAGACATACCCCAAGAAACTTTGAGGAATGGTCGGCTAGTGATCAGGCAACACCTATTAAAAGATCACAGCAACTGGAGAGTATACATGAGTACTTGTCTCAGTGCCTGGCATGGTTTAAAAAATCAGGGGAAAAAATTAAAAAGAAAGCTAAGTTTTACAGTAAAATACAGAATTTATCATTCAATAAATATCAGTGCCAGTACATGGAACAATTCAACAGTAATATTTGCTCCAAGTAGATAGGCAAATATTGAGGGTTATTGCAGGTGTTACAATTAAAAGAAAAAATTATCATGATTTTTTTTCATAAAATATTGTTAATTTACAAGCAGTGGACAATGTCTTGTTGCCTAGAATACTGATGGAGCTAAACCAAAGTATTCTTTTCCAGTGTAAGGAGTTTCCTTCTCTGTGTGTTTTGTGGGGGGTTTTTCTGCCTGAAACAGTTACCTTGTGCTACTCCTATCCACCCACACGTCTTTATTCAAAACAATACCCATAAAATCCCTAGTGCAACCTAGTCTTAATTCCAGGGGGAGCTCACACATGCCTTAAGTTTCATTCGGAGCTTCTATAAAGGTGTTTAATTGTTTTTTTATAGCTATCTTAAATCATGTTTTGGCAAACTCACAACAATATCAAGGGGTATGTCTACCCTGCAGGCTAAAGTTGAGTTAAGATACACAACTTCAGCTATGTTAATTGCATAGCTGAAGTCAAGGTACCTTAACTCAACTTTTGGTGATGTCTACTCAGCAAGAAGTCAAAGGAAGAGCACTCTTCCTTCAACTTCCCTTAATCCTCATGAAATGAAAGTTACAGAAGTTGGAATAAGAAGTGGCTCTATAGATGCGCACTCTGGTATTTTGAAATAACATGAGTTATTTCAATATTAAGCGTGCAGTGTAGAATAGCCAAAGTGTCTGTAAGGGCAAACAGTTTGATTCTTGAATTATAAACACCCTTTAAAAGCTTTTAGGAACATAAGGGTTTTTATTTGAGTGTTTCCACTGCTCAGCCATTGAATTCACTTGTTGAGTGTTGTCTGACAGAACAAATTATTCTTAAAAGGAATAGAAACTATAAAACATTTTACAAGCCATGTAATCATCATTACTCAGAATGTCTGAAAGTGATTGCAAGTAATAGAGTGTTTGGCCCCCAAATACTTATTATGAGCCTGATCCCACCTCCTTTCAAATCAATAGCTAAACTCTCACTGGATGCAAGAGCAGGCTTTAGAAATGGAAATAAGTAGTTGTTGCACTGTGGATTTATTACTTACTTATTCTTAGTAATGTCGGTTCTAATCTGCACCTCCCCAATTTTAGATAGCCCTCCTGTTTCTGTTTTGTTAGGTGTACTTTGAAAAGTTATAAACATTATGTACAACAATACAAAATTTAGTAACATTCTTCAGAATAGTATCAGAGGGGTAGTTGTGTTAGTCTGAATCTGCATAAACAATGAAAAGTCCTGTGACCCCCTTAATTCGAACTAGCTAGTTCGAACTAGGCTTAATCCTCGTAAAATGAGGTTTTCCTAGTTCGAACTAAGTGCTCCGCTAGTTCGAATTAAGTTCGAACTAGCGGAGCGCTAGTGTAGCGCCTATCAAAGTTAGTTCGAACTAACATCCGTTAGTTTGAACTAACTCTGTAGTGTAGACATACCCTAACAGATTTATTGTAGCATAATATTTCGTAGGAAAAGACCCACTTTTCAGAGGCATTTAGTAGAAATTCCAGAGGCAAGTATAAATATCCAGTCATATGAAAAGAGTGCCTAGCCATTAACAGTCTTTGTTTAATCTTAAATTAATTTATAAAAAAGTGGGTATTTGCATTTCTCATTTGCAAATTTGACACCATCAATTTAGGATTAAACAAAGACTCTGAATGGCTAGCCAACAACAAAAGCAGTTTCTCCTCTTTTGGTGTTCACACCTCCACATCAGCTGCTAGAAGTGGGCCTCACCCTCCCCAACTGAATTGACCTTGTTAGCCTTACTCTTGATTGGTACTCTTTTCATATGCCTGTATATTTATACCTGCCTCTGGAATTTCCCCTACAAGCATCTGACAAAGTCGGTCTTTGCCCATGAAATCTTATGCTCCAATAAATCTGTTAGTTTATAAGGTGTCACTGGACTTCTCATTGTTTATGATTCTTCAAAAAGAGTCTGTAAAATCATATTCTATGGGAAGCGCACTTCATTATATGTGAGGTAATAAAAGGATCAGGGCAATCATAATCCTCCTTATTAAAGTGTTTAAAATGGATACATATGACTGCACAATAAGAACTAAGACCCTATTTTTTAAAAATATATAGGCATTGCTCTGGTTGGCATTTCTATCCCTAGCTGACTTAGGAATCTAAATCTCCATTACAAATGTGACTATGAATGAAAGTTAGGCTTTGAGATCCAGACCCTTAAATTATTTAAACAGTTTACTCACATGGTATTAGTTAAAATTAGGCACCACCTTTTGAGAATCAATGCCCCAGATACCTCAATGCCTCTTTTAAAAGAGAGGTAGGCTCCTAACATTCAATGGAAAAATCACTAATTACCTTTAAACATTCATTTTAATTTAAAAATCTTGAATCCTGATACAGTATGTTGCTCAGTTACTTATAACTTGGAGCCATTTCTATGAGAACAGTTGTTATAAAGCTACATCTTATTTTGACACACAACTCTCTTAAGACTTGAAACCCTCTTGTAAACTGAAACTTTTTGCCATATGTAAGTAAATTGGTTTTCAAAGACAGAGCAACTAGGGAGAGTATGCATTCATCATTCCACAGTCTACATTACAGTTGCCTATAATGGGAAATTGAATAGATGAAATTTTCGTTTCAGCCTATTCTTCCCTAGAGTTGGTCAAATATTGCTCTCAATTAGCAAGTACACATTTTATTGCCACACTACAGAAAATAGAAACACTTCAAATTAAAGTTATATAAAATAAATTAATTTTGTAGTTTACAGATGCTCTCACAAGACAATCCTCTGTATTAGTTACAGAATATTGTTTAAGAAGATCTTAAACAACAGCACATCCCAGATAAAACTCTCGAAGCCTCTCTTGCACTTCAACCTCTGAAGTATGGAAGTGCCACTGTGTCAGTGAATCCTATATCATATAGAAATATACCTTGTTGGTTTAGTACTGAAATCCCTAGATAATAAAGACTAGGGGGAAAAACAGAAGGATTCAGTCTGGTGGTTGATATTTGTAATATTCTGATACCACATGTTTTTTTTGTTCACCTGCACAGGAATATCTTAAAGTTATATGAAATAATTTAGAAAGTTAGACTAATGCAGAAGAACAAACTTCGGCTAATAATAAAATAAAAAGAACTGGACCACAATGACAATCATTTCTCCAAAATGTGCTTGTCTATATAGATAGATAAACAGGACAGGACACATGTCAATCTGTACAAGCATCATTTGGTTACTCCCAGCAGTCTCAGACTCCTCCCTGCCCTCTCACAGAAAGATAATTTAACCCAATTGTATTAGATATACTTTAAACGTGATCTTAGCAACTATTTCTGAATGCTACCATTTAGTTTCAAACCATATTATTCAAGTATTAGCGTAATGATAGGTTCAGTCTTCCAGGTGGTTTTTCTGTAAGGTGAGTATATAATGATTGGCAAAATTTCCCTGAGCCATGGTAAAAGGTCAACAAACATCTATCTTTAGATATCATTAGAGGAGATATTAAGAAATAATGGCAAACAAAATGTCTTCTGTTCTAAAAAAATAAAACATTAAAACCATAATCCAAATGAGCAATGCTATTTCTGCAGGAAAAAGATACGCAAATTGTGGTTCGCAATTTGCATATATTTTTTCAACTTTTCTTTCTAGTCTAGATACAGCCCTTATGTCCCAGAGTATGAGGTCCTATGTTCTTCCTTGATGTCAGTAAGGACCCTTGATTCACATTAAAATACTGTTCCACCACTGCCTAGAAACTTGTGTGGTCATTGACACCTGTGTAGCATGAGCGAAAAGGTCAAAGACCCTGCTTTGACATTTTTCCATCTATTTTGTAAATGTAAACAACCACACAAGGTGTAAGGCACAAGTGAATCAGCCCCACGAAGTATAAGGGCCGGTGTCTGCAAAGACCTGAGTAAGATAAAGACATTAGCTCAGTGGTTTTCAAACTTTTTTTTTCTCAAGACCTAGCTGAAGAAAATTGTTGATGCCTCCAACCCAACATAATTTGACTTGTGTGTGGGCTCTGGGGTGGGGCTGAGAATGAGATCTATGAGGAGAATGAGGGAGCTTTGGTTTTGTTGGAGGAGTCAGGGCTAGGGCAAGATAGGCCTATTTTGAGCAGTTCCTGGCCAGAGGAGTAATGAGGGTGGTAAGGCAGTCTTCCTGCCTTGCCTAGCACTACAGACCATATTGTGTCCCAAAAGCAGCCAGCAGTAGGTTTCCAACTAATGGAAGTGCAGAGTTAGTGCACTCTCTCCCCTCACCCCACCTAGGAGCTGGGCCTGTTGCCAGCTACTTCTGGGGAGCAGCACAGTCTGCAGTGCCAGGACAGGCAGGTAATCTGCCTCAGCATTCCCACTGGTCACCTGATCAACCTGCAGCAACTAGACCCAGTGCCTAACACTCCCTGACTCAGTACTGTGTCATGACCCATAATTTGAAAGCCACTGCATTAGCTCCTTCTCAACAGCAAAAGGAGTTGTGATACCCCTGCAAACAACGTTAAAACAAACCCAGTGTTGGCATGAAGTGAGTTGAACAACCTGATGCATGACAAGGCTTTGTTACACATCAACAGTTATATAGTTATGATAAAATTAAAAGAAATGTTCATGGTCAGACTGGGACAGACAAGATGACATAATAGGTTATTTCTACCTCTAAATCCAGTGACTCTGAGAGTTAGTTTGTTGACTTTCACGATGTCCCGGAGGAAAAACAACATTTTTTAACTTTGCAGGAGATGCATATTAATTGCTTTATTATGTATAACAGAAGTTAATTTTTAACCAGGAGCCTTTGATATTGCTCAGATATTCATGTAATTTAACACTCTTGTGAAAGCAGGAAAATGAGTCAGTCAGTCTGTTGGGATATTTAAATAGGGGTGAACTGCAATCCCTTTGCATCATATAGCCATCATATTGAGTTAGACGACAAAGACCATATCAATGCCTTTCCATAGTGTGCGTAGGAGTAATTTTTCAGCATAGGGTAATGTCAATTCAGATACTGGCAAAACAAGAGGTAGTTCCTAATACGATTCTAATGTTGTCCTGCAAAAAAAAAATACTCAATACATTAATTGAAGGCACCAGGAATGTTTAATTTTTAAATATGCAGCATAAGAATATCAAGGGCTAGCAAGTCATATTTTCATAGATGCAGTCAGCAGGAACCAATTCAACCACAGTTCCTCTTTCAAAAGTTCCCGGCATGCTTGATCCCTGTCCCCCAACACTAAGCCCATGCAGGGAGCAGGCTGCTGTCACTCTCCAGGCAGACTCTTTCACAGGCAGCTGGCCATGCTTCACAGAGCATTGACTGGGAGTCACTCCATTTCACTCTCTGCCTAGGCCAGGTTGCCAAGGAAAACTTGCTGAGGGGATGAGGGAGCCATTATATTGGGGGGTAGACCCCTCCACCCCAACAGCTAATGTAGGACAGGGATGATGTGGGAGAGCATGGGGATCCCAGATTTGGGGCTGATAGGAAGCATGTAAGCAGATACTGTGTCTTTTCCTAAAAGAGGGTCCCTCAAGTATAGGGAGGAAGCACTGGTTGTTTATACAATCCATGGCTGGAATAAGGCATTAGTTAGTTTTATTTTATCAGAAAGGGTATGTCTACACTGAGGGTTTTTTTCAGGATACCTCTGGTATCCTGAAAAAATGCTGCCACATCCAGGGAACATGTTTGCTCCTCCGCTTTTTTTGTGGAAGAGCAGACACGCTTTTTCAGAAGCCCTATTTTCCTCGTTCCATGAGGAAGAAGGGATTTTCCAAAAGAGGGTTTTTTTTCCAAAATTTGGCCCAGTGTAGATGGGCCAAATTTTGGAAAAGCCTCTTCGGAAAAAAAAAGTGGAAAAAGGTATGCAAAATGTGTAGCACATTTTGCATACCTTTTTCCCCCAAAAAAGGAGTAGTCTAGACATACCTAAAATGAGGTTCTGTGTGCTCCATAAAATGTATTGCACACCTACCTTTTGGGTGATTGCGGTAGTTTACAAAAACTTACTTCCACAGTGTCCGTGTGGGGCCTAGAACTGGTTTCTATGGTCAACTTTGGGAGAAGCACAAAAGTAGCTCCACCCATCCACAGATCCTCAGGAAGGACCGTGGACTCTGCCTCCCAACTTTGCAGCCACTGATTCTGCATGGCTATAGTGATACTGTTTGCTAACATTTTAGACATTTAGGTCCCATGAAAGTAAAACATCTCTCCTCAAACAAGTTTTGATATAAAAATGTGCTCTAGTGCTTCATTTATTTATAGAGATAAGCCAAGATGTCTGCTCATGAACACACCACCAAGTGAAAGTAAATTTAGAAACTTTTAATATGCATCGCTATGGTTTATGCCATGCATATAAACAGGACTAATAATATATATGTGTGTGTGTGTGATTAATATTGTCATGAGATGATTATCAATTCAAATCCACCCAAACTACCATTATTATGCAGTTGTAAGTCTCTTCTATTACAGCAACAAATAAATCTGTCTATAATGAAGCTTATTTTTGTTCTGGATGCCAACCTTGTAGAATTCAAGTCAACCCATTTTGTGTCTTTGTCGCTGTAATAGCTCTTAGGATATAACTGTGACCTAATGTTGCTTACTCACAGTGGTTGGTTATATGCCCCTAAGCAGGCTTGAACTATCAATATTATTGATCTGGGAAGGAAGAGATTAATCATTTTCTTCTTGTGACACAGCTGCATGTGTCACACACTTAGAGCAAAAAGTGACTCATCAGATAGTAGATTATTGAAAGAAGAGCATTTTGGTCAGAATCAGAAGTCAGGATTAGCTGCTTCCAATTCTTTGATGGCATCAGCAAAAGCAGTTACAACCTTTTATTTTAGGAACTTGCCTGTCAGGGTTTAAGGGACAATACTTCCCTGGAACAAACATGAAAAATCTTCAGTAATATCATTGTGGTTGCAACCATACCACTGTGCTCTTGGCACATTTCACAAGGTAAATAGAGTCAGCAGGGGGTCTTCAAAGAAAATCCTGGTTCCTACAGGAATTAGCATTGATGATTCAGTAAGTATCAGGCTTCCCTCTAATTCTGTGTTGAAGAATTATCCCAGCCTCCCTATAAGCATGTGATGCACAGCCAGTGTTCCCTCCTGGGGGCACAGCCTGGCAGAACTGGCTCTTATCCTTTATCACTCCTTACAAAAAGCAAGAGGACAGAGCCTCCCTCCCTACCCAGAAGCTAATCTGAGGTATAGGGGGGTGAATTTTTGCAACTTTGTCCTCTGTCTGGGTCAGAGTCTCACCCCTTCCAGAATATCAATAATCGAAGAAATAATAGTTCATTAACTTCACATTGGATCTTTGGTCAAGTCCAGTCTCACCTGGGTATAGGTGTGTGGGGGTAGAGTGGTCCTTACCCCTTGCTAAAGAAGGGTTCCATTCAGCATTCCTCAGTGCAAATGCAGACTTTCCCTTTCCACTGGATTCCAGCCTAGGGATACCCAAATAAGCAGTCAGGCCTAGCTACACAACCTGCATGACTGCTTCCATGGACTGTTTACTATGTTGCCTTGACTTGGGCTTTTACCTTAGCCTTCTCCCAGACTCCCATTGTTTCAGCTGCCCTGTCACCTAATCTCTTCCTTCAGCTCACTGATGAACCTCCTTATTTTTAAGGCAGCTCATTTTGCTACAGTGAAGTTTTTTCCACTACCTTTGCAGAATAAAACCTGACTCAGCATATTATTCATCATCCCTGCAAGCCACTTCCTCCTCAGAAGACTCAATTCCTGCTGCTTAATTTCCCAGCTGCCTTGGATGCAGAGATACCTTCCTTCAGGCTGGCTCTATCAGCCATCAGTTCAGCTCCCTGACTCCAGCTAGCTTTCTCTCAGGGTGCATCTACACTGCACCCATAGGTCAAAATAAGATACCCAATTTCAGCTAGGCAAATTGCTTATCTTATTTCGATCTAATTTCAAAATAGATCATTTTGAAATTTGGCATTTTGTAATTCTATTGTTCTGTAACCTTTCGTGAATTGCAACTCACTTCATCAGATGCATGAAATAAAAGAAAAAGAATCAGATAGTAGGAATACAGAGATGGGAGTGTTACATCACAGCTAATTCAATCAGGGTGGATGTGAGAAGAAGGTGAGAATATCTAAAGTGGAAACTTCTTATTGTAGTAGAGCCATTCATGGTCTCTATTCAGACCCAAACTGCATATGAATTCCAACTCAGCAGTTTCATATTCCAACCTGTTTTGAAGTTTTTTTGCTTGAGGATAGCAACTTTCATGTCTGTAACTATTTGTTCAGGAAAGATAAAATGTTTATCTATGTTTATTCTGTTTGTCTGGAAATGGATGACAGGAGAGGGATCATGTGATGATTGCCTATTGCAGAGCTACTCAACTTTGGAAGCCCCGGGGCCCCATTGATGCACACAGCACATGCCAAGGGAGGCAACTTAAATGTGGTTGCATATACATGCAAATATATAACTACATGCATGTCCATGGAAGACCATTATTTTGACTACTTTTTTGTTTTGGCTTCCACCCTTGGGCTGTATTTTGAGCCCTGCATAAATCCAAACTGCATCATGGGCTGCAAACAGATGGGCGGTGGGCTGCATGCGACCTGTGGGCCATGTGTTAAGTAGCTCTGACCTATTGTGTTCCCACCTTCTTGGACATCTGGGCTGTGCCTAGACTACAGGGTTTTTTCGAAAAAAGTGGCCTCTTTTAAAAAAAATTCACCTGTGTCTAGACTGCTGCCACGTTCTTTCAAAATTAAATCAAAAGAACGTGGCAGTTTTTTCGAATGCAGAAAACCTCATTTTATGAGGAATAACACCTTTTTTTGAAAGCGCTCTTTTGAAAAAAGGTGTTACTGAACGCAAACAGTGCTTTTTCGAAAGAGAGCATCCAGACTGCCTGGGTGCAGTCTCTTTTGAAAAAGTGGCTCTCTTTTTCAAAAACACTGGTTGCTGTCAAGATGATTTCTTTCGAAAGAAGCTTTTTCAAAAAATTCTTTCGAAAAAGCCTCTTTCGAAAGAGGCTTGTAATCTAAACATAGCCTTGGTATTGGCCACAGTTGGCAGATAGGATACCGGGCTAGATGAACCTTTGGGATGACCCAGTATGGCCATTCTTATGTTCTTATTAAATGCAAAACCAACATCCAAACTTATTCACTTTATTTAGTGATCCTAACACTTGTCACAAGGCTATAAATGTTAACTCCATCTAAATTTCAGTTTACATAGCTCCCTCCTATTTGTTTAAATTACTCTACAGAAATTTCTTATTCAGAGTTGTTATTTACAGGTTAGATGCATTATGTTTCTCCCCAGAACTGACTGCATTTCCATGATGAGTGAAGTGATTTCTCTATGTTAGTTATTTCCAATTACATGGAACACAGTATAAATCTGTATGAATTTGTGAAGTGTTTTGTAATCCCTCCGACCAAAATGTGCTAGGTGACTTTCATATATTGTTGAATACACACAAAGAAAGGTAAGGAATTAATGAAATGTAAAGAGTGGTTAATGAAGCAGATGTTAGAACAATATTTTATGAATCTTAATATAAATCTGAAGCTTGATGTCACACTTCGGGAAATTTTATCAAATGCAGTAAACTTTATTCCAAGTTTTTGCAACTATGTTAATTAATCAAAGTTTTTTTTTCTTCCTCTACCAAAAGTTGAAGGTTTTAGTTTTACACTAAACCATTTTCAATAGACACATATTTTTTCCCCTTTTGGTCCTGTTAATATTCTCTGTTCTTCCTCTCAGCTCCCACAGACTAGGCCCTGAGTCTGTCACTTTGATAAAACAGAATAGAAGCTTGAGGCAAATTTTTGGTTGTGCATTCACCCTTCCTTCCTGAAGGTCAAACAACTGAATTACACAGAAATTTTCTTTCTTGTGCCTAAGGATCAATTGTAGTTTCATGAAACTTATAATTTTTATTTTTTAAATTTTGGTTATTCTATCTATGAGGTGCACAGACATCTGCTGAGTTTTGTAATTACATTAGTTTCCCAGAGAAGTAAAGATGATTGGGTGTTTTTTTCAGAAAAATACAAGTTGCTTTGAATGACAGATCTATGTCTCCTGTCATTTTCTTTAACTAATGAATGAAAATACAACTCTTCAGAAAGCTGAAACAATACTGGATTTCTATCATACATTCTCTTTCAAAGATAACAGTTTTATCAAAGAAAGAGGCAGCAACAAGGAGTACTACATTGAAGTTGTCTGTCATCATAAATTTGTGAAAGACTTCTCTGTTTCATGGTCTATATTTCTCCGCTGCTAATTGTATATTTTCTTCATGGTTGAAATGCCACATAGCCTTCAATAATACCCATATTAATCAGGTTTTGATAAGAGATAAATGTATTATTTTTCTTAATATGCCCAGTGTCATCTTTCTCGCCTTTACTTTAAGTATAATTGATACACCTTAAAATATATATATAAGTGCCTTAAAGTCCATTGATGGGTCACATCTTTATTTGTATGTGTATGTGTATTTTTCATTTGCCATAGATAAGAGATATGGAACTTAGTTTCACAATTAATACACATTTTCCTCTAATGTCACACATTATAAATCCACTAAAAATAATTACCAAAAAGGAAAAAAATCCTATATTTTGTTTGTTAAAGAGACCACAAAAATACAGAATTATTAAAATAGGGATTATTTTCCAAGTTTCATCACTTCAACCAGGACTGAAGATTAAAAAAAATAGAATAATACATTACAATTCTGCGAGCAAACAATTCTTAACATTATTCCCCACAAGTTCTTCCTTCTATCTCAGCTTTTACGATAGCCATATTTTCTTACAAAAATTTCCAAGCACCATCCTAATAAACAACAAATGAAACCTTTATTCCTGCCATAAAAAAACAGTTTAGAGAAATGTATAACTGCTCCTTTTAATTCATGTAGAAGCAATCTAGGGGACATTTGGAAGTGCAAACGCTCACCTACCTAAATACAATGTCCAGCCAGCACATTAACCACAATTTGGACTTTTGACTAAAACTCTGCAAACTATTAGAATCCCTCTATACTTCATAGGTGTTTCTTTTTTAAAAAGAAAAAAAACAATATTCTTTTGGCAGAATGAAGCAATCTAGGTTTCAGAGACATGTTATTTGCTGTGAAAATGAAACAAAGACTCAGATTTTAAAGGAAGACTTATAATTTACTCAAGGATCAATATAAAACAGCTATTTGGAAAAAAGAAAAGATTTCTGAAGTGCCTTTGAAAGAATTTTCCCATTAATTTTAAGGGCACTAAATTATGAAGTTTGGAAATAGATGTGAACATTCCCAAAAATGAGGGTCAGAAAGATGGATTAGGGACACATGGTTAGATAAATGAATACAGCAAATGATCAACTGATGAAGGAAGGGGAGAGTGGGCAAGAATAGCTCAGTGGTTTGAGCATTGGGCTGCTAAACCCGGGGTTGTGAGCTCAATCCTTGAAGAGGCCATTTATGGCAAAAATCCTTCAGGAATGGTATTGGGTCTTGCTGTGAAGGCAGGGGACTGGACTCAATGACCTTCCTTCTAGTTCTAGGAAATAGATAGGTAGCAATAAAACTGGATTGCCTTTTGGGTAGAATAACAAAAAGTGAATGAAGGTAAAGTGAAAGTTAATAACTGGATTCAGTAAAACATTCAACACTCTCTCAAAAATCCTACTTTTGAAAGATAAGCAAATTGGTTAGGATATGATCCCTGTGATATGGACACAAAATTATTTGACCAGAAGCAAAATATAACTGTCCAAGTATGAGGATGTGGGGTATTGCAGATATCTGGGTTCTTTCTTGTCCTTTTAAACATCATCTTTAGCCATCTAGAAGAGAAAGCAGCAAAATGATATGCTAATTAAATTTTCCGTTGCTTCTAAATTGAGAGTTACTGACAATGAGAGGATAAAATATAGTACAAAGATGACAGATTATCGGTGAGGGCAGAACATTCAAAATATAATTCAGCTTGGAAAATGTAAACTAGCATGTCTTGTGTGGGGGAAACACTTAATTGATATTGAATCTTGATTGAAATATTGATATTAAATTTAAAAAAATCGTTGACACCAATAATGCTGAAGGAGTTTTGATAATAACAGATCATGTGAAAATTTGAAGTGTGTCTGGAGCTGCATAAACAATGGTATTTCATCACAAATGTAGCTGGTTCAAATTATTGTCTACACCAAATGTTCCTGGAACTATTTTGCTAATTTCAAGGAACTTTATTCAAAAATCTGACCTTAAGGTAGACATACATATCTGCAAGGATTTGAGAGTGCCAGCTACAATGAAGAAGGTCACTTTTAAAAATGTAGTACTTTTGCTTATAACTAGGACTAAAGACATTGACTAAAATACAGCTAGGTATCAGCAACACTTTTTTTGATTCAGCTCTACACACAAAAAGAGTGAAGGATTATTTGGAAAAATTATGTTTTGTCCAGACTGCACAGAATTTATTACATAGTCAGTAGAGAATAAACTTGCATTGTTAGAGAGACCTCTAAAAGGTCATTCCCATATCTATTTTTTTCTGATTCTGTGTATTGCTTAATGTGACCTTTTCAAAACTTGCTCTCCCACACCACAGCCATTATTGTAGAGCATTAATCCTTGAGAGAGGACTTAGTGCAGATTCTCACCACTCAAGAAGGATGGTTCCAGGCCTTGACTGAGGCATTTCAAGCTACAGCAGACTAAAAGATATTGTGGGATTTTTTTCTGCTCTGCTTGTTCAAATAGAATGAACTTCTGAGTGACATGTATATTTACATGGAACTGTGTAGGGGCAATGCTTGAATTTTCAGCTGAAACAATCAGTCTTATGATCTATGATGGATTTCACAGCTTGCCCAATAAAGTTAGAGGAGCCATTGAGCAGTAATGGGCCAAGAAGGCTCCCCCCCCTTAATGTAACTCATGCAACTGCTGACGGTAGTGTACTGTCCAATGTAGAGGCACAGAAACCACTTATCCAGAGAATAATGAGTCTGCTCTACAGCCTTTGCTAATAGTAGAGGCTCATGTACTACTAAGCTCCAGAGGTCCTAGGTTCAGTTCAGCCTCTTGGCATTACAAATGTAGTCTCATCTGGAATTTCAAGCTAGAGAAGTGCTTCCTCAGCCGGAGGAAATATGTAGCCCAGACAAATGCTGGAGTGGTGTACTATACCTCGTATTGACACCGAGACCACTGACAGGCTATGTCTAGCCTATGTGGAAGATTCAAAAGAGAATATGCAAATTCTGTGGGAATTTGCATATCTTCTTCCATTCTCACTTTCGAAAGCAGAGATTTCGAAAGTGAAAGTAGTCAGGATGAGGCTTTTTCGGCAACCCTCTCCCCTTTTTTGAGAAGCCGCATAAACCTCATTTTTGGAGTAAAAAGGGGGGGGTTGCCAAAAAAGCCATGGAATTTGCATATCCTCTTTTGAATCTTCCACATAGTCTAGACAAGCCCACAGAGAGACCACTTACAGAGACAGTAATGAGTCTCTTCTACAGCTTTAGGTCATGCAGTAGAGGCTCATGTACTAAGCTCCACACATCCCGAATTCAATTCTGCCTGTCGGTATTATAGTAGCAGCTGTATGGGAGGACCTGCTTCAAAGGGAGCTCTGGCACTCCTGTGGGAGAAAAGTGAAGAGAGGCTGCAAAAAGGCAGTCTCCCACACAGTATGATCTACAGAAGAAGGACAGGACCGTGAATAATGTAAATACTTGACCAGGAGACAAGGGCTAATACCCTCCCCCTTTCTTCTGAATGGGGGGGGTGGCAACTGGATTCAGGGAATGAGCTGTGAAGCCTCCTGAGCCTTCTAGCTGAGGCTCTGAACTACTGAGACTACAAAAAGAAGGCTGGGAGGAAGTCTATGCCTCTAACTGAAGGGAAAATTGGGAAGTTAGGAAGTAGCCCTGGACTAGAGTACTTGCCAGAAAAGACTGAGCCAACCCTTGTCTCTCTTCCCTTGGGCCTTGGATTGGGATGTACTGGAGAGGGAGGACTTAGGTTTTCTCTTCTCCCTTGGCTACCTGAGATCCTGAAGTACTTTGAGAGGGGTGGTCTATAAACTGTGTCTTGGTTGCTCTCCTGTTCCTTCGAGGACTGATTGGAGGAGCTATCACAAAACTTAGAGATACTATTTGTCTGTGGCCTGACCACTAGGCCTTCTGGCTCCCAATGCAGGCTGTTACATGCCCATTGGTAGAAGATCAGTTGTATTGCCCAAGGACAAAAAATGTATGTGGTGCTATTGCAATAAGAACTAGCCTTAAACATTTTACCTCTGAAAAGGAAACTGTTTACAAGAGGTTAATAACATGCCACTTTTGGCTGTTGTGCTGTTCTTCAGTGTTTGTCACCATACACCAGCAATGTCATTGAATACTAAAGTACCTATAATTTGTTATCTGCAAGGAAATATGTCTTCAATTCATTCTGTGTTTTTTTTTTCTCATTGCAGTGGTTAAGATAGCTTTTTTTTAGTTCTATTTCATGGTTAAGACTATGTGTTTATGTTTTTTTTTCTGGGGTGAAGGATGTACTTGTTCAACTTATGATATAAAAAAGGCATCCTTTGCAAGACTACAATTCAGCATCTGCACTCCACATTGGTTTCATTTCATTTGCTACATATCAAGTTCATTTTTGGTGGCTACTTTACACTCCAGACTGAGCCAGATTCACAGTTGTGTTGCTCTCTTACCTTCTATGGAGCAGTGATCATTTCTACTGCTGAACCTCTGGCCCTCTGGGACTTTGGTCCAGCCCATCTAGTGCTTGGAACAGCTATCCAGTGACTGGTCGCCACAGTCCAGAGTCACAAAGATACTTAGGAGTTAGGCACCTCAGTACCTCTCTGAACCAGTTGGCCTAAACTCCTGTCAACTCCTCTTTGACAATGTGTGTTCCACTTATTTCAGGAAGCATTCAAACTCTGACTAGTTAATATTTTGTATTGATCTATGGCAGTCCAAATGTGCATTGTATCTGTTGCCCTTTTGAGACCTGATTCTCAGCTTATTGAAGAAAGACTCCTACTAATTGCAGTTGATGTGGGTCAGACCACCAAATTGTAAACTTTTTGGAGCAAAGTTATCTTTGTACAATGCATTTACTGCCTACTCTGTTTGTGTGTAAATCTTGAATCATGGGCACTGAAGGTTATGATTTTCCTTTCCAAGAGAACTGGTGAGAGCTCTGTGGGCACAAAGATAGCACACAATTTGAAGATTACATTTAGTATCCTCCTTTTAAAAAACAGAAACATTCTAATGGTTTGCCATGTGTAAAGACACAGACGGATTTGATGTCAGAGATAGGATTAGAATTTAGATCTTGCTGGTGCTTTCTACGGCTACACCCATGCTTCCCTCCATTTCTGTGAACATAGGGAAGCCAAAGACCAGTCCAGGTGAGATAAAGTGGGAAGAAAGACAGTTCCATAGATTATTTCATTTTTCCTTCAAACCTGCAGAAGTCGCCATGCAACAGAGGCGTAGCCACGGGTGGGACTGTGTGAGCAGCATACACTCACTTAGCAGCCCTGTCAATCCCAGGCATCCAACTACCTACCAGGCTTCGCTTCATTCTATTCTGGCCCTAAAGCCACCCCCAATAGACTGGGGAACACACTGTAAGTGTGTTTTGTTAAAGAGGGTACCAGGCAGCAACCAGCTAGGCAGGGGGAGAGGAGATCATAAAAAGTGTTAGACTCCCTTGGATGGAGCTGGCATGTGGCAGTGAGATAGGAATTTGTGTTTTGGAGAACTTTGACTCATCTCAGACCTGGGTGTGGAAGGGCCCTGGCTAGAGCCTCTATTGCCCACCAGCCAGGCTGAATACTGAGCCACACTTGCCAATGATAAGAGCAGGCTGGATGATGTAAGGGAAGGTGGATGGTGTAAGGGCTCCTGATCCCCCCTGACACCACACTTTCTGTCATTGCCTGCCCACTTGAAAGATGGGGCTCATCCAAATTTCTAGTCCTACCTATGCCACTGCTACGCAGAGGCTATTTTGGGATTTACATGTTCAGTTTGGGTGATGAAAGGAAAATATGGGAGTGGAGCCTGTTCATGCATCAGCAGATCTTTCCCTAACCCCTTCCAAATTGATGAGCTAACTTCTTTTAAGATAGCCAGACTTCAGTAAGTCTTGTAGGGTTTAAACTCTTCCCATATAATACCTCCTCAAGAAGACATCTATTGGCGTTCACAAGACAGGAAGCCTCAAACAACACAAATCTTATCTAGGAAGCCAGTTAGACAAATCACTTTCAACTGATTTTCATTAGACTATCCTGCAGAGGAGGAGAATAGAGATTTTAGTTATCTGGATTGAGAATTGAAAAGCATCATTTTGGTTTGTGGCTTTATCCCCTGAACTGCTTTGAAAATCTCAGCCCTGTTGTTTGGTAGCAAATATCCAGCTGTGATTTTTGTTAGTAATTAGCAAAGAGAAACACACATACCAAGACCCAATTTCTCCCAATTACCCAGATATAATTGGAAATTATAGATATCATCAAGCTGGCCTATGTACAGTGTAGGAGCATCTGCCAAGGCAATTAAAAAGAACATTAACAATTTTGTTTTCTACAAAGAGTAAAAGATAGTAAAGAAATTATTTCATTTATCACAATAAGTTGTGATATTTTTGTAAAATACTTTTTCATTTTTAGCAATTGTATATTTTAGGGTCCCAAGTAAGTAAGAGAATGTATTATTTATTCCAGGTCAAAAGCTATATGTAGATGGAATTAAGGAAGAAGAATTTAAATATGTAAGAATTTAAACATAATTTCAGAAAAACTATTTTGGGAAAATTTTGGAGATGCAAATCACATTTGGTCTCCTAACTCCCACTGACTTATTCTGAAATAAGTGTGCAGTATAGACATACCCTTGGGGAGTATCTCAAAATAGCTATTCTGCGTCTGTTGAAGTACCCCATTATTTTGAAATAGTTTTCAAAATAACAGGTGACTTATTCTGACATCCTGGTAACTCTTGTTCCACAGGGGTTAAGGGGAATTTCAGAATAGTGAGTTATTTCAAAATCTGGCACTGTATAGACAGTGCCAAATTATGAAATAAGCTGTTTCAAAATACACTCCAAATAAGCTACAAAATTTGTGTAGCGCAAATTGAATAGTTTATTTCGAGCTAAGGGTGCTGTGTAGATGTACGCTCGCAGAATAATTTCAGGAACCAGCTACAGAGAAAAACAGCAAAACTGGCCTTTTCATTCACATTTGACACATTTAGCCAGGGATTGAACAAAGACATTTCTTGGATGGGCCATTATATTCAACACACTCAAAAGCTCAAAATGACTCAAAAGGTAAGTATTGGGCACTTACAGCCCACTCTATTAGCCTCATTTAGCATGGACAGGATTTTTTCTCTCCTCCCCATTTCCCCTCTTTTGCTGTTTTATATTTGTACCTCTGTGCCTCTTGCTCCATATTTGTCAGCTGAAGAAGTGGGTTGTACCCATGAGAGCTCATGATACCATCTATACTTTTTTGTTAGTTTCTAAGGTGCTATAGAACCACTTGTTGTTTCTAAACTTTTTTTTTAAGTTTCAGATTAACACAGCTACCCCTCTGAAACTTTTAAATCTAGGTAAATAGACATCAAAATTTATTGCTGTTATATAAATTTCTTCCTTACTATTGCACAAGGTAAACCCCTGAGATGAGTCAGTTGTCCAGATTTTTGGTTAGGAGAGCAAGTCATATCAATTTCCAATAGTTCTAAGCAAAATAAAGCATCACAGTAAAAAGAAAACTTTAAAGAATGAGTGCCAGCAGGAAATCTGTCCCGTGGTAATCAATTGTATACACATAGCTAAACAGGAACCATCTGAAAAGGAATTTTCCCAGTAGACTCAATAGATCCTCACTACTATACACCCAATTGATCTGGGATGCTATTCCATGCAGGTAAATACAGCCTATTTGAAATTGTTGCCAAATTGCAGTAGTTTCAGGCTTTCCATTGGATTGCATTGTATCTTGTGGGGACTATTATATCTCTTTTAACACGGAGAGAGTTTTGGATGCTTATTCTATTGTCCAAGTGACTTGTTTATTCCTGAACAGATGGTCTTGCAATACAATATACATCAATGACACCTTTATTACCCTTACAAGTAACAGGGAAAAAAAACCAACAGGTTCCTATCTTGTTAACACAGTAGGAGGCAGAAAAGAGAGGAATGCTGTAGGTGCCAAGGGAAACAAACTTGTTTGGTCCACTGGGGGTACAACAAACATGATCCGTGTGATTATTTTCAGAGCCATTATCAACCTCATGTTCCCATTGCTTGTTTATTTTGTTTTTTATAACAAGTGTGTATGTTGTACGTTTTGTGTGCAACTTTTAGTTGAAAACGGCTGTAGGTTTTAACCCATTAAAGATTACATTGTTTCTTTCTTGATAAATATCTTTGGCCTGAATTCCAGTCTGTTTTTCCTTGACATTATATGTAGGGTTGGCAGAAATCCATTTTGAATTTTTGTAATTTTGATGAATAATTGTTTTTTAAAAAGTTCTTATTTGTAACAATTTTAATTTTCAGTGTTATGGCAGATTATCACGGGGATCAGACAATGTAGAGGATCAGACAATAATTATTAAATGACAGTAGATATTGAGATTCAAAATGTTAACACTGTGTAATCACTTAAACACAGGTTGTTAACATCACTTGTCAAAATATACAAAATACCACTATATTAAACTCGAATATGTTCTCAACTATTTTTTTATTTTGCATAACTATTACATTTTAATTGTTATCCATAGAATTATTTTTTCTACATTTTTCTGGTATGGTAAAATAGACATTAACAGACACAGATAAAAATCTAATCTTTCCAAGCCTATCGAGATGCACCATGCTTTAATGGGAGTTCTAGAGATAATTTGTCTCATATGGTCTATTAACAGCCTGAATACTGCACATGGTTTGCTGGGGTTAGCCACTAATGGGCTGCCAGATGCTTTGTTTACCTGAGTGACTGCTGTAAGAGAGCACTGCAGCTCCCAGTGCCCATGGTTCACTGATCCAAGCTAATGGGGACCATATGAAGTGATGTGGAATGGGCCACTGCTTCCAGAAACTCCTGTTGGCTGGGAAATCTGAACCACAAGCACAGGAGACTGCAAGTGGCTGTGCTTGCAACCACTGAGGTAAACAAAACAGTGGATAATCCAGATGAACCACGTGTGGCCTGTGGACTGGAGTTCCCTGTGCCTATCTTAAGCTCTTAAAATAGATCATAATTATTCCTTACTCTCTGCCCAGATGGGGGTGTCACTATATGGCTAGGATTACACTGCAACTGGGAGTATGCTTCCCAGTCTGACTACAAAGATATGAACTAGTTCTGCTTAAGATAGTGCATAAAAATAGCTGTGTGGACATGACAGCATAGGCTATGTATCCAAATACAAGCTCACTAACCCCTTCTCCCACTTCATCTTTGTTTTTTTGTAGTTCTCTAGCTCAATCAGGACTAGCACATGTCTGTCTTTTGGGCTCAGATACATGCTTCTACCTGCAGTATGGATATTCTTTATAGGTCCAGTTATCCATGTCCATTGATAAATACAACAGCTCTAAATTACCTCTATGTTCTGTCAATGTACATGTTTCAATCTGTGTAAATACCGTGACATTTTGTCTCCATATTTGGAACCATATTTTTAATATGCATAAATCAAATATGCTTTATGCAAAACGTGGTTTTCCACCGGCCGCTGAAAACCTTGTAGTGCACTGAATGTGTATATTCCATTTCTGTGCATGTATTATTCTTATATGTGAAATTAGCCATATGAAGTATAAACTGATAGATAGATTGATAGATAATGCTTATGGTGGCCATTAACAGTACTCAAAGCACTTAATGGCCCGGTGCTCAATGATCTGTGAATCTTCTTGTTTTTTCCTGTAAGTCTGGACTATGGTTGGCCCTACAAAGACAAGTGACCATGTCACCTAGTGTTGGAATCCATCTTGAATTTTGTATTTTTTCACAATGGTGGGGGAAATTGACAAAGACTTCCTGCACTAGGAAAATTCTATATAAGGAATGGGAAACAAATAATGATCGTCCTCAGCTGGCACCTGGAAACAAAAAAAATTCTAACAAGAGGGGAAGAGATACGCTGCTGAATCCAGGTCAGAAATAACAGCTCTGGCCTGGAAAAGCCTTCGTTTGAAATAAGAAGTAGGACGAGAAATCATGATTTGTAACAATTTCTCTGACACTAGAGTATTAAACTTAGCTGACATGTTTTGTTAGTAAAATCTCTTTTTTTATTATTATACCCAGTGTAAATGATTGTTATCTGGTGGGAGCAACAACTGTGCATATCTTTCTTTCATTGATAAAGAGGTTACTATATGAACTTGCTCTGTGTAAAATTTTTATGCAGAATAAGGAGGATTTATCTGAGGTTCTGGTCCCATTAGGGCTGTGCACCTAGCTTCTGTGTCAAGTCCCTATGACTGAGACCTTTCAGACCTGAGCTGTTCTCAGCGTTTGTGTCGTTCTGCTCTGGGCTTTGACCCAGCTCTGTGCCTTGCTGAAGAAGACCAGAGCTTTTGGTTCAGTAGGACAGGTTGGTGAGTTGCCCCAGAGAACAGTAGGCAGGCTCAGTGGTATGGTCAGCCCATTGAGGGACAGTCTCAAGGAGATCTCTGTAACCCAACCCGTCACAACTTACTATTTTTTCTCATTCCTTTATATAAGTGTAGCACCCATGGAAGGCATCAATGTGACAGCCCTATAGGTTAATTCCCTACTGATCTAAAGAATAGGTACAGCACAGCCTGTGGCAGTGCACGTTTAATGACATTACCCTGACAGTGTGCCTTAACCCTGAGATACACTGGCAGTGTTACATCTCACATGCAATTTCTCAGACATTTCTATGGCAGCAAGAAATGCGGGGTGGGGAGGAATAGGAGAACCAAAACTTTCAATATGACAAAATATACAAAGTTTTCTTCCCAGATGAAAGTCTAAGATTCTCCTTGTAAGCAAAACTTGTCCCAAATGAATAATTGAAAACTATAGTCAGATAATTAAAAATAATTTCCCACAAGACTAGATATATACTAGTTTAAGTGTGAAACTCTGGAAGTAGAGTTTCATATTGGTTGATTTTGCACAGGGACAACCTGTAATTTCAGGGTTTCTGAAAGACCGCAAAAAACATTCATAGTTGTGTCGTAGGAAATGGAGACTTAATCAACCTTATACGTACATCGTGTTTTTGCTATAGTACAAGTACTAGTTGCCACTTTAATTACAGCTTGTACTTTATATCTAGAGATATATCTGATTAGACTGAGTTTTGTCAACTCTGTGGCCACAGACAGCATGTCTGTGTGAAATACTAGTAAGGCACTTCCCATCCTTTCCTTGAGACATTCAATAAGCAAAGCATACACGAAGGGACTGACAGCACTTTGTCTAACTAAAAGGCTAAGGAAAGAATCATGAAATCATACTGTCAGAAATCCGACAGAGGTAACTTCTGATGTGTATTGATAGCCTGTGCCTTAGATTCTAAAATGCATGCAAACCATCATGTTTGCCATTTTAGTGAAATTAAATATAGGTAGGTATTTTCCTTTTTGCACCTGAACATATTCCCTGTCCACAGTTGACAGTTGGCTGTGCTTTCATTACTGTTAGCGCTAGTAAAGTTATTCTGCTGGGGTACTGCTGACATTGATATTCTGTATTCCGTAAGAGCAATGTGGTTTCAGCATAACACAAATAATGGAGATGAGGAAGTGATTCCCTTAACATGCTGTTGAAAAATTCCCAGGAGATACACCCAGATGTCTCCCTTTCTCTTAATCAAAAATAGTTTATTGAAGGAGCCACTTAGCATTTACAAAATCAAGGATCCCCCTCTTCATATGATATGTGCTGTAACTTTCCCTTATGTTGTTTGCATCAATAAAAAGTGAGATGGAGCTCTCAAGGCACAGTCTAACACCAATGACTAGAATGCCTATAAGCCTGCAAAATGAGAATACAAAAAGATTCTAAAACTCTAAGGCCTGGTTTATACTAGACCAGGAAGGTGAGTTTAAAGTACATGGCTACGTCTACACTACATCCCTTTTTCGTAAAAGGGATGTAAATTAGACGTATCGCAATTGCTAATGAAGCGGGGATTTAAATCTCCCCCGCTTCATTAGCATAAAAATGGCTGCCACTTTTTTTCAGCACGGAGCTTTGAAATATGGAGCTCCCTCTATGAAATATGGGATAAGAGATCTTTCGGAAAGGCTTTATTTTCCACAAGATCAGCGTCTAGACTGGCGCTTTTCTCCGGCAAAGCTCCGTGCCGAAAAAAAACCGGCAGCCATTTTTATGCTAATGAAGCGGTGGATATTTAAATCCCCACTTCATTAGCAATTGTGATACGTCTAATTTACATCCCTTTTACGAAAAAGGGATGTAGTCTAGATGTAGCCCATAATTTCAGCTATGCAAAATGCGTAGCTGGAGTTGGCTTACCTTAAGCCAAGCTGTGGCAGCGTCCATACTGCGGGAGGCCGAGGAGAGCATACTTTCCCACCAGATTCCGTTCCTCCTTGCAGAAGGAGGAGTACTGGACACCAGTGGTGGCTGCCCTCAATGTTTGATTTACAGAGGTATACTAGACCTGTTATATCAAACCATAGAAAATCAACCTCCAGAGAACTGATCTTCTCATAAGTATAGATGTTCCCATATGTGTTTTGTGAGGTAACAGTAGTTATCTCTGACCCATCTTTCATTTTTATATTTTAGTTGACATGTTCATATAAACAATTATACATTAATTTACACATCTATGTGTAAAATACAGCCACGGATGTTAAAATAAATATAGAAAGATAATGCCACTTATCAAACAGAACCCATGAAAATACATAAAGTTCTAACAAACACTTCATCAAAGTACCTGTTGGTCAGTGGCAACTGGCCCAGTTTTTATCATCAAAAAATGTAGACATGCCGCTCCCTGATAGTCCAGATCATTAAAGAAATGCCTTGTGTTGTAATGTATTTGCATTATGGCAGTGACTTGAGACAATAATAACAGAATCAGGCCCCTATCAAACTAGATACAGTATTCATGTAATAAAAAAAAATGTTCTTGCCTGAGAGAGTATACATAAGAACTCCACACTGGCAGACCCCAGTGCGCACATAGCATGCCATTGACTTCATTGAATTTCTCTGAATGTAGTCCCCAGGACCTGCATGTAGATCCAGTGAATTGAATGGGACTTTATATGACTACAGACGTATGCATCTGTGGAGTTCACTATAGATTTGAGACTCAGATCTGTGCTATAATGACTGATAAATGGAACATGCAAGATGGATGAGATCATATGACGGTAAACAATGGAAGAAGCATAATCTTGCATATTAAACAAACATCTTAGTTCTCCACCTACATAGCAATTGCCCAAAACACTGACTTTTGTCATCACAGTAGAATCCAGTATTACACAGACTTCTTTTTTTTTTTTTTTTTTTTTAAGATGGAGAAAAGTAAAAGACTGTATGGGTGAGAAATGAAACTTCTCCGGCTTTTGGGTTTTGACGAGTCCACACAAGAGCAGCATTCACCATCACTATTGGTTTTGCTAACAGGAAGGGTGATATACAAAGTGAATTAAATATTTCATTTGATTTTAACACCTCAGCACATTAAAAAGGAAAAACTGTCTTGCAGAATGGTGTGAAAATACCTTTTTGAACAGTATGAATGCTTCCAGGAGAAAGTGCCATGTGTGTAATATGGAAGAAAGAGAAGAGGCAGCTGTAGAACAATTTAGCATTCTGCACTTGGCTTGCCCACTTTTGAATGTCTATTTTAAGTGAATATTCTAAGTGGTTCAGCTGGCATTGTTACTGATTGAAGAACTTAGCTTATTGCATGGAGTGCCTTACTTCCCTGGAAATTTATATCAAAGCTTCCTACTAAATTTAGCCATTATCCAAGTGCAATTTTCTTGCTTTTTCTTTCTTTTTTTAAGTGGAATAAAAGTGTTAATATAAATGAGATCGAGACAGACAACATTTTATACCGTCAACAGGGGTAAGAGCAAGACTATCTAATCAGGTATATTTACAGGATTGTGCTGCAGAAATTAGATCAATAACTCCCACAAGCATATAAGCATTAGAAGACATTGCATAACTAATTCCTTATAGACCAGAATGGAAATATAGGCTGAATGTGAAGAAAACTGTCCTAAGAATGAGAAGTACTTTATTTTATAGTTTGTTCTAAGAGTTACTTAAAGAACTCTTGATTTGACAGGAGAATGGATTAGATGACCTAAATGATTTTTCCATGATTAACAGTTAGCCTCTGACTGTTTCCTTTTGAAGAAAGGAAATATGTATTGGTGTGGATGAGGGGGTGATTCTTAAATATTATGTTAAATACATCCCACAAATGTGTAGAAATTGCCATTTCATGGGGTAGTCAGGAGAAGGTGTATCTCTTTCTATAAACATTTGCCTAATTGTAAAACCACCCTTACTTACAGCTACAGAGATACAGATTGCATAGTACAATACCTGTACTGTACTAACATTGTACAGAACAATATATGTGAAAGTGCTCTACTATGCATCTCACAGAGGTCGTGGCAGCTAAAGATATCATAAGCAAACACAGCTGCTATAAATGGTCATTATGCAACAAAACATTTCGTATTGTATTACTCAAAATGTATTTCAAGATCCCATTGTCTGCTGCTCATACTGAACTTTCAGAATCTTCAAGTAGCAACTTGCAGAGTTTGCTGTGACACATGAGGATTCCCTGTTGCATTTTCTCATACATTTGTATGGTTCCTAGCTTGATGGGCTCCTGATCTAGACCTGGGACCATAATAATATTAATAATGTTTTGTTAAGCTAATTCACCACTATGTTTCTTTCTTTATGGCTAACTGGGGAGGGAGTTGCG
This sequence comes from Pelodiscus sinensis, assembly GCF_049634645.1. Taxonomy (NCBI): domain Eukaryota; kingdom Metazoa; phylum Chordata; order Testudines; family Trionychidae; genus Pelodiscus; species Pelodiscus sinensis. The sequence continues at coordinate 260,598,710 of NC_134711.1, forward strand.
AAACTTCATTCTGTTATACTATTGGGTCATTGTATGGAAAAACATTGAGGTCCAGTGTTGGATTGCTAGGTTGTTCCTGACAAGCCCTGCTTAGTTTGACTTTTAATATTGCTGTTTTGGAACAAGAATGTTTCCTGTTATGGGTAATAGGAAATTACAGTGCAAATTCACAATTTGATGGGAGATTAGATTTTCTTTTTAATACATTAGTAGACTCTAAAAAGACAGCCAATTCATCCTTGCCTCCTGATTATTATATTTATTTATTTATAAATAAAATATAAATGCATTTCTGAATTCTCTTCAGAAGAGAATTATTTCTCTTTTTTTCACCAAGAAGAAAACAAGGCTTTCTGACAGAAGTGAAAAATCCCTATACTACAAAGTTCCATGCTTTTCAACGTAGAATTCAAGGCAGAAATCCAATATTTCTCTGAGCAGGATCAGTGCATTAATTGGTGCAACATTATCAAATGCTGTACTCTGTCAGAGCCAAAAGATAGCAATGATAAATGCATGCTTTGCCTCAGGGTAAAACAAGAATACAGACATTTCAGAACTTGCTTCTACTCTCATTTCCTTACATTAGCTGATTTTATTTCTGTTGACTAGGTTTATGTTTCTGGTACTAGGAGTTATATTAAAAAGCCACACTATATAACAATAGACATATTTGCGTATATGTAGAGTGAATTTACAACACTCTCTTTGAGAAGGAATTATTTCTTTAATAGTTTAAAATAGAACGAAGCAGAGCAATAATATCTGTTTAGAAGAGTTTGCCTTTCACCAGCTAATGAATTCCGTAAATCAGAACTTTCTTCCGTAATCACTTTTAACCTATTTTCTTTTTCAGTTTCATGACACAATTGTTGTTTTCTAATCCTTTGCAAATAATACAATTAATTTGAAATGATAAAACTACTTCAATTACTTCAACTAATTTTACCTACAAATCTTTGGGGTAGTATTTTTTTTAAAAAATATATATAAATATTAAGCTAAAACCCATTAATTGACTAACAGGGTAGGAAGTAGCAGTATGCATGGTGAATACATGATACTCTCCTAGTACAGTCACTATAAATTGACTATAATATTAATAGACTCAGATGCTGTTGCAGTGGTCACCACTGTAAGACCCTAAAAAATGTAGTAGACAGATACTCTGCTGGGGTTAAATAGTATTTAATGCTGTAATTCTTTCATGTGTGCAGTGAGAGAGGGAAAAAATAGCGTGTGACTCTTTTTCATAAATGGTACACTAGCTTTGATTAACAAGAGAGTGTGTTAGAAATGAAAGTGCATGCTTTATAAAAGACTGTAGGACTTTTTTTGTTAATGGTATAGTAGCAGTCATATCCTTTTATTGACTTCAACTGTCTTTTCATATATGTTATAACTATAATTAACTTTCCATTCTGACATATTTCCAATTTTGTCATCACTGCAGCAGATGCTGTGGGTAATCATTCCACCTACAAGATCTTCTGTCTCTCTCTTTATATTTAGGGGGTAACTGTGCAATGTCATAGTCAAAGGTATAAAGGGTTTTTTTCTCCACGTTAAACTGGTTCCAGATGGAGTAGTAGCTGTCCGGCATCATGAGCTTCTGAAGTGTGATGGTGACACACTTCTGCAGGGGGATGGTGGATTGCACGTGAGTGTCCTGTCACCAGAGGGCAGGGGCAAGCCACTCACACAGCTCGATGAAGGTATCCCTCTGCATGTGGAAGTTCTGGAGCTACTGCTGGTCATTGCACCACTGAAGGTCCTGTTCCTGCAGTACCACTTGGACTGTGTGCTGTAACTGCACCATGAGATAAGAGCCGGCAAGCCCTTTGCAGAAGGTCCAATTCTTTTGCTGGAGTGCTGTGGTGTCCACAGGGGCAACCAGAGCACACAATGAGATGAGTTTGCTCTCCCTTGAGGAGGTAAGCAAAGATGAAGAACCTGAGACACAGCTGTAGAGAGTAGCCCCTTTAAGCATGAGTTACAGATAGCCTCAGGCAGCAGCTCCAGGAAATGTGCTTCCAGGGGGACTTAAATGTGATTCATCCTCCAATCAGCCTGGACATGCTATTTCGATGTAGATCTGTGCTATTTCAATGAACATTTGTAGTGTGGACACACTTTTTTGAAATAGCTATTTTGGGAGTTATTATTCTGAAATAGCTTACTTTGAAATATGTGAGTAGGGTAGACGTTCCCTCACAGAGCTGTTAGTTAAGGTCCCATGAGTAGCTAGACTAAGGAAAAACAACTGAAGACAGTTGGCAGCTTTTCAAAGGGACATTATTAAGGGCTCAAGAGAAAACTACTCCATTACACAGGAAAGATAGAAAGTATGGCAAGAAACCACCTTCACTTAACCAGGAGATCTTACTGTTATTGTCCTTGGACCAGCCAATGCAAAGAATAAAACAATAAACCCAGGAAAAGGGTGAACTGAAGCAGTACTGAGGTTTGTTGATTGGTACAATGTCTTAAAGGTGCAGTAATACTCACACACACATCACATTCATGCTGGCAGTTAGAGGCAGGCTAAAAGTGTTTGAGAGCTAGTTTCAATTTTCAAGTGGCTTAGACCAGCCAGGTGACAGTTTCCCACAGATTGGCTGTGAGGCAACCAGAGGTTCCAAAATCCTTTTGTATTCATTGGAGGACTCTACTACTTCCGGTCCAGTCCTGAATCTGGCACACTATTACTTCCCCACCTGGCCACCTGTCACATAAATGTATGCACTTTGCAGGAGTTTTCCTTAGCCATACAAGGTAGTACATGCTGTGCTGCATTATGATTAGAGGGTTTGCACTCATATTCCCTGATGCATACACTGACAGGTTACAGATTCATAAGCATGAATTGATTCTATTAAAGCAATATATCTTTTAGCAAGCACCTAAAATTATGGGAATTTTCCACTAGTCACAAAACAGGAACTGTTCAAACCCCACTTGTTCACTGTAACAGGAACTATTCAAGCTGCAAGCAAAAGGGCAGATGGGGGTTGAGGGAGCACATCTAGTTACACTTACATGATCTAAAAATAAAAAAGGAATCATATAATAAGTGACAACTAGGTCAAATTACAAAGGATGAATATCAGCAAATAACGAAGTATGTAGGAGTGAGATTAGAAAGGCAAAGGCACAAAATGAACTCAATCTAACTAGAGAAATAAAGGATGACAAGAAAATATTCAACAAATATATTGGAAGTAAGGAGAAGACCAAAGACAAGATAGGCCCATTACTCAGTAAAGAGTGAGAAACAATAACAGAAAATTTGGAAATAGCAAAAGTGCTTAACAACTTCTTTGTTTTGTTTTTCACCAAAACTGAATGTGACAGGTTGCCTAACACAGTGAATGGTAGTGGAAATAGTGTTTAGAAGTAAAATTAAAAAAAAAAGTTTAAAATATTTAGAAGATTTAGATGTCTGCAAGTCACCAGGGCCTAATGAAATTCATCCTAGAATACTCAAGGAGCTGATTGAGCAGGTATCTGAGACTTTAGCTATCATCTTTGAAAAGTCATGGATGTTGGGAGAGATTCTAGAAGACTAGAAAAGGGCAAATACAATGCCCATATATAAAGAGGGAAATAAGAACAACCCGGGAAACTACAGATAAGACATCTTAATATCTGAACCAGAGAAGATAACAGAGAAAATAATTAAGAAATTAATCTGTAAACATCTGGAAGATAAATAAGGTGATACGTAACATCCAGAATGGATTTGTAAAGAGCAAACCATTTCAAACCAATCTGATAGCTTTCTTTGATAGGATAACTAGTCTTATGGATAAGGGAGAAGCAGTAGACATAAATTTTGTCTTCACTTAGCACACAGTCAGCCTGTGGAACTCCTTGACAGAGGATATTGTGAAGACTAGTATTTTAACAGGTTTCAAAATAGAACTAGATAAATTCATGGAGGTTAGGTCCAACAATGGCTATTAACCAGGATGGGTAGGAATGTTGTCCCTAGACTCTGTTTGTAAGAGGCTAGAAATGTATGACAGGAGAGGGATCATGTGATATTATCTATTCTGTTTACTGCCTCTGGGGCATCTAGCATTGGCCACAGTTGCTAGATACTGAGCTAGATGGACCTTTGATCTGACTCAGTATGGCCGTTTTGTATGGTATACCTAGATATTAGTAAAGCACTTGATACGGTCTCACATGACCTTCTTATAAAAAAGCTAGGGAAATACAACCTGGGTAGGACTATTAAAAGATCGGTGCATAAATGGCTGGGTAACCATTCTCAGAAAATAGATATTAATGGTTCACAGTCATGCTAGAAGGTCAAAACAAGTGAGGTTCTACAGGGGTCTGTTTTGAGACCGGTTCTGTTCAATATTTTCCTTAACAATTTATATATTAACATAGAGTGTATGCTTATTAAGCTTGCAGATAATACCAAGCTGGGAGGGGTTGCAAGTGCTTTGGAGGATTGTGTCAAAATTCCAAAATGATCTGGACAAACTAGAGAAATGGTCTGAGGTAAATAGGATGAAGTTTAATAAGGACAAATGAAAAGTACTGCATTTAGCAAGGAAAAATCAGTTTCACACATACAGAAAGGGAAGGAGTACTACAGAAAAGAATATAGGGGTCACAGTGGACCACAAGCTAGATATGAGTTAACAGTATGACACTGTTGCAAAAAAACATACACGATTCTGGGATGCATTAACTCGAGTATTGTGAGCAAGACATGAGAAGTTCCACTCCACTCTACATTGATTAAGGCTTCAGTTGTAGTATAGTGATGGGTTCTGGGCACCACATTTCAAGAAAGCCGTAGAGAAAATGGAGAAGGTCCAGAGAAGAGCAACAAAAATGATTAAAGGTCTAAAAAAGATGAGGTATTAAGTAAGACTGAAAGAACTGGGCTTGTTAAGTTTGGAAAACAGCAGACTAAGAGGGGACGTCATAGTGGTTTTCAATTACCTAAAAGGGTATTACAAGGATGATGGGAATAATTGCTCTGCTTGACCTCTGGTGATAGGACAAGAAGCAATGGTTTTAAATTGTAGCAAGGGAGGCTTAGGTTGGACATTAGGAAAAAAAGCCTAATTGTCGGCGTGGTTAAACACTGGAATAAATTGCCTAGGGGGTTGTGGAATCTCCATCACTGGAGATATTTAAGAATAGTGGGGATAGACATCTATAAGGGATTGTCTAGATGGTGCTCAGTACGGCCATTAGGGCAGGGGACTGGACTTGATGACCTCTCAAGATCCCTACAGTTGTAGTATTCTGACTCATTGGGATCATAATTCCATATCCTGCAGTAATACCCCTGACATAATTCGATTCTACAGTGTGCAGAACCACCTGGTGCCACTATGGCATTCTTGTAAAAGTAAAACTTTTCCATTCCCTAGAATCTCCCCTGGCCATGGTAGTCATGCTTGCCACTAGGGATTTCTATGTGGGACTGACACTGACCTAATTTTCCTATATAATATGGGAAGAGTTCAGCAGAGGGAGAAAGTACAGAAGAAGAATTCCAGACCCTTGCTGGGCTAATTAAGATGAGTTACAAAGAAGGTTATAGGGGTCCCTACACAGGATTTTATATTTTAGGATATTTAAAGATGTAGACCTTAGAAATGGAAAAAAAACCTACTAAAGCCTATTGGAGGGATAAAGATCAGAATGGAGATTTTCATGGGTCATGATATTTAATCTACTTTGTTTCACTTTAACCTCTGACTTAAATAAAATTTAAAGTTCCATTATTACATTTCTATATCTGCTAAATCTGAGAAGCTTAACAATAACCCTGTCTGTGCAAAAATTGAATGGAGTTCTGTGGCATCTTACAGACTTACAGCTTTTGTCGGTAAAACCCACTTCATCAGATGAATTGGAGTAGAAATTACAGAGGTAGGAGTATGTTTATACACACACACACACACACACACACATACACACACAGACATTAGTATAACAGAAGAAGGAAATTACCTATTAAGTGCAGGACCAGAATTAATTAGGCTAAGTCCTAATGTATTGTGAGCCACATCCACCATGACTGAATTAACCTCATTAACATTGGTCCTACACTTGATAAGTAACTTCCTTCTTTTGTTACCCGTTGAGCCCGACAATCTAGCCAGCTTTCTATCCATCTTACAGTCCATTTATCCAATCCATACTTCCTTACCTTTCTGGCAAGAATATTGTGGGAGACTGTATCAAAAGCTTTGCTAAAGTCAAGGTATATCACATCCACTGACTTCCGCATGTCCATGGAGCCAGTTACCTCATCATAGAATCTAATCAGATTGGTCAGGCATGACTTGCCCTTGATGAATGCACGTTGACTGTTCCTGATCACTTTCCCCTCTTTCAAGTGCTTCAAAATGGATTCCTTGAGGATCCCCTCCATGGTTTTTCCAGGAACTGAGTTGAGGTTGACTGATCTGTACCCTGTAGTTTAAATATGTTAGTCTCTAAGGGTGCATATACCCTGCACCATAGGTTGAAATAAGATATGCATTTTGAGCTACAAAAATTGCATATCTTATTTTGATGTTATTTCAAAATAGCTTATTTTGAAATTTGGCACTGTCCACACATAACTTATTTTGAAATAAATCACTTTCTGAAATGTCCCTTACTCCTCGTGGAATGAGGTTTATAGGGACATTGGAATAGCAAGCCCATTATCTTTCAAAATAATAGGCATGTTCAAAAGATGAAGAATAGCTATTTTTGGATTCCAGAGATATCCCAAATAATAGCACTGCTTTGTAGGTATAGCCTAAAGTGCCACAGTACTCTGTTATTTTAGCAGGCACAGATTAAAATGGCTACCCCTCTGAGATTTTTCATGCAACGATTGTTACTCTGAAGGTATATTGTGCAGATTATGTGCTGATTATTATTTTTCCATTTATAAAAAATATAAATGAATACGGTATTTAACCAGTTTCAAGAATTATTTTGTCTCTATTTGTCCTTTTTGTATTCTACTGGCTTTTGAATGGGAAAAATATAATCACTTCCACAGTAGCTCATGCATTACTAGATATACACTTCAGCTACCAGCACCTTCCATAAGAATTCCTCCATAATATAATGCCTCTTTAAGAAAATTCATAATTCTTATTTCAGAAGACAATAAGCATTATAGAATTGTTACAGATTTTGCTGTCAGAACACAGTTTCAAGTCCCAGATGTAGAGTTTACTGTACTAAATTAATCTTAATGTATTTTCAAATTTTGAGGTGATATTTAGTTCAGGCCTGAAAGAAACCATTAACGTCAGACTAGTTATTAGTCTTGTCAACCTAAAGAAGGCAATAGGGTCTTTTTCTGAGTAGTTCTGATTAAATCTAGACAGTACTTTATATTTTAAAATAATAATCTCATTGTTTGAAAATAACATGCATTAAAGCTGTGCAAATAAATCATTCCTGCTGGCCAAAGCAGATCAATTTGAAATATTCAATTAAAAATTTCAAAATATTTTAGTTGCCCTAACTCTTAATTTTTTGGTGGAAAACTTTTCATGTGAATTTTTGTTTTTAGCTCCAATATGCATACTATATTTTGAGATGTGTAGAAAACTTAGAAATACTCTCCTGCTTGTTATAATAATCATCCGTAAATGAAATAGCTGATTATTCTCATTCATAACTCATTTCTCTTGTTTTCTGACCCAAACTTTCTATTTCAACTCTTTGGAACCTGAAAGGTCCTTTTAACAAAATACTTCTCCATATTAGCTAAAAATTAAGAGCTGACCCAACATTCTGTGCATATGTCTTGTATAACCCATGACTTTTGGGCTAACCAAACTGAACATAAAACAACATCCTGATTACCTCAAATTCCCCACAGACACAAACAAGTAGACTGTCTCAGGCTAAGTCTAGACTCCAAAGTTTTTCAGGGATACCATAGCTATCCCGTAAAAACTCTGACGTGTCCAGGAAATGCATCCACTTTTTCAGAACAGTTTACAAAAAAGGAGGTGTGTTCTTTCGGCAACCCTGTATTCCTCATAAAATGAGGAAGAAAGGAAGTTCTGAAAGAGTAGGTTTTTCTGACATTTGACCTCGTGCAGGTGGGCCAAATATCAGAAAGCCTCTTCTGAAAAAACAATCAGAAAAAGATACACAAATTGTGGTTCGCAATTTGCATATATTTTTCTGGAAAAAACCCACAGTGTCGACATAGCCTCAGATTGGTGATTTGTCTCAAATTCTAGCCCGTCTCAAATATTAGATTGTTTCAAACCAAGGTATTTTGGTGGTTTATTAATTAGTATTATTATTATCATTATTATTAATAAGTATTATTTAATCCTGCATCAGTGTGTTGGATGGATTTGATCAGTGTTTCTCAACTTTTTTTTAAACCCGGGACTAGTTTGCTGGCTACCTAAACTGTGTTAGGGAGCTCTTACAGACCAGTTGTTGAGAAACAATGGACGATATAACGTCTTCAGGTCCTTTCCAGCCTCACCTAATTGTATAAAATAAGTCTTAAATTACCTGTATCTGGTATTAATATCTTCAACCATTACCTATATAGAAAAAGCTTGGCTGAAACACACAGAGATAAGTGTGATCCTGAGTCGCATTTATATGATGGCTGTTTTATTCTACACTGGCAAGAGACCTTGTTTTTAATTGTGCTTACCCCATTGATAAAGAAATATACAGTGCATGGAGTTGTGTTGTAACCTAAGTAGAGTTCTGCACAATGGGTGGAGCTACATGCTTCACCTGATGGACATTGAAGTAGAGTGAGCAGAATTGTGTTTTATACTGGGTGGAGCTTTGTGCAGGGTGGGCACTGGTGGTTTAGGCTGTCTAAACTACATCCCTTTTCTCAAAAAAGAGATGAAAATTAGACACTTCAAAATTGCAAATGAAACCAGGATTTAAATTTCCCATGCTTCATTTGCATAATAGTGGCTGCGGGTTTTTTTAAATGGGGCTTTTCCAAAGAAAAATGGCTGTTTAGATGGGGATCGATCGAAAATAAAACCCTTTTTCGAAATTTCTGTACATGTGAAAAAATGAGTATAGAATCTTTTGGAAAAGGGTTTTATTTTCGATCAATCCCCATCTAAACAGCCATTTTTCTTTTGAAAAGCCCCGTTTCGAAACAAATCACAGCCGCCATTATGCAAATGAAGCACGGGAAATTTAAATCCCGGCTTCATTTGCAATTTTGAAGTGTCTAATTTACATCCCTTTTTCAAGAAAAGAGATGAAGTTTAGACACAGCCTTAGTGTTTGAAGGAGTGTTTGTGCTAATGACAGGCATAGTGATATAAAAGTAGCATTGGCAATGGCAGGAACAGGCAAATCCATGAACATTATTTTTAATTGTTCATTTTTTGAAATCTGTCACTATAACTAGAATAAAGACCCAAATATTCTTGGATATGACAGCTGACAGATTTCTTCGTCCAGTAGTCACCAAAATAGCAAGAGGTGATGCCATCTTACGTTTAGCACTGAGAAGCAGCAAGTCAGAGTTGTATAAACCTACATCTCAAGCAAAATCAAAGATTGCAGACCCAATTGGATGAACAAGCACCTCAAACAAGCAATTACGAGAAATCAGAATTCATACAAGGAATGATAAATAATTAAATCAGAAAGGACAACTACTTTCTGAAAGACTGAAAATGTAGTACAAAAAGTAAGTACTGACAGAAGCCAAGCAGAGCTTAACTGTGTTAAGATAATGAAGACCAAGAGTAAAAGATTCTTTAGTCATATAGGTAATAAAGAAACAAATAGGACCATTAAGAACCAATTATGGTATGTAGATTAATCTTGCTTTTAGAAAAGGTAGATCATTACAAAAGGTATACCAATCCGCAGTCTTTCTTTGAGAAAATAACTGATTTTTTAAGACAATGGAAGTAGAGTAAATCTAATCTACCTGAACTGCAATAAGGTCCTTTGCTATAGATCCACATAAGCAATTATGAATTACATTGGAGAAGATGGAGACTAATCTAAGAATAAAAATGTGAGGAAAGAACTGATTAGAGGGGAAGCGGCAAGGCTGAAAGATGAGCAGTCTGGTTAGATTAGAAGGAAGATAATAATAGATTTCCTCCATAATCAGTCTTGAGACCAATCTTATTTAACATTTTCAGTAATGGTCTTGAGATAGAAAGTGAAAGTATGTGGGTGAAATGAAGTTGTCAGGTATTTGCAAAATGGAGGAGGACCGAAATATCCTACAAGAAGATTTGGATGACCTTAAAAACTGAAATAATAGAAATGTCATGAAATTTAATAATACAAAGTGCAAGGTCATTCATTTAGGAATTGATTAATAGAATTTTTGCAATAATCTAGAGTTGGAAGTGTTAGAGTAAGGAAAAAGAACTGGGAGTATTGGTTGATCATAGGATGACTATGAGATGCCAGCATGATGACAATGAAAAAGGCTAATAGAGTCCTAAGATGCATTTAAACATCACATGCATGATGAGGTATTTTCAGTAGTGATAGAGAAGTGAGACTTCAACCTGGAATACTGTATGCAGTTCTGGTATTCCATGTCTAGGACAGATGAATTCAGAATGGAATACATGCAGAGAGGGCTATTAGGATGATAAGAGGAATGGAGAAGCTACCATAAGGAGAGGAGACTTCAGGAGATTGGTTTGTTTAATTTAACCAAATGAAGGATGAAGGGAGACAGGATTGTATTCTATAAATACCAGAATAAATATCAAAGAGGTAGAGGGGTTACGTAAGTTAAGGGCCACTCTTGGTAGAAGAACAAATAGATATAAAGTGGTCAGAGATAATTTCAGGCCTGAAATAGAGGTTCTAACCAACAAAGGAGTGAAATTCTGGAACTGCCTTCCCTAAGGAATAGTGGGGGCAAATATCCCAAATTGTTTTAAGAATGATTGTGGTATATTTTATGCAGGAGATTTCCTACAACAGCATATGGCCCATCCACAATTAACAAATATTTCTAATAGCCAGGGATGAGACACAAAGTGAATCATTATAGGGCATGTTCAAATTTATTTTAGAGGGACTTGAACTAGAATTTCTCACATCCCACATAAGGTGTGACCTAACTATAAGATTATGTCATCCTTATGCTATCTGACACAATTAATATTTAATTATTAAACACAAATAAAATGACTTCTATCTTCCACATTTCTACTTCAAAGGAAATACTTGCAGTCCTCTTGGGATTTCTGAGACACTGAATAGTGTCATCTCAGCAGAGAGAATCCCATATTCAAATATTCCAAAGTCCACTGGGTAGGGAACTCAGTTGTGTGGTAGAAAGTCCCTGTTTTAAGGACTGTTCTGGTTTCAGACATAAAACAGGCATCCATAAGTCTGCCTAAGGCAGAAGTGTATGTGACCAGTGGTAGAAACATAAGCAATTTTACAGAAAAAAAATGTAGGTGTCAATTGAGTTAATTCCCCAGTCAATAGTAGACAGAAGGATGGGCGAGGGATTGTAAATTGCAGTAGATTGCCTAAATATGGGATTTGCATATCTAAATCTCTTTGCGGATCTGGGCCTGCCTGCTTTTTAACAGAAGGGACTGAACACAGATGTCTGAACTGACTCTAAAATGATCTCCCTTATTTCAGTTCACTTGCTTTTGTGATGTTCAAACGAGCATGAATTTTCTTCTAACGTGTTTGTCCAGTTCTAATTGAACAGCTTCCTCCCACCCCTCAGTAGGCATTCTAATTACCAGCTAGAGACTTCATGATGGTCACCACATACTTCATCTAGACAGAACGGCAAAGCAGTAACTGATGATGACTGATTGACACTGACTGCTACAAAATTAGCATTTCCATGGGAGCCAACATCAATTATCATCAAGGAATGCAATACTCATCTAGATGATTCTGAACAACTTGCCAATAGAGATTAAATCACTTAGATGTATGACAAATATGAGTGAAATCTCAGTAAATGAAACTAATAGGGCTATTGCTTCAAGGAGCATGATTTCTGCAGGAAAAGCATACTAGTATTCAGCAGACAAATTCTATGAAGAGCCTACTTCTTGTTATTTTAGCTTTAATCTCATACGCAATATTTTACTTTCTAACATGTTGCTAAAGAGTGTGTCTTTTAGGATAAGGAAAATGTGCTTTTATTGATTCTAGGGTAACACATTTTCAAAAGAGATGTGATGAAGTTCCATGAAACTAACTGTTCCTGTTATTTATTTTTTCTCCCACAATTTCTGTACCTATACATATGTGCACAAACACATGGAACACCCCTGACCTGTTCAATGCCCAACACAATACTAAATAGGAAAATACTTCGTAAACCAAGATATTTCTCCTACAAGCTAGGAGGAGAAAAAGAAACTGGGTAATATACTTGGGAGATACTCAGATAAGTGAGGGAAAATGGAAATTTAAGTACCTAGATAGGTAGGAGTTTTGAAATTGTTTTTGATATTGCTTAGAATATGGAGAGAATCTGACACGGTAAATTAAACAAATGGTGGATTTACACTACATTGTGCATTTTAATGGCATATTCTAACACAATAGTAACTGGTTGTACCCAGGCTCATTAATTTATTACCCTGTTCTATTAGGTTAGATGATCTGATTACATTTCATGACATGCAGGACATTTAAAAGTTATAAATTAGGGATAAAATTCACCACATATGCTGCACATCACCCTCAAGCACTGTAAACAGCATAAATCTGAGTTTAGCTCCACTATTTCATTATCCATGGAGAAAACTGATGATCAGGTGTTCTGCAGTTTGCAGAAAAGAGACACAGAAGTGAAACATATTGCATAAGAAAGTGAGCCTAAAGGAAAAGTGAATAGTGTGGATGGGAACACTAAAATCATGTGACCTAAGGGACTAATCTAACAGACAAAAGGAACAGAAAGTAGCTAAAGAATGGTTATATTTAAAACACGTGCACAAATGTAATTAATGAGTTTTTATGTGCCCAAGGTCAGACACAAATTTCTCTTGAGCTGTCAGTATAATAGAGTCAGTATAAACAAATTGCATCTGTTCTCGTTTTCGATCTGTCTGCACAATCATGGTCATATTTAGGTGAGCAAGTATCATTTTATCCGATCTGACCTGAACCTCATAAAGGAAGAAGACATCAATGGTGTTTTTATATTTCGCCATTATGTTCACAGCCACAGTATAATTGCTTGGGGCACGTGTCATATTTCTCTGAAATATCAGTTAGTTTGAAGGCTGCCTAGCATTGTTTATGCCTGGGCTTCCATTTTTTTTCTTTTTACTTTTTAAAAAAAATTCAATAGTTTTTTTTGTTTTTTTTTTTATTGTTGTTAACTGTGTACAGATAGTCATAGGCTTCTGAAGTTGCTCTGATGGGTGGCAAAACATTAAGTCACAAGAGGAGGGACAGAAAGTATATAGATCAAACGTAAAGAGACAAAACCCAGAAGGCTCCTTGGGAAATAGATAACTTTTTCCTTTATTCGTTTTCACCCAAATTCTCCTCTCTTATAACTAAAAAAGAGAGGAGAGAGGACCTTTCTGTGGCCTGTTTGTTGGACACAGAGAAGCTCTCATGAAATATAAAATGGGGGAAATGAATATACAGGCAGTCCCCGGGTTACATCAATCCGACTTATGTCAGATCCCTAGTTACAAACGGGGGGGGGGGGCAGCTAGTGCGGGGTGCCTCCCCCACTGTCGCCGCCTCCGGCGGCACAGGGGGCGCTTCCCCCCAGCAGACCAGGGAGATGCGGAGTGGCTTTTCTCGCCGCGGAGGATGCGGGTCTGCTGGGGGGAACAAGACACCAGCCAAAAGGGGGCACCCCAGAGTGGAAAAATTAATTTCCTAGGGAACAGCAGGAGCAGCAGGCAGTGAGACCCATTGTGTTACAGTCCCCACCTTGGGAGCAACAGCTCTTTCCTTCTTCAGCACTAGAGCTGCAAGTATCTTGTTAGCATCACGTGAAATTAACAAGTCCCTTCCAGCCTGGCAGAGGTGAAGCTGAAAAATTACCCAGTGGTGTGGGTGGGCAAGAATGGGGAGGAGCAGGACAGAAGGGAAGAGGGGAGAAGCCCTAACCCCACACCCTGGCTGGAGCGGAGCAGGGTAAACCCCGAGGGGATGAGTCTGGTTGCAAAGTGGGTGAGTGGACAATGAGGACCCACCTTTGGCTAAACTCCTGTTCCCAACACAGAATTTTTCTTTAAAATTAATCCTGTGGATAAATTCACACACACACTGCACAGGAAGGGATTTCCATTTTCTGCTCAGCAGAATACAACAACAGCTTTGATTGTATCAATATTTCACTGTGCTCTCCAATGACTATTGATTACACTTAATACCCATTTCACTGAACCATCTGTAGCAAATTCTATTTGGAACAGTAATATGCATGGAATAAACTTTTTTTAGTTATAAAAAACAAAGATTCTGACTAATAAATGAATTACTGGGATCTTTCAGGTACCCCAAAAGGAAGATTTGGATATAGCATGAAACACTGAAACTTATGATCAATTTTTAATTAAAATATCAACCAAAAAAACCTTCATATCAAAACAGTATGTGTTTTTCTTATAATAAGGAAGTTGTATGAGAATCAGGGTCTTTTCCACCTAAGTCCAGCTCCCCATTCCTCCCCAAAATATGTACCAGTTCCGACTTACATACAAATTCAACTTAAGAACAAACCTATAGTCCCTATCTTGTACGTAATCTGGGGACTGCCTGTAAAGGACATACAGTGGAGGTTTTGGGGAGACAATGCCAGCAACAGCTCCACACTAAGGGTGTGTCTAGATTACATGGCTCTGTCGATGGAGCCATGTAAATGAGTGTACTCGGCAAAAGGAAATGAAGTGGCGATTTAAATAATCACCACTTCATTTATATCAAAATGGCCACCGCACTGTGCCGATCAGCTGATTCTCAGCACAGCACGGTAGTCTAGACCGGGATCAGCCAACCCCAGATCCCTTTGTCATCAGATCCTTTATGTAAATTGCTGCTTCATTTCCCTTTTCCGAGTACACTCATCTACATGGCCCCATCAACGGAGCCATGTAGTCTAGACACACCCTCCCACACAGGTTTCCAACAGAGCTGACCTTACTATCAGGAGTTGGAGCACATCCTGGGCGGTGGAGAAGCCCAGAGTCCATTGTGTGTGGTGGAGTCTGGGTTACCCCACCACATCATGGACCGAACCCCGAGGGAGGAAGACCAGGCAGAAGAGGCGGGAGAGCTGCACTAGGAGGAGGAGGAGGAAGAGAAGGCAGCAGGGACCCTCTCCTTGAAGCCGGTCCTCCAGACCCCAGAGGCCTCTCAGGCTTCCGTGGACATCGGGAAGGTATCATCAGGTGAGTGCTTTGAGGGGTCACCACACACGGGCGGGTTGGCAGTATGAGGAGCCATATAGCCCCTGTGCTACTGTGCGATCCCTGTGATGTTGTCAGGCCGCTGCCCAAGTCAGACGCGGTGTCACGTGTAACATTCCTGAGTCTTCTGTCCAAAGGATTGCCCCTGGCAGCGACAGCATGCCCTCGGGGACAGCGGGGGTGCACACAGACATTGATTGTCTCTTCCTCTTTTCCTCCACAGCCGGACCCTCTACCCAACAGGGGAGCACCACACCTACCCCACCACCATCCCAGATCCGTGGCACCTGCAGGCACTGGAATGTCTACACAGACCAGCTGAAGGAGCACATAGTGGCCCTACAGGACCTCAACAGGACCCTTCAGCAGAGGACGGAGGCAGAGGACAAGTGGTGCAACAGACTGCTGGATGAGCTGGTCCAGCAGTGCACTTCCATCTGTGCCACAATGGGAGAAGTCCTAACCTTGCCTGCTCCTGTCATGGGCACCACTCCTCCTGCATGCCAGGCTCCTTCTCCCCAGTCCTGCCTTTCCCCCCAGCTCCCCCTTCTCCCTCAGCTACACCTTCTCCCCCAGCCCCTCCTGCTCCCAAGCCCTCATAGGCCCAACAGCTGCTTTCCCCCTGCCCCCCCGCCTCCTGCCCAGGACAGGACTGGCTCTCGCTCCACCCGAGCCCAAGGCTGTGGTGGTGCCAGGATGCAGGAAGGTGGCAGGACCCTGAGATCAGCCCCTCTCCCCCCTCCAGGTTTTCAGTCCCCTACCACTCCAGTTAAACAACATTTCAGTTATGGAACAAAATCTTTATTTTTGAGTGACAGATTTACTTCATTTAGATACAGTTACACAGTAACAAGAGAAAAGTGGTTTATACGCAGTTAGCACATTTTCTGTAGTGCTATTGTTTCTAATAAAAAAAAATGTGTGTTTACAAAGAAAACCGGGTGTGTATATATTCTTTATGGGAAGAGAGTGAGGGTTGTGGAGGGAAAGGTAGGGGTGGGCCCTGAAGAGAGTTAGTGGGCTCCTTCTGAGAATGTCTCCCTCGGGGCCTCTCGGATTTGGACACCAGCCTGGTGAGCCTGGAAGATGGCAGCCATTCAGGGATGCTCAAATGGCCTCTCCTTGCCATCAGCACCTGTCCCCACCCCAGCAGGAAGTCCTCACCTTTCCTCTCCACCAGGTTATGGAGGGCGCAACATGCAGCCACCATCTCCAGGCATGTGAGGAGACAATGGAACCTCCCTTTCAGACGGCCGACCCCGCATTCCACCTGAATGCGAACCTGGCCAAGATGCATCTTGAAAAGCTCCTTGCTCGCATTCAGATGGCCGGTGTAGGGCTTCATGAGCCACAGCATCAGGTAGTAGGCTGCATCGACCACTGTGTACACCAGCATCTGCACATCCCCGAGCGAGAGGTGCCGCTAGGGGAAAAATGTTCCTGCCTGTAACTTGCAGTACAGGTAGGAGTTGCGGAATATGTGTGCATCATGTGCCTGCCCCAACCACCTGACACAAATGTCCATAAAATGTCCCTGGTGGTCGACCAGGGCCTGCAGCACCATCGAATAGTCGCCCTTCCTGTTTATAAATTGGGCTGCTCGATGGGGCTGTGCGCAGATTGGGATGTGAGTTCCATCAAAGGCTCCTCCTCAGTTCAGGAAGCCAAGGGCAGAAAATCCAGCAAGGATGTTGTCCAGGTCTCTGAGACGGACGAGCTTTTTCAGCATCTCCCCATCGATGGTCCTCACCACCTGCAGCACAAGACAAACAGACAGACAGTAACCAGGGAGTTAGACAGGTTACCTAAGAGCTTGGGAGGAGAACCCCCCCCCAATCCACCCCTCCCTTTGTCAGGACACCCCTTCCCCCTGCACATCAGCACAGGACTGGCCGAGAAACTGCCTCCGAGTTCCACTCCATCCCTCACTCCCTCTTGCCCTTGCCTGGCAGTCCCCCTTTCTCAACCCCCACACTCAGCAGTGCTTGACCCCCGAAAGTAACTTATCTCCACCAAAATGGCCCTGAGAGTACACCTCCTCACGCCAAACTGGTGTCCCATGGAGCAGTTGATGTCACAGGAGGCCAGCTTCCAAATGGCGATTGCAATCCGCTTCTGCAGGGGGATGGCAGGCCACAGGAGGGTGTCTTGGTGTTCCAGAGCAGGGGCGAGCCAGGCACACAGCTCTTGGAATGTGGCCTTCTGCATCCGGAAGTTGCGGAGCCACTAGTCATTGTTCCAGAGCTCCATGACGATCCGGTCCCATCAGTCCGAACTTGTCTCATGCCTCCAAATCTGCCCAGACAAGGGTCTTGAAAGTCTGATCTGGGTCCACATAGGGCAGGTTATTTGTGACAGAGTCATGAAGATGCAGCAGAAGCTGAAGTATGGCAGCGTGCGGCCATCGCCTGCCCAGGGGCAGCTCAGGCTCCATGGCCAAAAACACAGTGAAAAGCAGAAAAAAAACCCAGAAAAGAAACTGCTGTAATGTCCAAGAAAGCAGGGCAACCAGAGCAAGCACTGCAGTAGCTTTGCTTTCCCTCTAGGAGGCAGGCAAGCCAGAAGCAGGAGCAGTGCAATGGCTGTCCAGGGGGGTCCCTTTAAACACGTGTCTTTGCAAAGGGCATGCAGCAGCACTGGGAAGTAAAGGCTGCCCCCATGCCCTGCCAGAAGCAGTTCTGGGTGCCTTTTTTTGTTGAAAGACAGTCCAGCAAGTCTGGACTTCCTTTTTCGAAAAAGCGGATCAATTTTTCAATCCGTATAATGCAATCAAGATGCTCTTTTTCAAAAGAGGCTTTTTCGAAAGTATCTTTTGAAAAAGGCGTATAGTCTAGATGTAGCCTGAGTGTCAAGGCTTTTCCTCAGCCTGGCACTTTGGATGCAGAAGGTGGGGCCTTGCAAAAGTCTTTACAATACCTTGCCACTAAAGGCTTCTGTTGAAAAACTCCCCAGTTTCACACATTCTTTGGCCTTTGATTGGCAATGCTGCCACCACCCAAATGAAAAAACACTTCTGGGATGCACGTGGGAATTTCTTCCTGTGGGGTACCCTCAAGCTCTTTAAATCTTTCTCTGGAGAGATCTGGAAACAAAACCTGTAAGTCTTTTAATAGCTGATCTTGCAGTTTTAGGCACATGCATACAGAACTTCCTGCCTCGGACACAGGGTCTTAAAAAGGTGATTTTTATTAACAACACAAAGCAAGCATATTTGGTAACATTACTTGTTTACTAGGTGTTAAAGAACAACTGAATAAAAAACGAAAAAGAAAGACTACTGCACAAAGAACTGCTTCTTGGGAATTCAGTTTGGAGAGTTACAGTGCAAGGGGGAACAAAAGAAAGGACTATGCAGCACTTTAAAGACTAACAAGATGGTTTATTAGGTGATGAAAGCCTCATCACCTAATAAACCATCTTGTTAGTTTTTAAAGTGCTGCATAGTCCTTTCTTTTGTTTTGGCAAGATCAGACTAACACAGTTACATCTGTATTGCTATAGTGCAAGGGGGTTACATGTGCTCAGCATAGAGAAGTCCAACAAACCCCAAAATAAAGAAAATAACATGATTGAGTCTGATTAAACATTCCCTGTTCTATTCACATATCTGTTATTTCAAAATTTAGTCCTTCCCATGGCATGGATTTAGCTGAGCGTTCCATGCACTGCTCCATGCACTGCTCTCTGGCTTAATTAATGCTTCCAGGAAGGAGGACCCCCTTCTACCAGAGAACTTCCAATTTGTGTAGTTCTCTGCTTTCACTGTGTTATTTCCATCAAAGGCATGTTGTCCAAGAACACCTCCTTGCTTTTTTCTTGATAATCAACAGGACAGACTTATAGATATCAGCTAGGTCTTTTATATGTAAGCCTTTTTGTTCTTAAAGAAAAATCACTTCAGAGGAGAAAAATAAAAGAAATTATATGCACACTAATAAGCTTACCAGAGATTATCCCAACCTTTTCATGTGCTATGGCAGGAGCTGTCCTTCAAAACCCCACATATGGGATTTTTTCTATGATTATAACTTCATAAGAGGCTTACCTCAAAACTAGCACCTAGAATTTTGGGACTCAAAATGACAATTGGGGCCCTCTGTGGATCTCAGCCAGAAGTGTGAGCTTCGTATAAGTGGATGGAGTGGTGGAAAACATTTCAGAGAAGAGGCCTGAGTGAGTGCAGTGCCCTGTACCAAAATGTACAGGGAACCCTGAGGAAGGAATCCCCAGTGACACCAGCCAAGGGCTTATTTTATATTTGTATTTATACTTGGTGGTGGCAGCAACCAATCATCTTTCTTTTGGGGTCTCAGGGAAACCAAGACCAGATAAGTTTGTCTTTGGGAGTTACAGAGACAGGTTAAAGAGTTTATTCTTCTTAAAGAGTTTATTCTGCTAGCCAGACCCCCATATCTACACTCAAAGTGCTAGGTTGGGAAATTGAACTGTAACAGCATCTGTCACACACATACGCACACTACTACTACTGCTACTACAATCCAGAAGAGGAGTTGTCATGGCCACTCTGGTTTTGGGATAAAGGGAAGCCCAGTGGTGGGTAATAGCTGACACTCTGGTGATCAACCTGATTTAAAAACCTGAATACAACCGAAAGGAGACTTTAAAGTATCAAGTCTCCCTCTTTCCTTCTTTGTCTCTCTGAAGAATAAACAAATCTAAAAAGGAGCATTTCCAGGACGGGCAATTCTTCTCCTAGAGGTGCAGTTGCTGCTTTACTCATTTGTGAAACAGTTTGGAGTCCATAAAATTCACAGGAAAGTACCCACTCTCCCTGCTGCTCCCACTTCATTTTTTCCACCTGATGGCCAAGTACTCCATCAACCAATGACAAAGGTACTGGCAGGTGGAACATTAAGTCCAGGTCATAGAAAGACAGGGAACTCTCTCTTTCTCTCTTATGTCCCCAGGGGAAGGGATGCTAAGCTCCCATACACTTCCCCTTATTTTAAACCTTTCATAAATGGTTAACTTGGATATACTTGTATTGGTATTGGGACTTTTTATTTGTTTCTTTGTTTTGTAAGTTCAACCTTAACTCTGCATTTCCAAGATTTCCTTTTATATTACAATTCTGGTGGTTTTGAATGCTCCTTTACTCTCTAACAATTTTACGTGCCTGCAACATTAGCATCTTAGTGCTCTTTTGGATGTTGGGGAATAGGTATGTATGATGTCAGACTGACTGTGATGAGCTGTTCACCCACAGCAGTCCTAATGGGTTTACAGTAGGCTAGATGGGCAAATTAAACATGTAGGCTGCACTTGGAAAGAAGCCAGAGCTCAGTGACATATAATTAGAATGAAACTCACCTTCAGGCAGACAGGTTTTCTATAAAGATGAGAACATAAGAGGCAGCATAGAAAAACAGCCTGCAGTCTCTCCCTAATAGGAGAAAAATTTGTCTGGGATTAGAGGGTCTAGCAAGAAATCAGAAAGGGAAGTAACCACAGGGAGTAGAAAAAGCTGACAGGTGGTACATTTAGAAGTGCTAGATGATAAAAGGAGGAAGTAGTATAGAGACAAAGCAGCAACCAGGTCTGGGAATAAAGTAGATAGAACATAGATATAGAATATAACATCCCTACCAGCCTCTGAGGAAGTGGCAAACCTGCGCATATCAGATGGAGGACTGCCTGGAATGGCAGAGGGACAGTTTGTCCAGAGAGATACAGACACACCCCTGGAGAGGGAGAATTAAAGTGACCTGTCTGGAGTGACAAGTCACAATGAAGAAGACAACCAGAATCCTGGATAGTGAGACTGAGAAAATGAACTGAGTGATCACAAGAGGAGTCTGACCAGTAGCAAAATAATCCCTGCAGGTGTGTCTACACTGCGCCTTTAGCTCAAAATAAGATACACAATTTGAGCTATGCAAATTGAGTAGCTTATTTAGATTTAATTTTGAAATAGTTTATTTTGAAATTTGGCCTGTCTACACAGCCCCAAATTTTGAAATAAACGACGATTCCATAACATACTTTAATCATTGTAGAATGAGGTTTACAGGGACCTCAGAATAGTGAAAAACAACAAATAGTCTGGTAGCACTTTATAGACTAACAAAACTAACAACAGGGAATGCCTTTGTCGACTGCTCCTGTAAACCTTGTTTCACGATGCATAAGGGAGCGATTGACAGAGGCGTTCCCTGTCGACCGATCTGCATCTTGACTGCCGCACTGTGCCAATGATCAGCTGAGCCAGCACAGTGCGGTGGCCATTTTTATTTTAATGACGTGGGGGATATTTAAATCCTCCCTTCATTGACTATGTTGGGTAGTCTAATTTACATGCCTCTTTCGGCAGAGGCATGTAGTCTAGACATATCCAAAGATGATATCATGAGCTTTTGTGGGCACAGCCCACTTCTTCATCTGAAGATACCATCTACATGCTTTGTTAGTCTATAAAGTGCTACCAGACCATTTGTTGTTTTTTTCTGTAACAGATTAACTCGGCTACTCCCTGAAGCTTCAGAAGAGTGAGCCCATTATATTTATAAATAATCGTCTTGCTTAAAAAATGCAGAATAGCTATTTTGGGATACTGGAAGTGCCTCTATTTAGACGTACCCTAGATGAATCATGAGGCGGTCCAGTAATTGTAAAGAGGGAACACTGTTAAACTGGCAAACAGGGAATATTTAAGGAAATAAGTTGTAGCAATCCAGGATTTATCTTTTCCTTGCTCTATATTATTAGTTGAGAGACACTACTGACTACTGAGGGGATCTCAAGCATTGTCTTGTCACATGACTTCTTTCTGAGCTAGAATTTTCTTCTTGTAAGTTACAATAATAATTAAGATTTTATCTTATAAATTAGTTTAAATATTTGTCTTTATCAGGTAAGAGTAGCTTGTTTCTGTTAACTGGACTAACAAAAGCCATTTGGATGCCAATCCAAAAAAGGCTCTGGGTAGCTAACCAAAGAATAACTCTTTCTTTTAACTACAATCATCTTTTAATGCATCCCTAATTAATTTATATTTCTAGAAAGAATATGTGGGAATGTAAAGGTTGGTTAGAAAGAAGAACAGGGATCCAGTTGGATACTAAAACCTAGCTGTCCAGGGGGCTGAGCTTTTGTTAATGCAATGGAGGATGTCACATCCAAGTCTGAGAGCAGACATAAACACCATTTCATGAAAACTCTGAGGTGAGAGTTTCGTCTCCAGGGATCATCATTCAGTTATCATTTCTTAGGTGTCCTTCCAGCTTGCCAAATGTGGTGTGATTTTTGTTTTTGGCCTACGCTTTATGTCAGGTGTTGGTCAGTCTGTTCAAGATGCAGAATCAAATGTGACGACAACTTTACAAAGTGATGCTGAGACAAATTCTTGTTGTCACTAAGTCTGAAGAACAGTGTGGATTATGAAAGAAAGTGAGGTTGCTACTTCCATGTGTGAGCTGTATGTGAGTTTTCTACACAGTATGCAATCATCAGAGATTGCTGAGTACACTAATATCAAAATCCTTTACAGTGTTTATGTAAAACGGACCAAATAATGAAACTCTGTAATGGAAAATTCTTTGTTTTATTCTGAGGCTATGTCTAGACTGGCATGATTTTCCGCAAATGCTTTTAACGGAAAAGTTTTCCGTTAAGAGCATTTGCGGAAAAGAGCATCTAGATTGGCAGGATGCTTTTCCGCAAAAGCACTTTTTGCGCAAAAGCATCCGTGGCCAATCTAGACGCGCTTTTGCGCAAAAAAGCCCCAATCGCCATTTTTGCCATCTGGGCTTTTTTGCGCAAAACAAATCTGAGCTGTCTACACTGGCCCTTTTGTGCAAAAGCTTTTGCGCAAAAGGACTTTTGCCTGAATGGGAGCAGCATAGTATTTCCGCAAGAAGCACTAATTTCTTACATGAGATCATCAGTGTTCTTGCGGAAATTCAAGCGGCCAGTGTAGACAGCTGGCAAGTTTTTCCGCAAAAGCACCTGCTTATGCGGAAAAACTTGCCAGTCTAGACACAGCCTGAGAGATCAGCCAGTTGCTTCTGTACATATTAGGGTTTATTGGTATCATACAGATGTGTGTAATTATTGCTTTGCCCTGCTTGAATACCAGACATCTGTTTATCTATGGATGATTACAATGTTTAATGAATACACTTCATCCTATTTCTATGGAATCAGTCTCTCTCTGCCAAAATGAGCTTTGGGGAGGACATGTCATATAACAAATACCCTAGACAATACAATTTCTATCATCCTGTACTTCTGGTAGATCTCTAAGCACCACATTCCAAAGCAGTCTTCCATAAAATAATATTTGTTACTCAATTAGGTCAGCTTTGTTAAATAGCCATGCTAACTATGAAATGTATATAAAAATCATTAAGATTGATTTATTGTCATCAGTACCTAGTAATTGCATAGACGTTGTTTTTCTTTGAATTCTTCTGGGACTGTTCTGAGCCATTTCACTGATGAATCAGTATTTACTTTAGAAACCAGAAAAATGCATTAGTCTGAAATAAAACGTTGCTACTGGTCAAATACCATATGCAATATTTGTTGACATTCATGGGTGATTTTATTTTTAATGTTAGGTAATACTTCAGACACATGAATAATTTTATCCATAATGAATAAAGGATTGTAAATAACCTAGTCTATAACATAGTTCTTTATTGTTTAACCAGTCTTTCTGAAAGCTCAGTATATGAGAACAGTCTCTCCATGCTGCCTTTCACTTTCCTTGCAATGCTTAAGTGCAGAAATTGACAAGCCTAATTGGTGTGAGACATTAAACAATTATCTTAAAAGTTTGCAGGGTCAACAAGGGAGCAATGTGAGAGGATTAATTTTGAAAAGCATATGAGGAAGGGCAGGTAAATATCGTAATAAACAGATTGTTAATGTTCTTTCCACTCCATGAATAGTTACAGTTCAGTACAGAGACTATCTAGCATCTGATGGTGTCTGCACAAGTTGTTATGGAAATGGAATGTATATCATGTGGTATTCTGGAAAGTGATTATGATTAGGCACTCACTTTTTATTTCAGTGGGACTACTTGATATCCAGCCATCATTGCATTTGGTGCTGTGCAGATCGTAAAGGAATCCACAGGTTCTGATACAATGAAATTGTAATCTTGGCCTAATTCTGTTTATGTTGAATTCATTGGTAAAAGACTGAAAGCACAGTCCATCTAGACCATCTCACACACTAGACACCTAACTAGCCATGTTGACATGCAGATTAGGAATTTGAATGCATACATTCTGTGCTGTATACATAGAAGTAGGCACACATTTTTGTTTATCTGTAAATATATTTCTGCAGCCTTAATAAAAATCAATTATACACACACTGGATGATCAGAAGCTCAAAACTCCAAGAAGTGCAAATATTTATTTGGAGTTACTGGTCACAACTCCATAGATTGACGATAAATTTCATTTTGCACTTAAAGTGGAGATTCTAGTTCTTTAACTATTTATGAGAACTATGGACTATCTTCTCTAGAACTGCAGAATTTTTTCTTTGAGTACAGGTTGAATGTTTTGTGAATTTTCAAACAAATCCATGATCATTTGACTTCAAATTTAAATGAAAGCATTTCCCTTATGAAATGTTGCATCTCAGTCTTTATTATGAATTATTTTAATACAAGTTTTCTATGTAACTAAAATTCATTAGGTTTCATTAGACTGTGCATTGAAAGAAATGTGCTTGAAATTATGTTATTAACATTGAAATATCTAATAGTTATAATTATCACATCACCCTAAAACAAACACAAGCACCAAAACTCTACCTTAACATGGAGCTAAGTTTTAGAATAAGTATGAGGATAAAAAATAATTACAGGAATGTTGTATATATCACCTAACCCAGCATTAGAAACTCAAGACATGAGATAGTTATACTGAAAGGAAATTCAAATGTACTATATTTTGCAAATGCATATTTAAGGTAGTTTGTTATGTTAGCTGCTACCAGGTAGCTATTTGACACACAGTCTTAGTTCTTTTACTAAATGTGAGAGTAAGTTTTAAGCCTTGGAAGATATTTATGTATGGTTAATTTTTATAGGCAAGGTTCTTTTTAGAATGAAGTTGTGCAAACAGTTGATAAACTTTCTTGATAGCTAGAGTCAGCTCATGTACTAGAATAGTTTCTTGGGGACCAAGCATTGGTGTGTGATCTGAAATTTCTAGAAGAAGAGGTAGATGTCACTGGGCAGACAATTATTCAACCTAGGGGCATCACTAATGGGAAAAACAATACACTGATGCTGGAAGAAGAGAGATCACACCAAACAGAAATAATTCTGCTCTATATTGGCAATATGCAACAACAATATGTGATTTAATCAGTGCCAGATTATACTGATTTTTAAAATCTTTTCCCACATTTATTATGTCACTACACAGGGAACATAAGGCTGTTTGGGGTACCTTATCTGCATTTCCATCCATGATAAGGTATGCTTGACTTCTATGGCAATCTACCGGAGGTCCTATGGTCCAATTCCTGGCTGGAACCAGAGAAGTGAAGAAGCCAGTTCTCTTCTGGCCAAGGGAATCAGAATTAATGGCTAGCAGAATTTCCATAGCTGTGAGGACATTGGCCCTGAGGTAGATGTGGGGATAGAATAGGTCCAGAAAAATAGTAGGGAAAGATTTAAGGAAGCAATAGAAAGTTGCTATTTATAGAGTGTGTGAGTTAAATCCTGGTGTAGTGGGAGGGATAGCTGTAGGTAAATCAATATAGAACCTAATAAAGGGCTAGAAGATTGAGACCCCCCATCCCCAAAAAAAACCAGAATGTAAAGATCTAGAATTGGGTCTAAATAAATATTGAACATCAGAGAGATGGTTTATTTATTTAGTACGCTGAAGGGGTTAATTGACTTTGTAATATGGCCAGCGGTCCAAGCCACTGAAGAATCACCAAAATTGACTGGCAGCCTGCAGGGGACACAAGGGATAAGGGAAGGACAGTAGTGTCTCAGAAACACAAGAGGTGAGTCATAGCTCTACTACTTCTAGGCTGCTAGACAGAAGCCGCTGCTCTCCACTCAATTTGCAAAGGTACATTAATCCAAACATCATTAAAAGATAGCTAGATTCTTGGTATCCTGAAACCAGTAAGCATATTAAGTTTAGAGATCACAAAGTCCCACTTCTCTGAATTTTGCCTTCAAGACAACTGAGCTCCAGAGCCTAATAATTTCTAATTGCAAGTTATCATCATCAGTTGAATCAAAACTGTCTTTTGCTTCAGAAGGGCAAGGTCTAGTAACAGATAAAAATGGTATTATAAATAAATAAAAGCAAATTCTTTGGAATATTGAAATTCTCAAAATACATTTTAAATTTTTCAGTCAGATTGATGGAAACAATGCAAGAACTGCTGAACATTGTTTCATTAGCAGCAATAAAATACAATGTGGAAAAGTACAAGCTGTTAGAGAAGAAACAGGTGACCCAGGAGTGGATAGGATAAACGGAACTGGTTTATTGCCCATGCACGCTTACCAGGGACATTCAATACAATGTCCAAGTGGCAACAAATTGGCACCAATCACACCCTTTTATCTATTTTAGTATGTTAATTCACATATCTAGGACTACTTTTCCTAAAACCTTATTTAGTAATGTTGACTCCCAAAAAATGAATATTAATAATTAAATAATGAATACTATTATACCCGCCTCTAATTACTATTTATAGAATTTCTAATTGAATCAACACTTTCTACACTACAACCTTTCTAAATTAGCAGGTTACAGAGATTACAAAAAATTTAACCTTGAAGATATTTTCTACAGCACCAATGAGGATAAGCAAAAAAGTAGATAAAGTAGAGCAGCTGCATGCTTATCTATTTATTTAGGCTGAAAAAATGAAGGGAAAAAAACATGCACAAGGGTAATGCCTACTGTGGCTGAACTCTTTACCTCTACTTCAGACCCCTATTCATTTTACACATCCCAACACAAGCTCTTTCTTGTTAAAGGCATCAGAGAGATTTCAAGATTCATGTGAAAGACACAAACTTTGTCAAACAGATCCCTGACACTTCTTGTCTGATTTTGGACCTGCAAGCTGAGGTAATTCAAGTGATATCACACAGAAAAGCTACATGAAAAGGACATCATTTATAAATTCCACGAACTAGCAAGCCTTGTTTGTTTTGTGGTTTGAAATAAATTCTATTTTTTGAGCACACAAAATATTTCTAACATATATCTCCTATTGAAACATTATATGTCATTGTGCTGCAACAGGTCACTGTATTTAACTGAAATGTCTTCTAGAAGATCTTTTAAAAGATATTGCAGTCCACAAGTTCACTACATAGTTCACTACTCTCATCACAGCACCCATTATAGTTATTTTTCCAAGTTGCTAGACAACTTACCACTAATGACAGTGCGGTAAATGATGCCATGAAGTGTATTTAATAAAGGCCATAGCACTGCCAAACATTAATCATAGAATCATAGAATCCTAAACTAGAAGGGACCTTGAGAGGTCATCGAGTCCAGTCCCCTGCTCTCAAACCATGGCCAGGCACTCATTTTTTGAGGAGTAATGATAGTTCGGACTAAGGGCTTTAGTCCAAACTAACGTGTCCCGGCGTGCACTTCCTGGTTCGAATCAGCTGTGATTCGAACTAGTGTGCCAGCGAGATCATGTTAATGAAGCACGGGATATTTAAATCCCTGCTTCATTAACTACTTCAGTCATCTCCATTTGCATCCCTAGTCCAAACTAGAGATTCAGTGTAGATGTACCCTAAGTAATTTTTAACATCTTTTTTTTTTAATTTTAACTTCTATACCTATCCCAATTCCACTAGCATTCACTGTGTTGGGCATCCCATCACCAAAGAAAAGCCCCTCTCTGTCATGGCAGGACCTCCATTTGTAACAAGCAAGTTTACTTTCTGTAGATCTACACCCTTTTTTCCCCTGCCACAAATTTTTGATCTTTTTAATATTAATATCCCCTGTACTTTAGGTTTCTAATGGTAGTAAGCGCACACGCGCACACGCACACACACACACACACACACACACACACACACACACACACACACACACACAAACCCTTCATTGAAAATTTCTACATCCTATAATCTAGCTAACAGTGGGTATGTCTACACTACCCCCCTAGTTCGAACTAGGGGGGTAATGTATGCATACCGAACTTGCTAATGAAGCCCGGGATTTGAATTTCCTGGGCTTCATTAGCATAAAGCCGGCGCCGCCATTTTTAAAAGCCGGCTAGTGCAAGGCGTACAGATAGTTCGGATTAGAAGCCTAATCCGAACTATCTAGTCCGTGCCGCGTGTAGCCGCGCGGCACGGGGTTCGCACTAGCCGGCTTTTAAAAATGGCGGCACCGGCTTTATGCTAATGAAGCCCGGGAAATTCAAATCCTGGGCTTCATTAGCAAGTTCGGTATGCATATATTACCCCCCTAGTTCGAACTAGGGGGGTAGTGTAGACATACCCAGTAATAGATGGGCTGTGTCACTAAAATCATTTGATTTGTCCAGTGCAAGAAACATGAACTTGATTTGTTTTTGTTGTGGTGTTTTTATCTGGAAATCTACACTGGTGAAGAATCCTAGTAAATTACTTCCACTCTTTTCACTACCATAGACTCAGACAAGGAAAATTGCTTCATGGGATTCATAATGCCATCAGAAAGCTTTCCCGTGTGTCCAATGTGCACTCCTTCACAAGCTTGCTGTCCAGGAATGGCTCTTTCTTTTATCTAGAACTAATGTTATCCAAACAGAAACAGCTGTAGCTTGTTCCTGTCACTGATGTTGCAAGACTAACATTTGAATTATACAGCCGGTCCCTAATTTACGGCCACCTCGACTTACGACCATCTGCACTTACAACCAAAGCAGTCGTAAATGCAGGCTCCAAGTTATGAACATGACCCATGTTTATGAACAGAGTGGTTGCAATGTAACTCAACGGGTTCCAAGTTATGACCATTCCAAATTACGGCCAAGCGTTTGGTCCGTAACGCATTTGTATCACAGGGATCGTTCGTCTGTATTATGAAGTGATCAGATTTTCAATTTTTTCCTGTAATGTTGCTAGGAGGATAGGTTGCATTGTAGTGACTATGCTTTGATTCAAAGTGGCAACTTATATTGAGGACTTTACAAACAGATACAGTAGTTTGGAATAGTAAAAACAAAGGTTTTGCATTGAAACAATAAATCACAATAAAAAGAATCCAATGTCCAATTTGAATCAAAAGTTTCTTCTGTCATCTGCCATCACTGAGAATAGCCTGGTTCCATCTTCTTGGAACCCCTCTTCAGGTAGTTAAAGGCTGCTATCAAATCCTTCCCTCATTCTTCTCTTATGAAGACTAAATAAGAGCATTTCCCTCAGCCTTTCCACTTAAGGCACATGAGCCCCATAGTCACTTCTGTTACCCTCTCGTGGACTCTCTCCAATGTGTCCACATCCTTTCTCTAGTGCAGTGTTTTTTAAACTATGTTCTGCGGAACAACTCACAGGTGTGCCACAACCTTTTCTTTGTTTTTGTTACTTCTTTGCTTTTGTCTTTTTTTGTCTGACAACAATTTTTTTGAGGAAAATTGTCATAGGTCTTCCACATAAAAAAATATTATTGTTAGGTGTTCCGTGGTCTCAAAAAGTTTAAGAAACACTGCTCTAGTGGGTGGGCAGGGGGAATCTGGATACAATACTCCAGATCCGGTCTCACCAATGCCAAATAGAGGGGAATAATCACTTCCGTCAATCTGCTGGCAATGTTCTATTAATGTAGCCCAATGTGCCATTAGTCTTCTTGGCAACAAGGGCACGCTGCTGACTCATATCCAGCTTCTTGTCTGCTGTAATCTCCATGTCCTTTACTGCAGAACTGTTTCTTAATCAGTCAGTCTCCAGCCTGTAGCAGTGCATGGGATCCTTCTGTCCTAAGTGTAGTACTTTGTACCTGTCCTTGTTCAACATCATCCGATTTCTTTTGGCTCAGTTCTCTAATTTGCCTAGGTCACTCTGGACCCTATCCCTCCCTCCAGCATATCTAACTCTCCCCACAGCTTAATGTTATCTGCAAACTTGCAGGATTGACCCCTGGGGTACTCCGCTTTATATCAGCTGTCAACTAGACATCGAGCCATTGATCACTACTTGACAATGTAGCCAGCTTTCTATCCACTGTATTAGCCATACTTCTTTAATTTGCTAGCAAGAATAAAATGGAAGACTGTAGGAATGATACGGGGAACTAAGGAAGTCACAATCAAATGATAGGCAGTGCATCACTGTTGTTGAATTTAATTAAACATATATAAAATGTGCTAGCAATGCACAGAGAAAACCTGGGTACTCCTTTCTATACTTCTGGTTGTCCCTTTTGTGAGCTCCACAAGAAAGAAAGCTCTTTATTCCTCCAAACCAGTGGACAGTCACTGTCTGTATGGCTGTGTCCAGACTCCATGCCTCCGTCGACGGAGGCATGTAGATTAGCCAGCTCGGAAGAGGGAAATGAAGCCGCGATTAAAATAATCGCGGCTTCATTTAAATTTAAATGGCTGCCCCGATCTGCCGATCAGCTGTTTGTCGGCAGATCGGGAGAGTCTGGACGCGATGCCCCGACAAAGAAGCCTTTCTTCATCGACACAGGTAAACCTGGTTTCACGAGGCTTACCTGTGTCGATGAAGAAAGGCTTCTTTGTCGGGGCATCGCGTCCAGACTCTCCCGATCTGCCGACAAACAGCTGATCGGCAGATCGGGGCAGCCATTTAAATTTAAATGAAGCCGCGATTATTTTAATCGCGGCTTCATTTCCCTCTTCCGAGCTGGCTAATCTACATGCCTCCGTCGACGGAGGCATGGAGTCTGGACACAGCCTATGTTAGAACTTAATGCAAGATTTCAAAAAGTCTCAAATGTGATTATGTAATGAAACATTATTTTTTCAAAGATAATACAGCACTATACCAAAAGAAAACGTACTTTGTCACCCTTTAGAATGGTGAATGGTGAAAGGAGAGCATCCTATTATCTTCCTCTGTAAATTGGAAATGAACTTTTCCAGCATTCCACCATCGAACTCCCCAAACATTTTTTTTTATGGGTCAGACAAAGAAACTCCTTTCTAGGGTGGAAAAAATTACTTTCCATAATGCGTATTGTTTTCAATGTTGTATTATACCTCATTACTTACAGAATTTTTGCTATCTCAGTTTATCAGTCAGAAAGCTAAAGGGATTTCTAATGTAGTCATTATTACTAACAAATGTAGAAAACAGCGGTTCTTAATGAGTGAGAAACATCTTTCACTGTATCATTAAATAATTATTTCATGCATTACAGAACAATATCTGCAATAACATTACAGAATATAATTGGATTAGAAGTCCCCTTCTCAATTATATATTTTAACATACTTCTATAGGCTTCTTATATTAGTTAGAAGGGGTCTCTTTCTTTGGACATCTGAATTCTCACTGGCTACGTCTACACTGGCCCCTTTTCCGGAAGGGGCATGTTAATTTCAGCTATCGTAGTAGGGAAATCCGCGGGGGATTTAAATATCCCCCGCTGCATTTAAATAAAAATGTCCGCCGCTTTTTTCCGGCTTTTAGAAAAGCCGGAAAAGAGCGTCTACACTGGCCCCGATCCTCCGGAAAAAGCGCCCTTTTCCGGAGGCTCTTATTCCTACTTTGAAGTAGGAATCACAATAAATCACAATAATCACTCTGAAGTAGGAATAAGAGCCTCCGGAAAAGGGCGCTTTTTCCGGAGGATCGGGGCCAGTCTAGACGCTCTTTTCCGGCTTTTTTAAAAGCCGGAAAAAAGCGGCGGACATTTTTATTTAAATGCCGCGGGGGATATTTAAATCCCCCGCGGATTTCCCTACGACGACTCATGAAATTTACATGCCCGTTCCGGAAAAGGGGCCAGTGTAGACGTAGCCTTAGAGTCTTTTGGCGGCATTTTGGCACTTCCTTTGTGGAAGCATTGGAGACAAAGCTAGGTTATCATGATCAGTGGAACTGGAGTCAGACAGCCCATGTTCTGTAGAGTGAATGTTATTAAGGGAACACCAAGAAAATAGAGAATTCATGAAGATAGGCTAGAAGCAATTCAGCCACAAGGACAGAACAGTGCACAGGACTGAATAAAGTTCCACTTGTTTAACTTCATCTGCAGTCAACTTTGCTCTTTGCTAATGAAACATCAGTATCCTCACCCTTCTTCCAATGCTCCCATGCAGGAGTTAACCATTTGATGGCTACTTGAATTCAAAAGGACAAATTCTGCCAGGTGTTTTAGCACCTTGAATTCCAGTTGATGATTTATCTTGGAGTTGAAAACACTAAGTGACTCTCATGAAACTTTCAGTGCCTTGTAAGTCTGATGGGATTGAGCATAAGGAGAAGAAGTCAACTATGCCTGTCTAAAGGTACTGTGCCCTTTATGCATATGGTTGCAGCTCTTAGCCCAGAGCCATTGTTCTAGCCTATCATGAACCTGAAAATATTTGCAAAATGATGCTGAGGAATGTTAACTATATTAAGTTGTAATAAGTGCCCCAATTAGTGTTCTCCCCCCATAAAACATTATTTCTTACTTAGACATAATACATTGGCCATGGAAGTTATAAAGGTAGCTAACTCACATCTGAAATCCTGGTATCCCTTTCAATCTTCCCCTATTCGCCCCACCCCCACCCCCGGGCCATGATACTGACCTATGATGGAGTAGGAGCTGGCAACCTTAACTGATAGCTGGATTGATCTAGGTCAGGTACTGTCCATCCTCCCCTTTTCTAGAAATGTATTTATAGCCTGATACTTAGTCAAAGCTCCTTTTGATGTCATTGAGAGCTTTACTTATGAAAGATCTGGTCCATTTTGGGGCTTTGTTTAGTAAACATTTAATGATCCAGACAGTTCGATTATGGAAGTAGTTTGCTGAACTAGATGAAAGAACATTTAAATTGTATTAGGCTAAGATGCCTATTTCCAAAAGCTTTCAAACTTATTTTTACTTTGCACAATAAAATTCCATAATAAACTCACTGAAAAAAATAATCTTCAGACACTCAATCACCTTCAATAGATTAGTTTTCTAAGTTGTTTTGGAGTTGTACAAATCTAATGATAATACAAATCTAATGAGTGACAAGTTAAAATTATATTCACTCCTAGCAACACATATAAGGTTAGCCAAATCAAAGAAGAGGAAATTATGTTACCTGAAAACTTATGGCTGGTTAACTCAGTTTTCGTCTTCTGGTATCCTCTGTGCATTGCTTGGGTTTATATCTGCAGAGATACTTTTAGTAATGATTCATGTTAGTATCATTGTATTGTAATCATTTTGCAGAGAAACACACAGTACCATGCTGTCACTGATGCACATTTACTGCTCAATTAAAAAGGAAAGAGAAAATAATATTATCTTAAACTTCAGTGGGTAGTTCATGTATAGCCATATTTTTTCTTACTGTGCACTTGATTTCCTGACCTAAAATCTTTTAATTAGGTGCTAGGGATCAAGCAATTCTTTAACTTTAATAATTGACATGACAAACCTAGAGGTGTCAAGTTACAAACTGCAAAACCTAGAGGCATCAGGACTCAGCCCTGACAAGTCCTGGCTCAAATTAAGCACTGCTAAAGGCTCTTAAGCATACTAAGAATTCCTAGGACAAGAAGGAACATCCTATCATGGGTCAGAAATTGGTTAAGATAGAACAGGGCAGAAATAAATGATCAATTTTTAGAGTAGAAAGCAATAAATAGCAGGGTCTAACAAAAATCTGCACCAGGATAAGTGCTGTTGAGCACATTCATGAGTGGTCTTAAAAAGAGGATAAACAACGAGGTTTGCAGAGGGTACAAAATTTCTCAAAATAGCTGAGTTGAAACCATACTGAAGAGTTACAAAGGAACCTCAGGAAACTGGGTGACTAGACAACAAACTGGCAGATAAAATCCAATGTTGATAAAGCAAAGTAATGCACCACACACAAAAACAAATCATAAGCACATTTAGACCCAATCCTTTTGTAAGCAGGTACCAATCAAGGAAGAGATCTTAGAGTCGTTGTGGGTAGTTCTCTAAAAACATTTGCTCAGATCACATCTGATAAAATTCAGGATGTGACAGCGTGTTTATCAAGACTGATAAAACTCTTGGACTGCAACCTGTTCCTATTTCTCCACATGGACACCAAGGATACTGCCAAAAATTACTTTGAGGGGGTCACTGCAGACTATGTGGCTTTGGGAAGAAGGATAAAGGAGATTGAGGCATCAATTTTATTGTTTGTCCACCCTAGCAAAGGAAAAGGCCCACATATGGACTATCAGATTATGCAAGTAAATGTTTGGTTGAGCCCGTGGTTTCAGAGACAGGGCTTTAGATTCTTCAATCAGGATGTTGTTCTGTGAAGAAGGATTGCTAGAAAGAGACAAGATCCACCTAATGAATGGAGGGAAGAGCATCTTTGCAGGCAGGCTTACTGATCAAGTGAGAAGAACTTTAAACGGACCACTTTATTGCTGACACATGTTTACCTTGGACCCTCAACACAACATTCTGAGTGGCAATGATTTGGCACCAGTTATACTCCTTTATCCATTTTAGTATGTTAAGTCACATGTCTATCACTAATTTCCCTAAATCCTTCATTCGTAGTGTTTACTCTTATACAATGAATATTAATAGGCAGGTGATGAATATTATTATACCTACCCCTATTTACAGTTTACAGGATTTGTAATTAGATCAGCACATTCCTACATTACATACTTTCCAAATCTTCAGGTTACAGAGATTACAAAGAATGTGACCCTGAAAATACTTTTACAGAGCAAGTAAGAAGACAAAACAAAGAAGACACTGTTTAGTTCAACTATCTTTCTAGGTTCTAAGGATGAAGGGAAAGAGCATAATTATTCATCAGAAAGGACAGTACCTGTTCTGGCCAGATATTTTATCTATCCTTTTAGGGTTCAAGGACAATGGGGGAAAAACATGTTCAAAGGACAATGCCTGCTCTGGCTAGACCTCTAACACTAATGTATAGCTTTCCCAGGACCCTATTAATCTTATATATACCAACAAGAGCATGTTAAATCTCAAACTAATAGCTGGGAATTTTTAAGTAATCAATCGAATAACTGGTCTACCAAAGGCAGTGAATATGTATCCTTAAAGTCCAACACACAAATAGCTTCCTTATAATTGTGGCCTATAATTATTTATAAAACCTTCTTCTGGTATGTTTATATCATCTATAATACATGTTGCTCATATCTATACTATGCTCATAACATAATTTATTATCTTTCAATACACTATTTATAAATGGAACCTTCATAAA
Organism: Pelodiscus sinensis; assembly: GCF_049634645.1. Classification (NCBI taxonomy): domain Eukaryota; kingdom Metazoa; phylum Chordata; order Testudines; family Trionychidae; genus Pelodiscus; species Pelodiscus sinensis. The sequence continues at coordinate 260,634,496 of NC_134711.1, forward strand.
AAAGGGAAAGCTTAAAATGGTAGCATTCTATATGTCTGATCTGTGTATCTACTTTTTACTCTTTGTTAGTAGTTCCAGGACAATGCAGCTAGGTAAACAAGCTGGATTCTAGTATGACTTGCATCTTTTGAGTAGATAATTAAATAAATTCTATTTTTTTTGGTGATTCATGAGCCATAAAACTCACACTGATTTTCACACTGTAGCATGCATTTACAGTCTGTGCTCCTTTCAGCATCATGTAGGAAACATACATTGCGTATTCTCCTAGCATGGATATAAATAGAAACATAGATGGTGAAGCACCATTTAATGGAACACAATAAGAACTCTCCTTAATGCTGTGGGTATGTACCTTTTCAGAGTATCTCTACTCACCCACATAGTGTCGCCCTGTCCATGCTGCTGTTTTTAGCAGTCCCTATGCTCTATGCTTCCCCACTGCTGGAGTCTTTCCCTGTTTCAGGAAAAGGCTTCAACAGCAGGGAAAGACCCTTGCAACTCCCCCAGTGACTGCACTAACAGAGCCTTTCACTGACACATATAGTTACACAGTACAGCATGGATACAATCTGTATTTTACTGTGGTGTGTAACTAACCTTACATGTTACCAAAATAAGTGTTGATTGTACATGTGGCCCATGAGTACAAAGCCGATGGCTAAAAACCACTGTAAATCATTAAGAAACAACATACACAGAATTCTATTTTTTACTCTTCAGAATTAAGGCACACTTTAAAAAGACTTACATCTTATCTTGGAGATAGCTGTTTTCCTTTAAAATACAAAAAAAAAAAAAGAAATACAAAACCAAGGAACAAAGAAGAAGGTAATATGTGCAAGTCATCTGAACTTCCCCTTCATGACACTGACTCAACAGTGAATCACAATCCAAACTGGGAAAGCATACTGCTAAATTTGTGGACATATAAACATATTGATGGGGTTTCATAGCTATAGCATTTATGTGTAAGGACTCGCTTTCGATAGCAAACAAATTGACTATAGTCCAAACCAAGTACATGAACAGGCTGTAGCACAGATTGTCATTTCTATCAAATAGAATCCCTAGACAGGCTTCGTCATATATCTGACACTCTTCATTCTGTGCTTTGGAGAAATTGCCTAGATCACTGACAGGAAAACTAGCTGATTTTTTTTAGTTTTATTTTTAATAATATATAAAGTTTGAAAGAACTCTCAAAAGTTTGTTTCTGCTGTAGGATATAGAAACAAGAAGGTCAAAAGAGAAGTAAAGAGAGTCATCATGCAACTTCAGTTATTGTATGCTAAGGACTGGATGGTGCCTCATGCTGTAGCCACTGTTGTGTATTGGGGCCAGATCAGAGCCACTTGACAGAAGCTCTCATCAGTGTGTGGGGAAGAGAAACAACATCTCCAGAAACTTTATTGCATTCAGGATGAACAATCAAGTTACTGGCCAATGAGTTCCAGTGGAGAGTGCAGAGAATATATGGGATCATCATCATCTCAACTCCCTGCTGCTCTCTTTGGCTACATCTGCACTAAAGCTCTATTTCTCATCTTTTGAGTGGTCTCGTCATTTCAAAATATAATGACATCCCTGTAAACCTCGCTATGCTGACATCCCTGTAAACCTCATTCCATGAGGAGTAAGGGATGTTTTGGAATAGCGATTTATTTCAAAATAAGTGCTGTGTAGATAGCACCAAATTTTGAAATAAGCTGTTTCAAAATTGACTTGAAATAAACTACACAATTTGTGTAGCTCAAATTGTATACCTTATTTCGTGCTATGGGTGCAGTGCATCCCTTTGTGGATATTTGACTGACTTGCAATCATTTGAATGCAGGATTTGTGTTACAGAGTCCATAAGTTTCAAGTGAGAAGTCTCAAGGCACTCTGTGTTTTCTTGTGAACCCATATATGTCAGACTAGTCCTATTGTTCTCACCATGAAGTTCTTAAGGGTTAAACTGAGTATATCCATTATATATAAATATCTAATGCCCATATTTTGTTGATTATATTTATTATTATAGCAATGCATTTTATATTTTTCTTTCCCCATGCATATATAAAGTCTTTCCTTGAATTATCTGGTATCAAATTTCCAAGACATAACATACCAATGGAAACAAAGCTTCATTACAGTTCTATATTCATCAGTTTAAAGATGATATTAGTAACAATTTAGACTAATGCAGTACTAACACTTTGTTAATAATAGCACCTTTTCCCCTCAAATATTATTTTACTGTAGCTGGGTTTATGGATCAGAGTAAATAAAAGTTTCAGATCATAAGTACTTTGTAACAGGAGTTATGCCCCCAATCTAACAATTTTGCATGTCAGTGTGATTCCTGGTTGTAGCAAATTACAAGATCAGGACTTAAAACTTTACCCATAGTTCATTTTAAAAATTAGCATCTATATAAATCTTTTCTGTATAACACATTTTATCATTGTTTATGAAACACAGCAGTTTTTGTAATCATTATCTATTATGAAAGTAGTTATAGGTCACAGAGGTCTCCTAATGCAACTTTTTGTCCATCTGCTTCTCATGTGAAGGAGTAATTTTCATAGGAATATTTAATCAGAAAAGCTATTGACAGTCATTTAAAGACAAGAGACCTATTGTGAAATCTCCCACTGAGATTCTGATGCAAAGTAACTTTCCTCTGAGGTCTGAGGAATTTTCCAGTAGGCCTCCCATAGAGAAAATGCAGGTGAAATTAAAATGACTACTTCAAATTAAAGTATCTCCCCAGTTAATTAAAAAATCATCAAAATTCTTGTCTCAAGACATTATTACCCATGTATCCTCTTGGATCATCTTTCCTTCTCCACTTACATCCTCAATACTCTTTCTTCAGCATTTCTAAAATATTTTATTTCTTTTCAAATATATCCTTTCCTATCTATAGCCTGTGCCAATATATTAGATCTGCTAATAGTTTATGCAGTGTTGCTGTAGCAATGTTGATCCCAGGATATTAGAGAGGCAAGGTGGCTGACGTAATATTTTTTATTGGACTGACTTCTGTTGGGCTATGTCAACACTGCAAATCTATTTCAGGAAACCAGAGTATCCCGCAATAGCTATCCCATATCTTCACAGCAAGCCTGCTATTTTGGGCTTACTATTCCAATGTCCCTGTAAACCTCATTCTACGAGGAATAAGGGGCATTTTGGAATAGTGCTTTATTTTGACAGCACCAAATGACGAAATAAGCCATTTCAAAATAGTTGTGATAGGCATGTGAAGGGTTTGTGGATCCTGAAAGATTGGTTTGATGCTCTGTTGATCACTACAGTACTGGAGTGCATGTTTTCCATCTGGATCTGATGCCTCTTTGAGTTGTTTTGTCCTGGTCTGTGAGGAGTTGCTTCTGATGCTATATTTGGAAAGGTTGGGAGATATTTTTTTTTTATTTATAGTCCAGGAAAGAGGATTCAGCAAAGCTTTCTTTCAGAATAGAATGCCCATCAACATGGGTGGTTGGTGAAGCTACCACTTGGAGAGGCAGTAGCTTCCCAGCCTAGGCTCCATTCCCTTTCCACTGTTGCCCTCCTCTCTTCCCCACACATCCTGTGTTCCCACTCACTGTTTGCTTGTCCCCTTCCAGTAAAATCCCTGAACACAAGCAAATTATTTTTGAAAAAACCCTCTACTTTTCTGCAGTTTCTTTCTCAACAAAATGGAGCATGTTTTGTACCATGTGACAGGTATGCAGAAGGTACCTAATTGACAGCACTAAATTTTTGATAAGAAATGTCAGTCATAGGTTTATTACATACCTTCATAGATGACAGCAGGGATTTCTCTACACCCCTGCTATGGGAGTATATACCCCCCAAATTTCTCCAACAACCCTCCCAGTTTTGTGAACTAGTTACATGCCAATTTAGTGATTGTTTGGAAATTTGAATTGAAATTGAAACATTAATACACATTTTAAAAGTATGTACTGTGTATGATAAGATATGTGCATCTGAAAAAGTATAATAGATTTGAAAAGTATGAACATAGACTATCCTTATATGGCTTTGTTTTTTATGATAATGTCAGTGCATTCATTTTGGTGATGTTGGGCAAGAATATATCAACATGTCACCTGAAGAGTCAAGTAGCGTATCTACATCTGACCAGCCCGAAGCACAAATACAACTACCTACTGAAGAAACAATGTCTCCAAAACCTAAAGGCAGTTTCCAATGTTTGTTGATCATATATATATATATAGTGTTCCCATATATTAAAGTTACAAAAGATGGCTACTGGTGCACCTCTTACAAAAAAAGCTTACAAAGAAGGAAATCTTTCCAATGCTATAACTGGTAAAAGTGGAGGAGCTTGATTTGTCAGACCGATCAGCAAAGCCAATGCTGACAAACTACGTGAAAAGGCAGCAAAACACCAGGCTTCTGGACTGTATCAATATGTAGAAAGCCTTATAAGCCCACTTTCAAAGCCAATTTTAGAAGTACTTAATGAGGCTGTTAAGAATGCTGGAGACACAACACAGTTCATGCGAAAAAACATGGCTGTGGCATCATACTTTCTATTTAAGCAAGCGATACCACACACTACAAACTGGAGGCCAATGTTAAGTGCATTGTCACTTGTTCATCCTGAATTTGAACACTGGTTGCGAACAAAGCCAGCAAATGCTCACTATGTTTCTGCAAGAAACTCAACTGACTGACTAGCATGCGGTACAACAGTGAAAGACTCAACAGTTGAAAAAGTGAAGAACTCTCTCACCACATTAAAAAAATTTGCATACATGGCTGATGAATGCACTGATGCAAATGGGCATCAAGTATTAAGTCATTGTGTACGTTATCTTGATGTCAGTGGTAGGCCAGTAGAAGCATTTATAGATGTTCAAGTTATAGAAAACACATTGGCTGCAACTGTGACAACCCACATCTTAGCAGAGTTAAATGCTTGCCAATTGGACCCCCAAACAGATGGTTGCTTGTGCATTTGATGGAGCTGCAAACTTCTCTGGAAGACATGGTAGAGTATAAACTTTGCTCAGAGAAAAGTGTGACCCTAATCTCTCCTATACATACTGCAGAGGCCACCTACTCCAACTAGCACTAGTATGAGCTACAGAATCATCAAAAGACATTAAAAAAGCTATAAATTTAACGTCTTCATTATATTCTTTTGTCAGCAAGAGTCCAAAAAAACTGAATATCTTGGAAAATATAGAATATTCACTGGGACTGAAGTTCAAATTAGTCCAACCTGGCTTTCTTATGAGCGAGTCTTGGCTATTGTCTTAAAATTACTCCAGCCGTTATTACTGGCTTTGAAAAGTATCTACCAAGATGGGATGGATTTAAGTAGTGAGGCTGCTGTATTACTTTTGCTACTATGTTCAGAGAAGACTATTGCCATTCTCTCTCTTGTAAATCTACTGTTGAAACCACTTGGGTCATTAAACAATGACATCCAGGAATCTGCTACAACAGTAGTAGATCTTTGTCCAGCAACAAAAGCTACATTTGGATCAATCAAAGAGCTATCCATTGAAAAAGTACTGGAAGAAGCAAAGATTTCAGACCAGAAGTTTACTAATGAAGGCATTTATATTGAAACCTTAAGTGAAGAGGAGAAGAAGTATTTGTGAAGAAAACTGAAAAAGTACACAGACTTGATTCTTAAAAATTTACAACAGCAACTTCTAGATTCTACTCAACCTCCACGTAGCTTTTACAGATGCCTGTTCTATAAAACACCAACACTTGAGTGGAGTGAGGCACTCCCAGCAATGGGACTGCCATGTGCTCAGGACAGAATAGAGAATTTGAATACAGATAGAAATATTTGAATATCATACAATGAATTAATGAAGATTTGACTTCAACTTCTTTTTTATCTTCACTAGTGGCTTGACCGGATCTTTGTGCTATGTTTCCTGGGATGAAAGTAGTGGGAATTCATCTCTTGCTACTCCTAGTCACAACAGCTACAGTTGAGCATTCTTTTTCATCATTGAATAGAATTTTGTGTTCTGAAAGAAGTCTCCTTCTGCCTGATCATGTGAATGAACTAATGAGCATATCAATTGAAGGAATGGAAGTACCAGACACACGAGAAGCCACCGAAGATGAACACATTGCATTTGAGAAGTTCATTATCAGAGTCATGAAAAATTATAACAAGAAACCAAGAAGGATGTAGACGTAGTGCTTCATAGAAGGCATGAGTAGCCAACTTTAATTTGTGTGATTTTAAAACATGAGTTAAATCAAATAAAATGGTCATGAAACATTTTTCAGTTTTTACTATGGTGCCATACAGCCCACCTTCGCCCTCATGGTCTCACCCCTTGTAGCTGGTCAGAGTAAGTCTAAGGTCTGACACTGGGTTCCCAAAGTACAAAATACGCCACACAGGTATCTGTCAAACACAAGTAGTTTATTTCCTGACTGCTAACAGTTGTGCCCCATAAATGGAAGAACAACATAACAAAGAAGTGGCATATCTTACGTCCCTTCCTGAAAGCCTGGGACCCCGGGTAGGCTGTGGATGAAGTGGGAGGTTGTCTCAGCTTCCAAGGCACCGGTACCCAAAGCCCAGTGGTGAGGTCCGATTTCCTAGGCTCTGAGGAAGCCTTAAATATAGTTTTCCTGCCTTGTTTGGCAATTTGGAAATTTCCAGGGCTTACTCATTAGTGCTGATGTAGAACTTAGCTGTTAGTTATCGATCTGGTTCTGATCTGGATCTTCCTGTTCTTTGGCCCTGTTTACATGATCAGTACATTAGGGTAAACATAATTGTTTATGTGTTCTTGCCCTTTACCCTTATCTCATACTTGTTCTTGCTATACTGGCAACAATGCTTATCTTAAGTGGCGTATGTTCCCAAAGACTTGCTTCTGGCTCATCGGATATAGGGAAAAGGGAAAGGGGGAAAGAATGCAGGCCTCACCACCTCTAAACTAACACGTACAAAGTTCTTCCGCAATTGACCACTACACCCCTCATCGGCCCTGACACCCCGCCCCATAAATTTGAACACCCACCTAATTCAGTACAGGATTTCCCTTAATTCCTGGGGAAAACACTGGATGACAGGCAGGCAGTTTGCAAATGCCCCAGACTCTTCTCATTGATACTGGGGAACACAGAATGACAAACACCAGTTTAAGCTAATTGAGAAATCTTTGTCCTTTATTCACATAATCAAACACAGTGTTAGGCCTCACCCTATGCTGCATTTGCCCCCTGACAGGAAGAAAATGAGTAGAATCAGACTGCAAAAGTTGCCACCTCATTTTCATTTCTTCATACAAACCAGCTGAGGGCTTCCTATGTTGCTTGTCTCAACAGCAAATAAGCACCTCAGACAATGAATAAGAATTGCTAAAGAATATACCAGTAAAATAGAAGCTGGCTGCTGCTTTAACAAGAAACAGCCCCCATTCAGCTCACAGAACCAAGAAGGCAAAATATTCCACTCAGGCAGCATGATGGTACCAGCTTTATGTACCAGACTGGCAGACCCAGTATCCCCAGAGGTGAAGGAACCAAATCCCTAACCCTGGTCTCAGCAGGCAAATGTAATCTCCCAACCAATGAAAAGAGCTGAGACTGAAAAGGGTTGATACCTATCCTACCAATAACTTCTCTCTTCCTTGCCACCACGTCCCTCCTCCCTCTGCCTCCTTTCTTCCCTCCGCATCCTTTCTCCCCAAGCGCCCACTGCTCAATACCACTGCCCTCCACAACGATGCATGTCCCCTGCCTGACAATTTCAGAATTTGAACAAGTAAAAAAAATTGTCCTGGCTCAGGCCATTGCTTACCTATGGGAGAGCTCTGAAGGACTCCTCTGGCCCAGGTGAAGGGAGATCCATTACTCCTGGCCATTTATTGTTCTGTGATAAGAATATATTAATCATTGTTTTGTTTTGTGCATTTTAGTACAAACTAATTGATCATGATAAATCATAGACTTGTGTATGGCTCTTTGAAGAAAAAGTTTAATATGGCAAGGTAGGGAGATATATCATTCAAAGAGGAAGGACGCATGATTAACAGATTGGTAACAAATTTAAAAAAAATTATATATTTCCTCTTCAGTGCTTACAGGGTTTTGAAAGTAATATTGTTAAATCTTTTCAGAGTAAAGAAAAATCAAAACAGGAAAAGTGGAGATAGCTAACTGCTGAGTGTCTGCTACCAACTTAAATGAAGTTTTGCTTCTTGGTCGTTAATTTGACTGTCTTAGGCTATGTCTAGACTACAATGATCAATTGGAAAAAGAAATGCCATTTGTGGTACGCAAATTACATATATTTTTCCGATTTACTTCCAAAAGAGATTTTTTCGAAATTTGGCCCATATACACAGGGCCAAATTTCAGAAAAAAACCTCTCTTTTAGAACATCCCTGCTTCCTCGTAAAATGAGATTTACAGGGATACTGAAAAAATGCTTCCACATTTCCAACTTTTTTTTCGGAAAAGCAGATGTGTTCCTTGGATGCAGCAGAGCTTTTCTGGGGTACCTCCGGTATCCTGGAAAAACTCTGCAGTTTAGACATACCCATAAAGAGTTATAAGAAAGGGGAAAATCCTGGCCCCATTGAAGTGAATAAGAGTTTTGCCACTGAGGATATGTCTACACTAGCCCCCTAGTTCGAACTAGGGTGGCTAATGTGGGCATTCAAACTTGCAAATGAAGCCCAGGATTTAAATATCCTGGGCTTAATTTGCATGTTCCCCGGGCAGGTGCCATTTTTAAATCCCCTTAGTTTGAACTGACTGCCCGTGGCTACACGCGGCAGTCAGAAGTTAATCCGAACTAAGTCCTTAGTTCAGATTAACTGTTACTCCTCCTGCAATGAGGTGTAACAGTTAATCTGAACTAAGGTCTTACTTCAGATTAACTTCTGACTGCCGCGTGTAGCCATGGGTAGTCAGTTCAAACTAAGGGGATTTAAAAATGGCACCTGCCCGGGAACATGCAAATGAAGCCCAGGATATTTAAATCCCGGGCTTCATTTGCAAGTTCAAATGCCTACATTAGCCACCCTAGTTCGAACTAGGGGGCTAGTGTAGACATACCCTGACTTCACTAGGACCTAAATTTCACCCAATGTGCCTGACACACAAGTTGACTTAGCTTGAAGATGTGTGACTTCCAAGAACCATTTCATTTAAAAAAGTTTACCCTGAATGCTGCTCAAAGTCCATGAAGAAAAGAAAGTAAATTTATTTTACTTTTATTTTAAAATATTCTGTACCCCATTTCCAACAATCTTTTTTTTCCCCAAAGAAACCTTTAGGGGCTGGAATGAGAAAAACAGAAAAGGAAACCTTACTTTGAAACCTGATAATTTTTATTTTGATTTTTTTTAAAATCATGACACTTCATAATATCATTTGCTGTTTGCAAACAGGAATGTATATGTATATAAAATATAGTAATTTTCTGTGCATGTGACAATTTATAATTGAAGGTAAATTATGCTAAACTGGCAATTCTGTCTTATAGCTTTCTTTCAGGAAGGAATTCAGGTATGAATAAATCTGGATCTCACAGATGTCTTGTAGAAAAGTGAAAAGGTTTTATCAGTACTAATTAATTAGTACTAATAAATGTAATTCCTTAGGCTGCTTATCTCCGGCAACCATTATTTCCTTAAAATGTTTCACCCATGGACCTGGGATAATTAAACCCAAATTAGCAGTATTTCGCTTTTCTCATTTACTTTTTCTAAAAGTAAGAACATTCATTCAGACAATAGTCAATTATTAATATGTTATTGTGTGTTCTGGCAGTAGTAATATCCAAGACCCAAATAAAAAATAACTCTATCTTATGCTTGGAGTTGCTTAAAAACATAAAAAGATACAGTCCTACTCTAGAATATACAGATACTAAAGGTATGCCTACAAAGCAACATTAACCCACGTCTTCACAGCAGGCAGTTATTTTGAAATAATGTTGAAATACTGTCAACCTAGAGGACTTCTTACTCTGAGGACACGTCTAGAAAAACCGTTCTGCGTCCAGGGAACATATTTGTTCTTCCGCCTTTTTTTTGCAGACAAGCAAATGCACTCTTTCAGAAGCTCCTGTATTCCTAGTTATTCCTTATTCCATGAGGAATAAGAAGGCTTCTGAAAGAGGGCTTTTTTTCAAACATTTGGCCCAGTCTAGATGGGCCAAATGATGGAAAAGCCTCTTCCAACAAAATAATCGGAAAAAGCTATGCAAACTGTGGAGTGCATTTTGCGTATCTTTTTCCCCCAAAAAGATGTTGTCTAACTGTACCCCGACTGCTGTAACCCTCATTGTATGAGGAGTAAGGGAAGTCAGCGGAAGAGTGCTCCATTTCAACATAAGTGCTATGTAGACACTCACAATTTTTAAATAAGCTATTTTGAAATAAACTACACAATTGATGTAGCTGAAGTTGCATAACTTTTTTTTGAGTTAAGCCCTGCTGCGTAGATGCACCCTAACATGACAAAATAAAAACAGACAGGATAGTAGAATGGGATGCAAAATGGGGTTCAAGAGTAGGACTGGGCTGGGTAGATTTTATGATCATTGATAGCACTTATTCACTAGTGGTGATGAAACTATTTGTGTAAAGGCTGCACTGTCTAGTCCAAAGAGATCAGAGTAAAGGTAGCAATATATTTTGTTAGTTCAATTTTTTCTCATTGTATGTGTATTCCTTAATGGTGGCAAAGCTGGGATGAGGAAAGATATCTAGTTAGGAACAAGAGTTGGGGAAGAGGAAGAAAAGTCTGCAGCAGAGAAATGAAAAGGGAGATGAGACAGCTAGAATGTTGAAGAGGAATCTGAAGAGATGGGAGACTGAGAACAACAGTGGTGTGACTGAAGTACATTCATACACAATATTCACTCAACATTTTTAAAGGTCATTCTCTATTAATAGAAAAATCACACAGGATGGGAGTAAAGGGGGTGGTGCTAAACTTCTGCTCTTCTTCTGCTGCCAGCCAGCATAGCTCATTTTGCTTAGGTGAGTGGATCAGAAGCAGCAGGTCTCTTCTAAGACCACTATCAAGGATTTTTCCCCACTGTATAGTAAAAGTCACCAAGTTTAATCTCTGAGAAGTGAACTAAAAATCTGTAATTATTCATCCATCCCATCCTACTCAATGCCCAGCAGGTTATACTGATTAAATTCAGAACATTATTTTGGAATTATCAGACAATCTTAACACAATAAAAATAAAAGGTAACACAAATCTTGATGTTGCTTTTACTTTAGTGATCTTAATATGTCTCCTGTTGATTTCACCCTTGAGTAACCCTCTGGTATCATCACTTTTTTTAAGATCCCTGTTTAAAGACACTGATCTTCCTCCCATGTTCTATTAGTTTACTTGACTTTCGTCACCGTGGGTATCTCTAGACTACAGGGATTTGTTGACAAAAGTGGACTTTTGACAACAAAACTATACCTGCATCTACACTGCTGCTGAGTTCTGTCGACATAATGTCAGAACTCAGCAGTTTTGTCGATGGCTGTAAACCTCATTCTATGAGGAATAACGCCTTTTGTCGACAGAGTTCTGTCGACAGAAGGTGTTATTGCATCTACACTGTCCTTTGCATCTACACTGTCATGTCAACAAAGCGGCTTGCTTTGTCGACAGAACTGGATATAGTCTAGACACTCTTTGTCGACAGAAGCTTTGTCGACAGTATCTGTCGACAAAACTTCTGTCGACAAAAGCCTGTAGTCTAGACTTACCCTGTAAGTGGAAGAGAATCCCACCCTTTGTTAAAGAATAGTGTTCTAGCCATCACAATATTACAAGTACATTGTTCCAAGTAAATGTTTCTTGTAAGCATTTTAACTTATGCCACTGCCTCTGTGTTAGCCATTTTTAATTACATCTGGAAGGATGGTTAAAAATATAGATTATACTTATTCTTTTTAAAATCTGATTAAACCAAAGAGGATTTTTTTCCTCGCCTGCTGTTATAAACCTGTATTCTCTATGTAATTTTTCTGGAATGGAACATGCAGAAGCATGGTCAGCTATAAATTGTTGCAAGGTACTTGTCAATCTCAAAAAAATAGAGATAAGCAAAATCAAAGGAACACACTTGATAAGATAATTACCTTTCAGTTTGCAAAGGGCTAACAATTGAATACATTACCATTTTCAAAAAACTCAGAGCGTGTATAATGATTCAACATCTTGCTTTCATCTAATGTCTTGTCAGTAAATGCTGTAAACAGTACACATTTTTCAAAAAAGTCCAGTTTAGCAGGCACTACTCTTCAGAAATTGGAGTTCATAGTGATTACTCACATTTATGAACATTTTTTCAAGCAATGTGATAGACAAGTTGCCTTCATGAAGTTTTTGTTCCAGTACTCTTTGTACATTCTGAACACCCACATTGAGAGTGCAAGGAATGTTGAGTTGTGCTATTCCGCTTTATATACATACTTTAGCTGTACTTGGGTTTAAGTCAAATTTTAAGTTTTGATGCTAGCTTTACTGACAATAAATCAGAATTTGGGGAAAAATGGCAGCATTTGGAGCCTAAAGAAAACAATGAACTCGACATAGGTGGACCCATGTACCCACACAAAGCACACAGTGGTGGATATAGGTCTTTAGGTATACAATGATCAAAGCAAAATTATAATGTAGACATACCAAATATTTCCTGCTTGTTTCCTACTTGTCTACAGAATGAACTACTGTAAGGTATTTCCACTATATTGCAAATATTAAAGTATATGGTTGCTGTTATTATTAGTATCCTAGATGTTTCACAGAAACACAAAGTGTGTGTCTAAACTACATGGCTCATCAAAACGAGGTTTAAAGGATCTGCCAATGAAGGTTTCTGGGGTTGGCAGATCCCCATCTAGACTGCCGCGCTGAGACAACAATCAGCTGATCGGCACAGCGTGGCAGCCATTTTGATTTAAATGAAGCTGCGATTATTTAAATCACGGCTTCATTTCCCTTTTCCATCCTCTGTCGATGGAGCCATGTAGTTTAGATGTACCCAAAATGCCACAGTCTCTACCTTGGGGAACTTAAACCTTGAGACTAGAAAGATGCAGGTATGTGATAAGTTTATACATCATAAATAGTCCCATTTATTTCAATGGCCCCACTGTCTGTACAATTTAAATATATGCTTAGTAGAATGTGGGTCGTGCAAATGGGCAAATATTGCAAATGGATCTGTATAAGAGAATGTATTTGCAGGCTCTAGCCCTAAATTAAGATATTAAACTATAAACCAGAGTCGTAAATAGTTGAAAGTGAGTATAAGGACAAAGTTATGCAGTTATTCAGTTAAGGTACACACATTCTGAAAGTTCCTTGAACAACAACCAAATTTTAAAACCCACTTTTATACACATGTGCACACACATAGTATATTATTTACAAAATGTTTCAAAGCTCTCACTCATGCTATAAAACACGATTTATTGTTAAGCTTTTGTATGTCTGTAAATCAAATACTGCTTTCTAAAGCTAAAAGCCACAAAATTCCATTTTAATGAACAGAGACATTTGTCTCCCTAGTCATATTCATGTAAAAACTTTTGAAAGGGTGCTCTTTCATTTTTATAATTCTCTGGAAACTCTCCTCTCCTGTGCAGTGAGTGATGGAAATTCTTAGCATTCTCAGCCACTTCACAGCCTTTTATTATTATTTCCTCTTTCTTTACAATGTACAGTATGAACCATGGAACTTTAGACGTCTATAAATATTAATGATCATAAATGTAACAGGTTTTCACAAAGTGAAGCTTAGTATGAACATAACACAAACTCTTGACAATTACTACCACATTTTTTTCTTTTCAGTTGCAGTCTGTGGATGGGCTTTTGAAGAGCACCTAAGTGACATAGGGTTTACAGCATTTAGAGCACAAGTTACATAAATGCTTTTGTGTATCTCAACCCCATCCCAATGAACTGTTGACTACATAATGATAAGGGATGGCAATGAAACAGAAAACATTTTGTCATTGGTGTATCTTAACTACTTATAATGGTTTCGTTTACCATAACAAATATAACATCCCTGAGCACTACTAAAGTCCCTATCTTACAGGTGAGAAGGAACATTCTGTGAGAACACATTGATACCATCTAAATATTCAATGGCAACAAGACAGGTGGTTTCCCTGTTTCCCACACTGTCCAGCCAGCCAACTCTGGAGAAGGCTGAACAGCCAGATACAGCTTGCCAGCCCAGAAATCATCAAGACATCACATTTTCGTTCTTTCAAAACAGAAATTTTGAATTAGAATTTAAAATGGTCATTTTACATTTCCATTTTTTAATTCAGATTCAGAATGAAGAAAGTTCAGTAATGCTAATTTTTTCCATGGTTTTCATTCTGCTTCCCACACAATTACACTGGAACATGTTTCCTCTCAGTACCTCCGAATTATCTTTGATTCCTCACACTATGTTTTTCATATGCATATCCTCAACCTCTATGGTCTGAACTTCTATAGTTTGACATCATCTGTGGTACAGCATCCCTGTAGGTGATCCTAGGTTGGAGCACTCATGGGAAAAACTTGGGCCCCACACACAGAAACCACTGCCCTGCCCTCCGAGAGCTTCTGGTGCACTGCAAGCTCAGAGAGAGAGGAGGAAAAGAAGCAGGGACCGGGCATGCTCAGGAGAAGAAGCAGAGTAGATGTGGAGCCCCATATAACCACAAACACTGGCTGGGGGCTCTGCACCCACTCTGCCTCTACCCTGAATGCTACCCCACCTCTTGGTCAAAGGTGGATCCTCTGCTGCTGCCAAAGCAGAACCCAGCAGCCACTGGTAGCAGAGGGACCCGCATGGATCCTCCTGGTCTGAGAAATTCCCTGGTTTGTGTCCTGTCAAATCCCAAGGAACAAATCAGACCAGTGAGATACAACCTGTGCTCAGATGTTGCTTAGTTATATTGTATATTGCCATAGCTCAGTGGTTCTCAAACTTTTTGGCCTGTGGACCACCTGGCTCAATGTAAACCTTTCCACAGACTACCAGTTGCTAACGGAAATGCCCATTAATTACATAATTATGCCCGAGCTATTTTGTTAGTGCTGCTGCTAGGGAGACTAATTTAAATTATTAAACAAATTATGTGCTTTACCTTTCTCATGTTAGTTTATCAAACTTCATTTTAAATAATGTAAAATATTAAATTATGTCCAACAAAAAAGGTTTCGGTGTTTCCTCTATTTATGGCAGGTGTGGAGAACCTTTCTTGTGTCAGGAGCCACTGACCCACAGAAAAATCACTTGGGGACCACACAAGTGGGAAGCAACAACAACAACAACAAAACCTCTTCCACAAACCCTCAACCCCCACTGGTGTGGGCCCCTAATGAGACACTTCACTCCTCAGGAGTGAAGGTGAAGACTCTGGCCAGAAGGGAGGGTGCAGAAATGGACTGGGGGTAGGGTGTCTTACTAGGGGCAGGGAGATGGGGGCAGGGAGTGCCTGAGGCTAAAGCTTGGGGGCAGAGTGGCTGAGGGAGATGGGAGGCAGGGTGCTCCTGGGAAAAGGGCTGGTGTCAATGTGGCTCCAGGCAGGGGTGGGGTCAGGGAAATGAAGGGGCGGGGAGGCTGTGTGAGGCACAGCAAGCCGGAGTGGGCAGGTATGTGATCTTGGGGTGTTCAGCCTTGCAAGGGGTGGGGTTCCACAGAGTGCCCTGCCCCCCGGACCAAATCCCTGTGCATGCAAAGCCCCAAATGGCCCTGAGGACCACCTGCATACTGCATGTGCAGTTCTTCAGCCCCAGCATTGCCTCCTCCCACTGCCACTGGGCGCTGTGCAACCTTGCTGGGGAAGGGGGGATGTGCCAGCTGTTGGTGCACCATGAAAGCTCACCCCTCCCAACTAAGTCGTGTGCAACCCAACCTGCTGCCAGGGAAGGGGAGGCACCAGCCACTAGTGCACCACGAGAGCCCATCCCACCTGGCTGAGCCTCACGCAGCCCAACCTGCTTCCTGCCTCATGGAAACAACCAAGAGATGCTCCGCTCTTACCATGGCAGTGGCACTCCTCCACATGTAGCTTCATAACCTGGGTGGAGGGGTGGGGGAGGTGGTGAGTTTGCTTTCTTCACCTCCCCTGCTGGCCAGAGCTGGTGCTGCAGCCTAGTGGCTGCACAACAACCACGAGACTGCAGCATCAGTGTGGGCTCCCCCAGCATGCAGGAAGGAGGAGGGTATGTTTTTGCCACGAACCACCTGGGAGGTGTCTGCAGATCAGTAGTGGACTTTGAGAACCACTGCCATAGCTGATATTATCTACTATATATTTGCAAGAGTTTGTCTTTTTGTCTGTCTTCCTGTTCAAGAATTGTCTAAACGGTAAGAGCTAGGATCACCAAATTCAGTTTGACTGTTCAGGAAAATGAAATGTGCCTGGAATGGGATTGCTTCTCATAAAACCATACAGAAAAAAGACAGAAGCACCATTAGGTGAAAGGGTCTGGCTGGGGGCATGCCCCTCCCTGTCAGAGACTGCCCCATCTCCGAGCCTCCCATCCCCCAGATGCCAAGTAGGGAGGACAGAGGGTGCTGAAACATTCATCGGGGGCTAGGGGGAAGAACAGTTTGCTGCATTCATCATTCTTTCTGGGGTGTGCAGGGAACAGATTAACATGGATCTGCCCAGCTAGGGGACATCCACCCTACTAGGATGTGCTCATGAGAACTGCAGCAGCCATGGAGTGGTGCTTCTCAACTGGCCCCAAGCTGCTAGGGTAAGAGGGAGCTGAAATAGTCCTCTCTCTCTGGAACAGCCTGAACACTGAATCCCTCATCCCTAGCCTCACAGCAGAGTAATGATTTAAATAAAGCATGCACATTTTCATTTTATTTTCCAGTTGTAGTGCCCCCTCTTCACCTGGTTACCTTCTTTAAAGCCAATCTCCTTACAGGTTTTGATGGATAGGTCTGGGTTCTTCTGGATCCCGCAACCCACTCAACTTTATTTTTTCTGATGGATTTATTTGGCGGTGCCTCCATCCCCCTCACTCCTTCCTGGCAGGGTCACCAGGGCAGCTTGGGAGGAAAATTATAGCCCAGGGTAATCCCCACGTATTTGCCAGATAGTTGGAGACTCCCAGAAAATAGCACAAACACATACACTATAATAAACACAATTATATTAAACAGGAGACAAATATAACAGAACAGGGTAAAACACTATTTTTAGGGTCACCGGTGCCCAGCAACTATAAGATCACTGTCCTGCTGGTACGCATACTTTGTTGGGACCCTTGATGACTGTTGACCACAAAATACTTCTCTGCAGTGGTTTAGCAGTGGGGCTGACTAGGTCCAGTACAGCCCAAAGGACTCACAAATGGGAGAAGGCAGAAAATCCCTCCACAGGTTTAATATGCTTCAGGTAATAAAATCCCCAAACAAATTCCCTGACTGACTAAAAATTGGTGCACTCACACACTCCATGAATGAGCCTCAGGTTGAGAGATGACTCAGTCACTGCAAAGGGGCTGCTCTCTTCTCGCAGGGATCTTCTTCAGGCAGGAACCAGGCTGCTTCAGTCCCAGAATTTCCCTTCACCGCAAAGGGGTGCAGGGCTCAAGGTGTAGGCCACCCAACTGCACCAAAATTCAAATTATAACCTCCTAGCCCAGCATTCAGACCCACACAGCAGGCAGCAGCCCTGAACTCGCCGCTAGAGCAGAGCTGACCATGCGGTGACTCTCTCAGGGTATGTCTACACTGCATCCCTAGTTCGAACTAGGGATGCAAATGGAGACAATCGAAGTAGTTAATGAAGCGGGGATTTAAATATCCCGCGCTCCATTAACATGATCTCGCCGGCGCGCTAGTTCGAATCACAGCTGATTCGAACCAGGAAGTGCGCGCTGGGACGCGTTAGTTCGGACTAAAGCCCTTAGTCCGAACTAATGTTACTCCTCAAAAAATGAACTAGGGATGCAGTGTAGACATAGCCTCACCCAGGGAGCTGGAGAGCCAACTCAGCCTGGCTGGGGAAGCCTCCCAGCAAACTCCACAAACTGGGAATCAACAGTGGAGACATAAAACCCAGCTGAGGGATCCTGCCTTCAGGTCCCTAGAGGCTAGCTCCCACACAGCCAGTCCTCCCCTTGCCCTGGCTGGCTCCAGACTCCCCTCAACTATGGTCTCTCCTTCCCCCTGGGAGGGGCATCTCACTCCCTATGGGTTGCCGGGCGGACTCTGGCCCTGGTAGGAAGGGGGAGCCAAGGCAAACTCAGAGTACCTCTCCCTGAGCTGCCAGCAGACAAGGCCCTGGGAATCTAAGTAATCTCCTTGGGGGTTACACAGTAAAAAAAATAATTCAGTTACAGACCTGAGCAATGATCATCTAGTTAAACAATAATTGCAAAGTACTAGCTTATGAGCTATCATCATCATAATATGTGAGCACCTGATGTAAAACATTACCAGGTAGGAATTATATTCACCCACATCCTTCTAACAGTAGATAGATCTTCCTATTTGGTTTCCTATGACAAGGTCAGACGATTTGATTGTCCAGGACAAACTTTGATCTGGTGTAAACAGATGTTCCATTGAAATTAGTATAACTATGCTAATGTATAGAAACTGTGGAACTGGCCCTCAGATTTCAGTTGTTCTCATCCTTACTTTTGAAACAAAACTTGTCCCTGGATGTTGAAATACATTGATCTAAGCATGGACACTGATTTGTTCTAAGATAGTATTGAGTAATTTAGTTTCAAAAGTACATGTTATTCACTGCATGACTGGGCTTTTTAGGGGAGAAGAGGCCAGTTGCTCCTGTGCCAACTTTCATTCATTGCTTCCCAGCGTGAAGAATGGAATTAAGGGAGATCAGATAAAAGTTAAGAGGGATCTACGCCAATAGAGAACAGCCAGTAGAATGACTCCAAGGGAACCAAGATGGTCTGTACCAAAGATAACTCAGAAGGACATTGTGAAGAGGAAGGGGCTGAAGAGAAGCCAGCAAAAGGATGAAGAATCTTTTTGCTTTCTGGGACTGTTCTATTGGACCTCTGCTACGCTGGAAGATCAAGCCATATGTTCAGTACTGACCTGTTCATGATGATCTGAGGAGACTCACAATGGGGTAGGAAATTGATGCAAGGAGGGTTGGCATTTGAATGCCTTTCTAGCAAGGGATATGACAGAGGTAGCCATGCCCTAAACACAGATACAGATCAATACCTAATTTGTATGTCAATAGAGTGTGCTATCACATGTGCATTTTGCATGCAATTGCACATACATTTTTAAACATCTTCTAACATATGCATGTCCTATTTTATCTTTATAAAATTCTTGTTTACAGGGCTGATGTAAAAAGCTTTTAGAACAGCACTTTTTGAGTGAGTATTATGTAAGTGAAGGCTTACTGAGAGTGAACAGGCTCCATTCAATGCAGTGAACCACATTTGATTTGTACAAAGAGTGTATATATCGAATATAATTTGTCAGCAGAAACACAACTTGCAATTATTTTGCCACAGTACGCTGACCTCATCAGTATTATCTGACAAGTACTATGTTACAGTGACACCATTCACATAGCTAAAGATAAGAATATATCAATGTTTCCATTAAAACCCATATTTTCAGCGGTTTACAACTAAGCTATTTAAAAAGTGTCATGGGCTGAAACTTAACATACAAGGTCTTAGCACACAGCAATTCTTTTTCACACAAAACTGTTAAAACATTATGTTATATGCATTTGAATTCTGACATTAAAATACCATTATTTCCATTGTAACATTATAGAATGCCACATTATGCTGTTTTATAGAATATATATTTGTAATAATTTAATTTTTATTGTTCATAGCATCTCCATTATATCTCTAGTCATTAGTGAACTACATCATTAACACTTGGAAAGGTCTATTAAATTGAACATCATATGCAAGAGATAATTTTGATCGTCACAACCGAGAACACCAAATTCAAGTTGCATTGCTGAGAAATAAGGCAGATACACCTGCAAATGCTAGTGGTTATCTCTCATATTAAATAAGCCACAAAAGTAAATTTCTCTCTCACCACACTGGCTAACAGAAGTCAGAGATCCAAGATAATTGGATGTGGAAGAAGGAGGATCTGGGGAACCACAGATAGGTCAGCCTAACCTCAGTCCCTGGAAAAAAAAAATCATGGAGGAGGTCCTCCAGGAATCAATTCTGAAACACTAGGATGAGAGAAGGTGAGGAACAGTCAACATGGATTCACCAAGGGCAAGTCATGCCTAACCAAACTGGCTCTGTGGATATAAAAAAGCAGTTGATGTGATATACCTTGACTTTAGCAAAGCTTTTGATATTTCTCAAAAAGTATAGCCTGGATGAGTGGACTATAATGTGGATAGAAAGCTCACTAGATAATCAGGCTCAACGAGTATGATCAATGGCTCAATGTCTAAGTGGTAGCCAATATCAAGAGAAGTACCCCAGGGTTCAGTCCTGGGGCTTGTTTCGTTGAAGATCTTCATTTATGATCTGTATGATGGATTGATTTGTACCCTCAGTAACTTTGCAAATGACACTAAGCTCTGGGGAGAGTTAGATACATGGGAAGTTAGGTACAGGGTCCAGAACTGCTGGGACAAATTGTAGTATTGGGCCAAAAGAAATCTGATGAGGTTTAACACGGACAAATGCAGAGTCCCTTTCTCTACTACAGGCTGGGGATTGACTGGCTAGGCAGCAGTTGTGCAGAAAAGGACATAGGGATTATAGTTGACAAGAAGCTTGATATGAGTCATTATTGCAATTAGCTTTTTTTCTCTTAAAAAGACTAATGACATATTAAGCTACATTAATAGGACCATTACCAGCAGATTGAGAGAAGTTTATTGCCCTGTATTTGGCACTGGTAAGACTACATCTATAAGAACATAAGAATGGCCGTACTGGGTCAGACCAAAGGTCCATCTAGCCCAGTAGCCTGTCTGCTGACAGTGGCCAGCACCAGGTGCCCCAGAGAGGGTAGACCGAAGACAATGATCAAGCGCTTTGTCTCCTGCCATCCTTCTCCAGCCTCTGACAAACAGAGGCCAGGGACACCATTTCTATGCCCTGGCTAATAGCCTTTTATTGACCTAACCTCCATGAAAATATCTAGCTTCTCTTTAAACTCTATTATAGTCCTAGCCTTCACAACCTCCTCTGGCAAGGAGTTCCACAGGTTGACAACACGCAAAGTGAAGAAGAACATTCTTTTATTACAGGCAGTCCCCGGGTTACGTACAAGATAGGGGCTGTAGGTTTGTTCTTAAGTTAAATCTGTATGTAAGTCGGAACTGGCGTCCAGATTCAGCCGCAGCTGAAACTGACTGCCAGTTCTGACTTACATACAGGATCAACTTAAGAACCCCAGGCATCCCCAAGTCAGCTGCTGCTGAAACTGATCGGCAGCTGATTCCAGGAAGCCCGGCGCAGAGCAACTCTGCCTCGGGCTTCCTGTAGTCAGCGCTGGTCAGTTTCAGCAGAAGCTGATTTGGGGACGCCTGGGGCAGAGCAGCTGGGGTGCTGCTGGGTTGCTCCAGTAGCGCCGCTCCTCGGCGCTACTGGACCAACCCAGCAGCACCCCATCTGCTCTGCCCCAGGCGTCCTGATTCAGCCGCTGCTGAAACTGACCAGCAGCGGCTGAATCAGGACGCCTGGGGCAGAGGAGCGGGGGTGCTGCCGTGTTGGTCCAGTAGCGCCCAGAGCGGCGCTGCGGGACCAACTGGCAGCACCCCAGCTGCTCTGCCACAGGGTCTGGAGAAAAGCCTAGTCTGCTGGGGGGGGGGCGTACTAGCTGTGCCCCCCCCACCCCAGCAGACCAGGAAGACGCAGGCGGCGGACCGAGACGCACCGCGGTCCCGCTACTTGGGTCTACCACGGTTTTGCTCCCCATCTCCCTGGTCTGCCAGGGAGACGGGGAGCAAAGTCTCTGAGGATGCCAGCAGCGGGACAGCTGCGGGGCGTCTGGGCTGTCCCGCTGCCGGCTTCCCTGAGGCTTTGCAAAGCCCCCCTGTGGCTTTGCTCCGCGTCTTCCTGGTCTGCAGACCAGAGAGACGCGGAGAAAGCCCCGGAGTACACGGGCCTCAGGACCGCGAGGTCCCGCAGTCCGTGTCCTCTGGGGGAGCCCCGTTCGTAACTGCGGATCCGACATAAGTCGGATCCGCGTCAGGGACTGCCTGTAGTTTTAAACCTGCTACCCATTAATTTCATTTGGTGTCCTCTAGTTCTTCTATTATGGGAACTAATAAATAACTTTTTTTTATCCACCCTCTTCACACCACTCATGATTTTATATACCTCTATCATATCCCCCCTCAGTCTCCTCTTTTCTAAACTGAAAAGTCCCAGTCGCTTTAACCTCTCTTCATATGGGACCTGTTCCAAACTCCTAATCATTTTAGTTGCCCTTTTCTGAACCCTTTCCAAGGCCAAAATATCTTTTTTGAGGTGAGGAGACCACATCTGTACACAGTATTCAAGATGTGGGCGTACCATAGTTTTATAGAGGGGCAGTAAGATATTCTGTCTTATTTTCTATCCCTTTCTTAATAATTCCTAGCATCCTATTTGCCTTTTTGACCGCCACTGCACACTGTGTGGAAGTTTTCAGAGAACTATCCACGATAACTCCAATATCTCTTTCCTGATTTGTCGTAGCCAAATTAGCCCCCGTCATACTGTACGTATAGTTAGGGTTATTTTTCCCAATGAGCATTACTTTACACTTATCCACATTACATTTCATTTGCCATTTTGTTGCCCAATCACTCAGTTTGGTGAGATTTTTTTGGAGACCCTCACAGTCTGCTTCTGTCTTGACTATCCTAGGAGTTTGGTATCATCCTCAAACTTTACCACCTCACTGCTTACCCCTTTCTCCAGAGTATTGGGCACATCTGGAGTATTGTATCCAAATTTGGGCACCCCCACATGAAAGGATGTGCACAAATTGGAAAGAGTCCAGCAGAGGGCAACAAAAATTATTATGGGGGTCAGGTGAATGATTTATGAGGATAGGCTGAGGGAACTGGTCTTATTTAGTCTTCAGGAGAAAAGAATGAGGTGGGATTTGATAGCAGCCTTCAACTACCTGAATAGGGATTCCAAAGAGAATGAAACCATGATATTCTCAGTAGTGGCAGATGCCAGAACAAGAAGCAGTACTCTCAAGTTGTATGGGGGGGTTCAATCTTCTTTCAAATCCTGCATGTCAGCACCATGAACAAGACAACTAGAACTATTTGAAACACCAAAATCCCAACAATTAAACAACCCCATTTCCATGCAGGACCATCCCAACAATATTTCCCACAATTTGTATTCCAGTCTTTCCTTGCACACTTTACGTGTTTAATCTCACTGGTAGAGTGATAGACTGGCCATAACATGTTTTTCCTGTTTTTGTACTTATAAATAATTCCTCAAAAATGGATGCTGAAGCAATAGCTAAAATGATTAAATTCATTTGAATGTGTACATATATTATATTTAAATGCAATATGCAGTTCACTTTTAATTACTATATTTCTCTTCATGCACTCAAACTTTAAATCACACCCTTTAATAGCAACAAAACAGCAAAATAGCTATCTTTACGGGGCTTATGAAGTACATGATGCATATAATTAATTATGAGTACTAGGCAACAACTTCTAGATCACACACAATCATCATCCACATACATAACCAGAAATATATTTACAAATGAATTAATAACATAAAACTACTTTCTATATTTTCTAAACTCACATTTTGTGATTGCAAGCTGTTCCAGGTGCAATTTTTAAAAAAAATTAGACTCCCAATTCCACTGTCTTCCAGCTCTGGACCTCTATTATTACCCTGTCCTTGTGGTACATGGGCTCCAGTACTGTTTGATTAATATAAAGGCCTAAGATTACAGTGAGGAACACCCACCTTATTTTCATAGACTTGTAGAATCATAGGGTTGGAAGAGACCTAAGGAGGTCATTAAATCCAACCTCCTGCTAAAAGCAGGACCATTCCCAACTATATCATCCTGACTAGGGCTTTGTCAAACTGGGTCTTAAAAATCTTAAATGTCACTTTGGACATTAATTAAAAGTACAGTGAATTCTCTAAATCCTTTATTATAGGTAAAATATATAATTTTCCAGCAGGTTTCCTAATCTCTATCAGCTTGGGTAAAATTTGTCCAGATAATGCTGCTAATTTCTAGTGGGAATATCCCATTAACACCTGACTACCAACATCAAAGAATATTACTCTGGAGGGCACCAATCATCTTCAAGTGGTGGAGCTGATCCTTGTCATGGGGTTGCTCCCATTTCACTAAAACTTGTGCCCATTGATCTTGTATGGAGCATAACTGATCCATGGATACCCTCAGGGTTTTGCTAAATCCTTTAGATGTTGCTCTACTGCATTCATTTTAACCTCATGTCTACTATTAAGAACTCCTACTCTAGTACCAATTGCTCCAAAAGATACACCTTTTCTTTTGGCCCTTATAGGGCCTGGGTATGTCATGAAGATTTGTCCAGTGACTTCAACTTTCATATAATAGACAAACTTTTCACAGTGGGATTCTATTTCCGAGATGTTTGCTAAGATTAGGTCCACAATAATCTTCTGATTTTACACACATTTCACGGTGTTTACTGTACATCCACACACTAATTATAATTCATTTTACTCTTTAATTCATTGCTCAATGCTTATTTACATTGGTGTGGATGAGATTGCATCAATCAAATTAATTACGGGTAGTTCCACAATTCACACTTCTATACCTTTTACTCTACTGGGTTCTTATCTTTTTGAGCTATACATTTACAACCATTTTACCAAAGCATCATTTAATCACCTAGGGTATGTCTAGACTACATTTCACAGGGCATAAGGAATCGGTCAGCAAATGCTTTCCTCGTCGATCGATCCCCATCTTGACTGCTGGTTTGTGCCGACAAACAGCTGAGCTGGCACAACGCAGCAGTCATTTTTATTCTAATGAAGCGGGGGATATAATGAAACTTTATTGACTATGTTGGTATGTCTAATTTATATGCCTCCGTTGGCAGAGGTATGTAGTATAGACATACATCTATTGTCCAAGCATCCCTTATAACTGTTATTAGTGCCCTGAGGACCATATGGCCTCCCAAATGTAAGACAAAAAAAACCCTTGATTTCTCTTTTGATGTCACTATATATAGTCTTGACTCCATTAGACTTTGGGTACGTCTAGACTACATGCCTCTGTCGCCAGAGGCATGTAGATTAGGCTACCAGGCATAGGAAAATGAAGCGGCGATTTAAATAATCGCCGCTTCATTTAAATTTACATGGCTGACGCGCTGAGCTGATCAGCTGTTTGTCGGCTCAGCGCGGTAGTCTGGACGCGTGAGTGTTGACATCAAAGGCATTTGTCGACCACCCAGGTAAACCTCTTCCCAGGAGGCATTTTGGGTTTTTTGTTTGTTTGCTTGTTTTTCTTTTCACTTGTAAATGTCCCTTCATTTTGGTTTTTGTAAATATAGCCACTGGTGAGGGTCAGTTCTGTACCATTGATATTTATCCATGTCCAGGAGATATTGGCAGCCATTCTAGGGGCTCTTTCTCATCACCAGGATCAACATAAATTTGGACTTTAACATTCACTTTGCATGCCACTGTCATCCACAGGAAGTTTTTCCATCTTTCAGGCACAACAGGTTCTGGATTCATACCATCAGAGGAATCAGCCAGCAATCCAAATGCCAGCCAAAACAGAGCACAGAAATGTATCATCCCCATGGTTTTCCAGCATCTATGTAAATAATAATCTGAACTACAAAGCAGAACAAAACATCTACTTGCAATGCTATTTTCCCATATTGTATATGGAAATATGCTTTTTAATTTGAATATGCATAACTCAAGTGTGCATTATGCAAATTGGGGTACATAACGTATCCATGACGACTTTGTAATCCCTTGACTGTTTATGTTCTACTTATGCGCATGTATCATTTTTGTATATGAAGTTAAAATTATTAAATATAAACCCATTTGTATATCTAGATGTGCTAATGAAGTCCATTAACAGTACTCAAGGAACTTAATAGCCTAGTGCTCAAGGTAATGATCTGTGAATAGTCTTGTTTTTCCTGTAAGCCTGCATTGTGTTTGGTCCAACAAAGATAGATGACCATACCACCTGGCGCTGGACTCTGTCTTAAATTTTGTACTTTTCCATGGCGGTGGGGAAAAATTGAACAAAGGTTTCCTGGCCTTGGTAAATTCTATGTAAGAAATGGAAAGCAAATAATGATTTCCTTCAGCTGTCTTCACAGACTGTTCCTCACTCCAAGAGGATACTTGAAAATACCTGGAAACAAAAGAACTCTAACAACAGGAGTGAAGATGTGCTGCTGGACCCATGTAAAAAAGAGCAGCTCTGGCCTGAAAAAGACTTTGCCTGAAATAAGAACTAGGATGAAAATATATGATTTGTCACAACTTATCCAGGGCAGCTGGCTACAATAGTTTGGTGGAAAACAGACATATCAAGAGTTGGGTAATGGGTTTTCTGGTTTTCCTGAATACATTGCCAGAGACTGCAGCCACATACTCAAGGCAGGCAGGCAGGCAGGCACCTGAGGTTAGTTAAGAGCTTGCTCAAGCAGCAGGCTAATCAGGCACCTGCAGCCAATTAAGGCCTGCTGGGCTACTTTAAAAGGTTCCCCTCCCCAGATAAAGAAAGGGGAAGGAGAAAGTGAAGGACTGAGAGGAGGAAGTATGTTGCTGGGGACTGCAAAAAGGAAAGAGTATTTGGGCTGAAACAGGAAAGATTTGCTCAGGTACCAAGGAGAAGGTAATAGGGGAGTGTTTAGGGAAGGTACTAGGGGAGTTTAGGGAAAAGGGTGCTGTATTGTGGCTAGATTAAAAAAAATGCCAGTTGCCACTATCTAGCATCCCTTGATCAGAACCTTGGAGTAGTGGGTGGACCTGGATTCCTCCCAACCATCCCCACACCACTAAACAAATCTGTTCCTGGAAAGGGAGGATATGATTATAGAGGGGATCCACCCCAATTCTTTGACTTTGCCAATGATGGGGATGGCTCAGTGAGCTGTGGCTTTGGCCTCTAGAAAATATAAGAGGCAGTGTGGAGAGTCACAGCGAGCCTCTGAGGCACATAATAACCACCCAGAAGAATGGGATAAACGAGGCATGACTGGAGCTTTGTCACATTATCTTCATGCATTAAGCTTAGCTGACATATTTTGGGGTATTTTTTAGTCATGTAACTTATTTTGATATACCTGTTATCACTTGTAACCACTTAAATCCTACTTTATATAATTAATAAAATAAATTTTATTATTAAACCCAGTGTAAATTATTGTTAGCGGGTGGTGAGCAGGGGCAACAGCTGTGCATATATCTGCTTCATTGTTAAAAGGGGCAAACTTTATAAAACTTTTATACAGAGTAAGACTGATTTATCTGGGATTTTGATCCATTTGGGGCATTGCACCTGGATTCTATGCCATGTCCCTGTGACTGGGCCTTCCTAGAGCTGAGCTATTCTCAGTGTCTGTGTTGCTATGAAAGTTGTAACCCCCAACTCTATGCCATTGCTAGGGAAGACCACAGGTTCTGATTCAACAGGATGGGGTCATGGGATGCGCCAAGGGCAGCTAGGCAGCCTCAGGGATATGATGAATTCATCAGGTGACAAATTCATCAGGTGACAGTCTCAAAGGGATCTCTGTGACCCAACCTATCAAATTACTATCCCTACGTTATGTAGACAGAGGTATACATTTAAACAATTAATTAAACATTAACTTATACCCATTTGGGCCAAAGTCCCTCCTTTTCCTCCTCCTATTTCCCTTCTTTAACTTTGGACTGTGCTTGGAGCAACCAATGTGGACTTCCAGAAATTCATCAGCCCTGATTTGCTCAGGGCTTGCTGCTGCTGGATACATGACAAATATTAATCTTTCCATTGAGAACATATTTCACTTGGGAACTGTCTGTTTTCAGTAACACAGGGGACAATCCCCAGCTATTTGCAAAACTTCAAAGACGAAACAGTATCAAAACCTCCTTTTTCACAGGGTGTGAATCACCTTCCTACTTCACTTAAAGTTTTGGAAGCAGAGCCCTGCTTTAAGGCACTGACTCAGAACAGTTTCTATTCTTCTTTCTGTAATTGCCCTACGCTTGGGATATACTAGGGCTGGGTTATGCCAAGGCTTGTTTTAACTAGACTTTGGCTTCT
Organism: Pelodiscus sinensis; assembly: GCF_049634645.1. Lineage (NCBI taxonomy): Eukaryota > Metazoa > Chordata > Testudines > Trionychidae > Pelodiscus > Pelodiscus sinensis. The sequence goes on from NC_134711.1 coordinate 260,662,787, forward strand.
TGTTTCCAATGGCTCTAACTCTATTCCACCGCCTCCTTTTTATCAATTTATACTGTGGGGCTGATTTTTCTAATACCACAATAAAATCCCAGGAGAAATTAACCATTTCCAGAAGAAAAGTAAGAGTTGTGACATCTGTGGCAGTTAGCTGGTAATTTAAGCATCAGCTCTGCTCTTTATTAATCAGGAGAAAGCCCTTTATGTTCCCAAATCACTGTAAGATAATTTACTGTGTGGGAGCACAACTGAGCTTTCTTGTGGGCTTACTTTATATCCAGTTTCCTGACTCTTTTATAACACCCTATCCAATACTTCCAAATTCTCTTCTGTAGTCTGAGTGCAAACTAGTATGTCATTAACATAAAATATCACATTATCCCTCTCAGGCATACCATTCCACATCTTGACTATGTGGGCATGACAAATAGGGACATTATTGCAAACCCTGGGCCATGGCAAAACAATTCTTCCTATGAAATGTAAAAGCAAATTTCGTTTTTATCCCTCTAAATCAGGATAGCAATTCCTGGCCAAATCCAAAACTGAAATCCAATGGGATTCTCCTCAGTGGAGACCAGCACCTCTTGATATTTAGCCACAATGGAAATCTTTTTCATTGATTTATCATAGAGCTTCAGCACAGATATTTCTCATCTCCATCCTGCCTACTTAACTTATTCTGAACCCCCTTTTTCTGCATAAACAAAAGTTAACACAAGTACACATTTAAAATAAAAAAATGCACCCTGACAAATTATCAGCTTGATCACATATTAAATTTTAATAATCTCCTATTTATGAAAAATGCAGCAGGGAAGCCACCTTCTGAACATCTCCCCATGGCCAAAGGCAGTGCCAAAGGGGCCTGCCTGTTTCTCTTCTTCAGGACCCTTGTCATAGCCACAGAAATGTGTGGCTATCTCCCAGTCCTGGGGCCAGTTCAAAATAGTTCTCACAATTTAACAAATAAAATCCATCACCATAACACATTCATATTCAGCTCTGGATTTTTGACATGCATCTGTCTCAGTATGCCACTCCCAGCCTTTTCTACAGCCTGATCTGTGCCTTCTGGAGTCAGCTGACCAAAACCTCCATGGACAACACAAACATTCCCCTCTAATACTACACTGATCCCACTGCTGCTCTACAGCAGGGGTGGGGAACATTTAGCTCTCCATCCACATGCAGTTCATCAAGGTTAGCTGCCGGCAGACTACCAGATAATTTGTTTACCTGAGCATCTGCACACACAGAGCCCATAGCAGGCCAGGCCACTGCTTTCTGCAGCTCCAATTGGCTGGGAATGGCAAACCATGGCCACTGGGATCTGCAGGGCTCCATGTCTGTGGACACTCAGGCTGTGTCCAGACTTCAGAGTTCTATCGGAAAAAGATACCCAAATTGCAATTTGCATATATTTTTCTGCTTTTCTTCTGTAAGAGGATTTTCTGACAATTGGCCTGTCTACACTGGGCCAAATGTTGGGAAAAAAGCCTCTTTAGGAACATCCCTTCTTCCTCATAGAACAAGGTTTACAGGGATGCCAAAATAGCATGTCCCTTATTTCAAAAATTATTTTACAGTAACAGACACATTCCTTGAGTTGTGAATGCCCTTTATTCAAAGGACAAGAGTAATTCAGTTAGATCTTCTAAATTACTCCTCACTGTGATGACTACCTTGTGGGACCATTTTGGAAGTGGGAGATTGTCAGAGCACAACAGTGCTCTGGCTATGTTCTTTCACTCCTCTTCAAAATCCCTGTCACCTACAGGTGGTGCAGCAAATAGGGATATGTGTGAGATGCATTCAAAGAAAGTAGACAGAGTCTGCAATATAGACGAGTGGCTTAATAATTAGGAGACATAGGTTTTAGTATTACCTGTGGCCTTGAGCAAATTCTTTCCCTTTCAATGCCTACTTTGCACACAACTCATTTGTTTATTTGGACTGTGAGCTTTTGGAGGCAGGCACACATGTTTGGCTGCATTTAGAACAGTAGTCAAAGTAGAGGATTACTTTGCAGTGGGTCCTGCACTTCCTGTTGGATTTGCTTGCCACAGAGGCTCACAACAGCCCACAGTTTTTAGGCACCATGCCCCTAAGGTTTTAATTTGCTGTTTGTTGAGATATTTTCATCATTGCCTAGGATATGGTAAAACAGAGAATAAACTCCACAGTCCTTTTCCCTGAGTGGAAATGGGAAGGTGGGTGTTCAGATGGGAAACTGGGCCCACCCTTTACTCAGGGTTCCAGCCCACGGCCCTGTGAGAGTAGCTGCTCATGTGAATTCCCAACACCTGCTATAATTCAGCTCTAAGACCAGGGTGCTACTTCCCCATACCTTCCCCCAGCACCTTCTTTCTCTCAGATTCATCCACCTAATTGTGATCTCCTTTCCTCCTACTCCCAGCAGCGCTCTCCACCTTCCTCTCAGCTGCATGTGCCCTTCAACTGCAGGCAAGTTTCTTTCATAGCTAGTCTGAACTGGCTTTCTTAATTACTACCAGGAATCCTAACTGGCCTAAGCTGGCCTGCTTCTGCAAGCCTGGTCAATTAGCCCCGGGTGTTCCACTGCCCCTGATTGCCTCTACTGCTTCTAAGCCAATCCCTCCCTGTTAAAGGGATCTCCTCAGTCTAAGGCTTATATATCTCCCCTCTACCACTTTTTTATATAGCCTTTGTTCTGACCCTGTCACTCAGACATACAAATAATTTTTGTTCTTAAATAGATGGATTAAACCCGCTCACATTCCATGTAAAACTTTTAATATGAATGGTACTTAAATGATGATTTTTTTGTTACACACAGATATTTTATGTCAAGTATATAAGAGTATGTCTACACTACAAAGTTAATTCAAACTAACAGCCCTTAGTTTGAATTAACTTTCATAGGCGCTACGCATACAAATGGCTAGTTTGAACTTAATTCGAACTAGCGGAGTGCTTAATTCGAACTAGGTAAACCTCATTCTACGAGGAGTAACGCCTAGTTCAAATTAAGTACCTCGAATTAAGGGCTGTGTTGCCACTTAATTCGAACTAGTGGGAGGCTAGCCCTCCCCAGCTTTCCCTGGTGGCCACTCTGGGCCAAGCCAGGGAAACTCTTCTGCCCTCCTCCCGGCCCCGGAGCCCTTAAAGGGCCACGGTCTGGCTACGGTGTCTGTGTCAGGTGCAAGCCTGCCAGCACCCAGCCAGCAGACCCTGCACCAGGCATGGCATGAGCCAGCCACCCGCTGCCACCCAGCCCTCCGCCTCTTCCCAGGACCAGGGTGGCAGCTCCCAGGAGCCTGCCCGGGGCTACAAGAGGCGGGCGCCCGCCTGGGCTAGTGCGGAGATCGTGGACCTCATCCAGGTTTGGGGGGAGGCCTCCAACGTCCACAATCTCCACACTAGGCACAGGAAAGCAGCCGTTCTAGGGCAGGATAACTGCCAGCCTGGCCACCAAAGGCCACATGCGAACCCAGGATCAGGTTTGCATGAAAATCAAGTTGGTCCAGTGAGACCCCTGACCCTGAGCCCTGAGCTTAGAACATAAGAATGGCTGTACTGGGTCAGACCAAAGGTCCATCTAGCCCAGTAGTCTGTCTGCCGACAGCGGCCAACTCCAGCTACCCCAGAGGGGATGGACTGAAGACAATAACCAAGCCGTTCGTCTCGTGCCATCCATCTTCAGTCTTCCACAAACAGAGGCCAGGGACACCATTACTACCTCCTGGCTAATAGAACTCCATGGACCCAACCTCCATGAATGTATCTAACTTCTCTTTAAACTCTTTTATAGTTCTAGCCTTCACAGCCTCCTGCGGCAAGGAGTTCCACAGGTTGACTATTTGCTTTGTGATGAAGAACTTTCTTTTATTAGTTTGAAGCCTGCTACCCATTCATTTCATTTGGTGTCCTCTAGTACTTATATTATGGGAACTAATGAAGAACGTTTCTTTATGCACCCTCTCCACACAACTAATGATTTTATAGACCTCTATCATATCCCCCCTCAGTCTCCTCTTTTCTAAGCTGAAAAGTCCCAGTCTCTTTAGCCTCTCTTCATGTGGGACCTGTTCCAAACCCCTAATCATTTTAGTTGCCCTTTTCTGAACCCTTTCCAAGGCCAAAACATCTTTTTTGTGGTGAGGAGACCACATCTGTACACAGTACTGAAGATATGGCGTACCATGATTTTATACTTCCCCTCCTCCTTCTTCCCCTGGCTTCCCCCTTCCAGATCTCTCCTCCCAGGTTTCCCCATCTCCCTCCCACCCTCTCTCCTCCCCTCTTCCACCTCCTTTCCCCAGTCTCCCCAGAGGTTAATCCCCCCCCCCAGTTTTGTTAAATAAAGAGAGTTTCTATTTTTGAACACACGTGTCCTTTATTTTTTAAATCAAGAAAGGGGGGTAGGGAGGGGTAAGTAGAAAGAGGTTAGGGAGGAATGGGGCACGAGCCCCCGATGGGGAGGATTGGGTGGCTCTGTGGGCTCCTCGGAGTGGAAGCTCTCCTGCAGGGCCTCCTGGATCCTGACAGCCCCCCGATTGACCCCCCGGATGGCAGCCTGTGGCAAGTGCAGCCGGACTGATGGCCAAGTGCTGTGATGTGCCAAGGCACTCAGGGCACTCCAAGACAGGTCTGCTTTGCTGTCCCTCATCGAGGTAGACGAGCAAGTGGTGAACCCTGAGAACTGTCTGTCCGGGGTGGGGGTCTGGTCCCTTTAAGCACAGCCCTCAGCTAGCCTGAGGCAGCAGCTTCACACTCTAAGTCCTAACCTGATGCCCTGCCAGCCAGCCTTAACTTCGGTTCAGGGTCCACTCAATGTGGACATGCTATTTCGAATTAGCAAAACGCTAATTCGAATTAGGTTTGTTCGAATTAACTAATTCGAATTAAGTTAGTTCGAATTAGTTCTGTACTGTAGACATACCCTAATAGTGCACACAGCTTTTGACTGATTTAATAAAATACATTACAATTCAGCATTGATCACAGGGGTAGAAGTAAGGATGAGACAGGGAGGGCATATACCTTACCTATTTGGTTATTTATACATACCACTCTAGATAGATAGATAGATAGATAGATAGATAGATAGATAGATAGATAGATAGATAGATAGATAGATAGATAGATAGATAGATAGATAGATAGATAGATAGATAGATAGGCTATTTCTAAACTTTACCCCTCTGTCAGCAGAGGGATGTAAATTAGACATATTGAAAGTGCAAATGAAGCTGGGATTTAAATATCCTGTGCTTCATTTGCCTAATGAAGGCCACTGCTTTTTTTCGAAATGGGGCTTTTAAAAAAAAACCCAGCAGTTTAGATGGGGCATCTTCAACAGACATGCCCTGTTTTGAAAAATCTTGTACTCCTCATTGCTGGTTTTTTTTTCAAAAAGCCCTGTTTCGAAAAAAAGCGGCAGCCACCATTAGGCACATGAAGCATGGGATATTTAATTCCCAACTTCATTTGCACTTTTGATACGTCTAATTTACATTCCTCTGCCGACACAGGGGTATAGTTCAGATAGATAGATAGATAGATGTGTGTGTGCAACTTTGGGCATATGCATTATAATATTTTTAATTATGTGGACATATAATCTTCTTTCCTACTGCAACCCTAGAATCAATCAGACTGACAAAAATATAAGCAACTGAAAACAGGGCATTCGACTGATTACCTCTGAATTACTATTTCTAGAGCACACAGACAACGAATGGCCAATCTTGACTTAGCTTATTTAGTTTTAAGTAACATCTAGGAGCTAATTTAAAAAATGTCAGAAGCAAAGCCACCAAGTAATATTAGTCATAACATAATTGGATAATGAATTGGATGAAACCTATGCTTTATAATCAACTCATTCTGATAACCATCATTCTCTCTCACTCAATCCTAAATTGACAATGATCAAAATGAGATTTGTAACATCACAGTTGTTCAGCAGCATTCGTTCTGTCTCTAGCAGTTCTTGAGGTAAACTCTAGTAAGGTAAGTAGTGAAAAAAATTAGAAAAAAGCAAAATAACCATCTTCAGAATGAGAATTTTCTACAGATATTGGAGAACTCATAGCCAATAAAATTTTGTCCTGCAGAAAAAGAAAATACATAGGCCTTTACTAGCCAGAATAGGGTACTTTCAAGATCTCAGATATTATTATCCATTATCTATTCTTAGCAAAAAGCTCAGGAACTAATTAAACTCCTTACTGGTATTGGTGCATTCACAGTGGTAAAATTAATTCACTTTTGTAGCAGGTGGTTTTCTGCAAATCAGATACATTTACTGAAATTACTTACCAGCTGTATATTTTTACAACAACAGCAACAATGTAAAGCAAGGAAGAGGGTGGAAAGATGGCTGTAAGGAAAAAAAAACAAATAATATTTTTTTCTCCTCGAGTACACCAAATCTGTGTCTACTTTAATTTATCATTATGATGTTAATTTATTAAAATTCCCTCGGGCTCTTTAACCATTCTGCAAATCCCAACTAACATGATATATATTAATAGATACTTATCCACTTTACTGCACCAGAGCATTAGACTTCAGATATTCTTTATGATTATGCTAAAACAGTATTTGTATTCCAGAAGCATGCATTCCCTGTGGTGGGAAAAACACATCTCTGTCATGGGCTGAATTGACTTTTTAACAGGAATTTTACCAAGTCATAGAATCATAGAATAATCGAACAGGACGGAATCTTGAGAAATCATCAAGTTCAATCCCCTGCACTCATGACAAGACTAAGCTCTATCTAGACCATCCATGAGAGATGTTTATCTAACCTGCTCTTAAAAATCTCCAATGATGGAAATTCCATAACCTCACTAGGCAATTTATTCCAGTGCTTAACCACACTGATAGAAAGTTTTTCCTAAGGTTCAACCTAAACTTCCCTTGCTGCAATTTAAGTCCATTGTTTCTTCTCCTGTCATCAGATGTTAAGGAGAATAATTTATAGCATTCATTCTTGTAACTGCTTTTTAGGAACTTGAGAAAGCTGTTAGCATGTCCCCTCTCTGTCCTCTCTTTTCCAAACTAAACAAGCCAAATTCTTTTCATCTTCCCTCACAGATCATAGGTCATGTAATCATTTTTTGATGCTCTTCTCTGGGCCTCCTTCAATTTGTCCACATTTTTCTTGAAATGTGGTGTCTGAACTGTAGAGTAGAGCGGATTTCTTCTCGTGTCTTGCTTACGTTCCTATTAATGCATTTCTGAATAATGTTTGCTTTTTTTTGCCTGAGTGTCACACTGTTGACCCATATTTAGCTTGTGGTACACTATGGTTCCTGATCCCTTTTTCTGCTGTACTCCTTCACAGGCAGTCATTTCCCATTTTGTATATGCGAAACTGAGGGTACGTCTACACTTGCTCCGTAATTTGAACGACGGATGCAAATGTAGGCGACCAAAATTGCTAATGAAACGGGGATTTAAATATCCCGCACTTCATTAGCATGATCTCATCGGTGCGTTACTCTGCTCAACAGCTGTTTCGAAACTGGAAGTGCACGCCGAGATGTGTTAGTTCAAACTAAACCCCTTGGTTCAAACTAACGTTACTCCTTTTTTGAGGAGTAACGTTAGTTCGAACCAAGGGGTTTGGTTCAAACTAATCCCTGCATGCACTTTCAGTTTTGAAACAGCTGTTGAGTGGAGTAACGCTCAGGCGAAATCATGTTAATGAAGCACGGGATATTTAAATCCCAGCTTCATTAGTAATTTCGGTCGCCTACTTTTGCAACCCTAGTTCGAACTACTAAGCAAGTATAGACGTACTTCCTAAGCAGAGTACTTTGAATTTGTACTTATTGAATTGTATCCTATTTTCCTCAGAAGATTCCTCCAGTTGTCCTGATTATTGCTCCAAGCTTGATATCATCCACAAACTTTATAAGTGTATTGTCTATACAATTATCTATATTGTTGATGAGAATATTGAACAGAACTGATCTCTGTAGAAACCCACTTGTTATGCCTGTCCAGCATGATTGTGAAACATTGATAACCACTATATGGAAGCGTGTACACACACCCAGTTATACACACCATATAGTAGCCTGATCTATGTTGGATTTCTCTAGTTTATTTATAAGAAGGTCATGTGAGACTCAAATGCTTTTTTACAGTCTAGGTTTAAGACATCTACTGCTTCCCTCTTATCCACATGACTTGTTATCCTATCAAACAAAGTTAAGTCCCACCTGTGACTAATTATCATCTTCACAGTTTAGGCTTCAGATTGGACTGGTTGGTTGGGTCAAGGCAAGGTATCACATGATTATAACCCAGAGGGAGGGTTTTGCTTTTTCCTTGAGAGATTGCTTCTTCAGGGTATGTCTACACTACCACCCTAGTTCGAACTAGGGTGGTTAATGTAGTCATTCGAAGTTGCAAATGAAGCCCGGGATTTAAATATCCCGGGCTTCATTTGCATCTTGCTGGGCTCCACCATTTTTAAATCCCCGTTAGTGTGGACTCCGTGCCTGCGGCTACACGTGGCACGGAGTAGGTAGTTCAAATTAAGCTTTCTAATTCAAACTACCGTTACTCCACGTGGAACGAGGTGTACCGGTAGTTCGAATTAGAAAGCCTAATTCGAAATACATACTCCATGCCACGTGTAGCAGCGGGCACGGAGTCCGCACTAATTGGGATTTAAAAATGGCGGCGCCCGGCAAGATGCAAATGAAGCCCGGGATATTTAAATCCCGGGCTTCATTTGCAACTTCAAATGACTACATTAACCACCCTAGTTCGAACTAGGGTGGTAGTGTAGACATACCCTCAGAGAGGTGAAAGCTGAAGGTATGAAATACCTAGCGGATGGCTCTGGGGAGCCCAGGCTGGGATTCACAAAAGTACGAGTCAAAGACTAGATTCACAAAAGGCCTTAGATGCCCACATCCCACTTTAGGTTCCTTAATCCCAGAGTCAGGCACAACTGTAATCCATAACATTTCTGCTCAGTTGTGTCCAAGCTCTAAGCACCTAAAGTCACACTGTACCAGTAAAAGTTTCTCAGGTACCCTTATTTCTGTTCAGTGCATTTTGACATGATAGCTATTGTTGATCATGAGTTTTTAAAAGATACCTCACAAGGCATATCTTGTACAAACATTATTACAGCTTAAATAATAACTAGAAGACTTGTCCAACATTACACAGGTTCTTCAGGGCAGGGGTGGATAGTGTGGGAGGTTCAGGATCCAGGGAAAAGTTTCAGGGGTTCAGGGCAGGTAGTGGGGTGGTGCAGGAGTCATGGCAGGGGATTAAGTATGTGGAGACTCAGGGCAGGGGGTGGAGAAGCAGGAGTCAGGGCAGGGGGTGGGATTTGTGGGGAGATCAGGGCATGGGTTGCAGGAGTTAGGGCTTAAATTATGTTCCTAGACTCTGTGCTAGAACCTGGGAATTGGCAACAGAGGATGGATCACTTGATGATTTCCTGTTCTGTTCATTCCCTCTGCAGCACCTGGCATTGGCCACTGTTGAAACGCAAGATCCTGGACTAGGTGGACCTTTGGTCTGATCCAGTATAGCTGTTCTTCTGTTATATTAAATAATATATAGAAACTAGCCCCATTGAATTCAATGCAAACTCCTCTACTATGTTCTGTATATAAACTGGAATTCTGTTCACACAAACAAGTTTGATACTTAGGGTAAGTAGACCATTACTGCCCAAATGGGCACTATTGGGCCACTTGTCAAATGGGATTCTATTGGACATGAGTAATGGCATTGTAATTTGGCTAGTTGGACATTAGTTCCTTAATGTATATGCAAATAAACAGGTGCATGTGATATCATAGTGCTCCTCACTCATAAATATTCAGGTGACCATTAGGAGTTCATGAAAATTTTGTGAATCCTAAAAAACTCATGAACTTGTACCATTTTCATAATTGTATTTTGTGCACACTGTTTGCTGTTCATTACTCCTTTTCTGCCACCACACAGAAATTTCTGTGCGTGACTAGTTACACACTATAAAATTAGAGACCATGGGATCAAGTAAACAGTTGGTAAGCAACCCACATGCTGAAGTGTATTTATCCAAAAATCCTGGTGAATATTTATAAATACTGTATATACAAAAATAGTCATTAATACTGGGTCACACTTCTTTGGAGAACTAAAACAGCTAAAATGAATTGACATTTTTGTTGGCAAGTATGATTTGATAAGCTTTAGTTAGGAATGCAGAAAGCTGCCTTTCCACATAAATATGATGTAATATTCCTTAGATATGAAGCCTGACAAGGCAACATATTCCCTGTGTCTATTGCACACGTTAAATGAAAATCTAAACTAATTTAGAACTATTCATATTGTAGTAGCATTTAGGGGCTTCATATGGGATCAAATTCTTTTGGAAGAATGCATTGTACATACCAGTGCTGAACTAATAATTGTTTGGGTTTTGTTGTTGTTTTTGTATTATTAGTATGGCAAGTACACAAGAAAGTCAGAGGTCCTGTTCTCTTTGGTATTGAAAATATTTACAATTTGTAAAAGTTCAGTTCATCATGAGAACACACACACATCTGTTCCCCTTTTGTAATCTTTAGCACATTGATAAGGGTATTTGCATGTATAAGGTTCTAATTTGGAGCAGGAATTCTGTGGAATTCAGTTTTCCCAGTGTTTATGTGAATGCTTTTATCACCTAATAAATGGCTATTCTGGGGAGGGGGCTGCTCTCGCTCTTTCATGTTGATGCTGTTCAACTTTATAATAATACTTTTTGGTTGACCAAAAAATGCATTTTGTGGTGAACTATTCACTTGAAAAATAACACCCAGGTCTAGTACAGACCCTAATAGATTTGCCTCAAAGAGCTTACTAACTAATAGTTGAAATCTAACAAGTAGATTTTATCAGCTGTACCCTTATAGGGTACATCTAACCTACATCCCTCTTTTGAAAGATCATAGAATTCCCCCAAAATAATTCATAGAGCATATCTTTGAGAAAAAAATCCAACCTGAATATAAAATTGCCAGAAATGAAGTCATACTAATTATTGGTAAATTTGTCCAATTGTTAATTAACAGGGTTTGACAAATGGCAGTGAAAGCCGCTTGCCAGCCCCGCACTGCGCATGCAGAAGAGTCGCATTGTGCATGCGTGTGCCGCCGGTAAACGAAGCATGCGGCTTAAATCTACTTGCCACAGGCGAGTAGATTCTATAGTTTGTTGAGCCCTGTTAATTAAGCTTCTCCTTTAAAGTTTATGCCTTAGTTTCATGCAGCCCTCCCATTCAACAACCATGAAATGGCCATAATAATCTGGTACTGACAGGCTTCAGAAGATAATCCAAAGAGAGCAGGAACTACATTAAAATTATTTTCTCCACCTCCTGCACATATCACACTGATTGATTCAATCCAGTGCATCATCATGAAAGATGTGGAGAAATTGGAAAGGGTACAGAGAAGAACGACAAGAATGATTAAAGGTCTAGAGAACATGACCTATGAAGCCAGGCTTCATGAACTGGGCTTGTTTAGTTTGGAAAAAAGAAGATTAAGGGGGGACATGATAGCGCTTTTCAAATATCTAAAAGGGTATCACAAGGAGGAAGGAGAAAATTTGTTCTTCTTGGTTACTGAGGACAGGACAAGGAGTAATGGGCTTAAAGTGCAGCAGGGGAGGTTTAGATTGGACATTAGGAAAAAATTCCTAACTGTCAGGGTGGTCAAATATTGGAATAAATTGCCAAGGGAGGTGGAGGAATCTCCCTCTCTGGAGATATTTAAGAACAGGTTAGATAGACATCTGTCAGGGACGGTGTAGACGGAGCTTGGTCCTGCCTTGAGGGCGGGGGGCTGGACTCGATGACCTCTCGAGGTCCCTTCCAGTCCTATTATTCTGTGATTCTATGATCATCATCATCATCAAAATAAAATAATAATAATAATAATGATAAATTTGCATAACCTAAAAGAATTCCTGAAACAAAGAAAGATGTAAAGACAAATGATAACCAGAACGTCTAACCCTTAAAGGGACAGTTTGTATTAAAATGAGAGCATCTGAAAACCATAAAGACTGCCTGGGGAGGAAAATGTCAAAATGTGTGCCACATGAGAGTACTACTAATGGTACTTGGAAGACCAATGCATATCACAATGGCACAAAGGGATAAGCTAAATAACAAAAGAGTGACTATGATGGAGCTCAGAACAAAAGTTGTACACTTTCCTAGGAAGCAAGTATCGAGCAATATAGCCATAACTTTGAGTGGTGTACTACAGGGTGTGCAATGCCTTTTATGTGAGACAAAAGAAAATATGAGACTGCTAATGTTACTTGTGCCTGAGACAGCCCTCTAGTCTTAAGTGAAGTTAAAAAGGAAGATAATGGATCATTTGACACTTAGTTACTCTCACCCTCGTGGATAACAGTAAATTAATGTGTCAGCCACAATCAAGAACCTTCAGTTGCCTATGTTAGCAAATCATAGGCAGACATAAATGAACACCAGAGTCTGTACTTTTCAGCATGTGTTCTACATATTTTTTCTTCATTTACCAAAATAAAAAAAAAATTACAGCAATTACTTTTAATAGTATGGAGTTCTGCCAATTAATGAAAAAATATTTAAAGAGGTTATGTGGTCCATTTTCTCACACTCAAGTATTGACACAAGAGTTATTGAGTCAAAACCTCAGCTGGTACACATTTTCATAGCTCCACTGATTTCATTTGAGCCAGACTAGTTGCATATATTGAGGATTTGGCCTATATACCTGTGGTTGTAGCTGAAAAGGATGCAGCAAGATTCTTTTAACTGTCTTTTTAACTGTTTTTGCTGGAGCTTTGGTGATTGGTTTGGGGACCCTTTTACCCCAGCTGTATTAAATAACATCTAATTTCATGTATAATCTTCACAGGTATTGTAATATATATGCTTGGAGTTGACTTTCTATGAACCTCTGTTCAACCCTTGGACTGGAAGGCTTTCAGAAAGGGGCTGACCCACTGAAGTCACTAGAACCATATAGTGGAGGATAAACTTTGCTATCTATACCCTCAGCACTAATTTTCTAACTGCCACAAAGTTGTTTACTTTGCTTTCTTCCCCCTGAAGTAAGCGGCAATGGCAAAATAAACTGCTGTTATTTGCTGCAAGTATTCAGTAAAATAATAAAATAAAATAGTTTTAAATATAAACCATCATAATGGGAATTGTTACGTATGTTCTATCTGTAGCTGAACATCTGGTGGAGACATTTAAAAAACATGGTACCTCTTCAACTGATTATAGTCTTTCCATTATATAGAGAACATTTCTAAACAAGCAAGAAATAATCATAAATATATCTCATTTTTGTAATCGTGCAGGATATTATTCCAGACATGTGTATAAATACAGCTACACAACAAATATTCAGCATACTCATGGGGGGGTTTGGCCTCAATCCTGCAAACACTTATGTACATATTTGGGACTACATCCAATGTAAAGGTCAGTGTCAGCAAGCTCAGGATATTAGTTATTTTGTACTGAAAACTTGCCAGATCATCTGATTGAGCTGAAGAAGAGGGCTTAACTTAGACAATATCTATCTATTTATTATATGTACAGATAGAAACACAAAACACTGTATTTGAATAACACAATTAAGATTGTAAAAACAAACATTTAAAAATTACAAAATACCAGAATTAAGGTTCCCTGTCCACCTTTAATTCAGAACTCTTGTGTATATGTATTCTACTCTTCTTTAGGACCATGACCATGTATTATACTCTTTCTTTCTTGAAATATTTTACTAAGCAAAATTTCCTAAACTTTTAGAAAACCAGACTGAAAAAACAACCCCAAATTACATCATGTGGCATCATCTTGACACCGACATGGATCAACAGCAAAATTATGATACAGACCTCTGTCACTTACTGGAGTAAATCACAGCAAAAGTGGTTGTCATGCTCTATATCAGGGCAAGGAACTCTCAGCCCATGGTCCACATGTGGATCATCAGGGTTAGCCGATGTTGGGCCACCAGATGCTTTATTTACCTTAGCAACCACAGGCATGGCCACTCACATCTTCCAGTGGCCCTGATTTGCCATTCCCAGCCAATAGGAGTTGTAGGAAGTAGTGGCTGGTCCACACCACTTCCCGCAGCTCCTAATGGCTAGAAATGGCAAAGCATAGCAACTGGGAGTTGTCAGCGATCATGCCTGCAAATGTTTGGGTAAACAAAGCATCTGGCAGCCTGCCTAAGGCTAACCCTGACAAATTGCATGCAGCCCACGGGGCAGAGATCTCCTATCCTTGCTGTATTCTTAAGCAGAATTATTGAAATATGTATAATTGCTTGCATAAGTACATCTTATTAAAGCTCTGTATAATCAGCCTAAATGCAACCTGTGTATTAGCACCATTATATATATTATTATTATTATTATAACTATGCATGTCTGTGACCACATGTATTATGTCATGACACCATTGGCTTTATAACTCATCTGATTTTGTTTATTAGTTGTCTATAGTAACAGTTTCATTTCAAATTTGAAAGTGTACATGAGTATTCATGGGTGAAACCCGTTCCTTCATGAATATTCATAGCAAGAGTCTGTTATCTCATTAATAATAAGTGTTATGCTTATCGATCAATAAGAATGAAGAATGCTAATAGTGCATCCTATACTAGACCAATAATTTTAAACTAAAACCTTCATGCATATGCATGAGTGTAGCCTATTATAACCTGTACAATGCCCGTTGCTGTTGTTGTGTCGGGGTGTCGGGTTAGGTTAGGTCAGGCTAGCGTATGCATTAGAGGGTGTCTGGTATCTTGTCCTAGGTCGGATGTGAGGGTTAAGTTCATCTTAAAGTCAAGTCAAGCAGAAGGCTTGTTCTTGTTCTTTAACAATTTTACCTTTAGGTTTAGTTTAGTTAGTTTAGTTTTAGTTAGGATTAGATTTTGTTGTCGAGTCTGTCCGGTAGGCAGTGTCGGTCTATGCATGTCGGCCGTCGTGTCTGTCCGGTGGGCACATCGTGAATTAGATAAGGTTTTATTTTAGAATATATTAAGGTTAGGATAGAATAGAGGGTCTAGCTTCCATCGCCGTCCAGCTGCTCCGAAGTGCAGGAAGAAGGACGAGGACCGCGCGGAAGGCCAGTCGTCGTTTCCCATTCCGGCTTCGTCGAGGGACGCCTTGTTGTTCCTCTCCAAAGGCCCAGAAGGACCTGAGGATTGAGGTTGCCAGCATTGGTGCCGTCAACCACCGAGGGACTCCTGGCTGTTCCTATCCTGAGGCTTCAAATTAGCCAAAGGATTGAGGTCGCCAGCTAGTAATCCATCGCCCCTTGCGCCGCTAGACTCTGGTAATGTTGCTTAGTATTTAAGGGGACTGCCCCTTTTGGTTATTTGAGATATAGATATATGTTACAATATAGTCTTGTTGTTATGAAATGTATCCAAATTGTCTAGTCTTTATTTATGCGTCTCCGCTCATGGTAGGAAACTAAACCCTGGTGATTAGATACAGGATTTGGGGTCGCATTTGCAATCTATCTTTTATTTAATTAGGCTAATTGATATTGATAATTAACACATTGGCCTGAAGCTGGGCTGTTAAAGGCATTATCAGCGGATCAGGTGTAACAGTATCTTGACCAGGATTATACAGGTATAAGACATTTTCCCAGTGTGTTTCACAGGAATATGCTGACAGCAGAAGCATGGTTGGTCTTTGGAATCCTGGGTGCCATTCTCAGCTCTAGAGGGAAGTGCACTTATGAGAGCACAGGTTCTTTTTTTGTCCATTACACCCCACACATAATCCCTTCAATCTGCCCTGGTACTAGTTCTGTGTCTTCTCCACTTATGGCTCCTTGTTCTTGTATCAAGTTCCTCACCTAACCAGTCCAAGTCTCCAATTCTGCAGCTTCTCCCCTCTGCCCCAGGCTCCATGCCTAACTTGTCCTAATTTCCATCCCCTCCACCCAGACTTTGGTTATAGTTTCTCCCTCCCGCTTTTTTGAGGAGTAGGGTCATAATTTCTCTCCATCTTCTGGGTCCAGATTTTGCCCCATCCACATTTGTTACTTCTCACTCTATGGTAGCCAGGTCCCAGCAAGGAGTCACATAGACAACAGAAGAGACAATCTCATGAGGAACTTTCAGTTGCAGTGTAGCTAGAACCAGCATTTGCAGGAAAAGTCCTTTTGGCCTCTGAAGTCCTCAGTTTGAACATGCTCAATAGTTTGTTGGGAAGGTACATGCACAGTCCAGATAGCATGAAGGAAGCTCAAAGGAATGGAGCAAATCCAGTGCAGAAGGAATTTTCAGAGAACTTAGCTGCCAAACTTTGACAAGTCTCTACTGGACAGATGTCATGGGTGACATCATGAACAAATTTCTATTGTTGAAAGAAAGAAGCTTTCAAGTTACTGAGTGCTTTTCTTCAAGTCTCTATTGAGCATGTGTGAACAGCTTATTTTCAGAGACTTATCTTGGACAAATTTGGGTGTATCTTCAGAGGGAGCGCAAAAGGTCTAACCCTGCACTATGGTGACTACTTTGACATATTTTAAATCTCTTTAATCCAAAGCACTTGGGATTTCAACAAAACAGTTACAAGAGTATTTCTAACATGCTCAGAACAATCTATTTTTCTTTAACTTCATTCTTGGGAATAGCTGAACCATGATTATGGAACATTTCTAGAAATATTGAGCCTGAGGCAGACACCTGCCATAACAAAATTCAGCCTGTGTGACTTAAAGCTTGGCAAAGTTTTATGCAACTGAAAATAGGATCTTACAATAGGAAGAAACAGGCAACCTGTCTATAATATTTTGTATATATTAATAAACCCTATATTAGAAAGAGAGCCTGAGATAGAAGCCCTTGTGTCAGAGGCATGGTATCAGGACTGAGCTAAAATAGTCATCAAGCTTTGTTGATATAAAGCAAAGTTAGCAAAGTCAGGCTGTAAGCAAATGTCAAGCTTTGCCTACTTGAAAGTTAACAGAATCTGGCAAGAATAGGGCTGATATTGCAGAAACACATTCCTAAGAAGTTCTAGGCAGAGTAATCACTCAAACATATTCCAGAAGAGTGGCACCAGAATATCCTAATCTCAAATCAGGTACAAAAACATTTCCCAAGGATAACAGAAGGATTCTGCATAGACAATGAGAAGTCCTGTGGCACCATATAGACTAACAAATTTAATGGAGCATAATCTTTCGTGGGGAAAGACCCACTGCGTCAGATGCATGTAAGTGCCATTACTGTGCTTTGTTGACAATAAACTTGACTCAGTGCCTTCATACCCTAATGGATCTTGTGGTCTTTGGGTGCTTCTTTCGAGGTCTGTCAAGGAACATACACGTTCAGACAAACATTTAACAACAATTCCCTTTATTTTTTTCTTAGCATAGATTTATATTAATTACTTAATATATGCAAATATATTTGAAATTTAGTACAGCTGATTATGTATAAATTGCATGCTCACTCAGGGTGAATAATTTTAAAAATTTTGTTTGATTGTGATGAGCAAGTTTCTTTCTTTTTTTTTTAGATGACCAAGATTTTGTGCCTATGCTTTGTGACCCTTCATTAGTTTTGGCAAGATTGTATCATTGGCACCAGGGATTGTTACATGGCAAGAGTATGAAGCCAATGAGATTGTTCCAAACAAATGACAGTAATATCTAGTATCGAAATATACTGCTCATGCTGGACTAGATCCTTCAGGAATAAAGAGAAATAAAGTTGTATTATGAGTCTGGGGGTATGTCTACACTACCACCCTAGTTCGAACTAGGGTGGTTAATGTAGGCAACCGAAGTTGCAAATGAAGCCCAGGAGTTGCAAATGAAGCCTGAGGAGTAACGGTAGTTTGGAATAGGAAGCCTAATCCGAACTACCTACTCAGTGCCGCGTGTAGCCGCGGGCACGGAGTCCGAACTAGCGGGGCTTTAAAAATGGCGGCGTCCGGCAAGATGCAAATGAAGCCCGGGAAATTCAAATCCCGGGCTTCATTTGCATCTTTGGTTGCCTACATTAACCACCCTAGTTCGAACTAGGGTGGTAGTGTAGACATACCCTGGGATATTAGTCTAAGACTCTGTGCTAGAGGTCAGTGTTAATTAGTAAGGCCGAGAAGTAGCTTAACGCACAAAAAGGCAGACTGGAGATACAAAATGGGGAGGTGGATGAAAAAGAGTGATGGGTTGCTGGACAGGTCAGGAGAGGTGAACAGTTACTTAGAAAACTTCACTATCTATATTGGGAATCTTTCTGGAGCAGCTCTGTGAATTCTGGATGTTGTTGATCTCCACTGTCTGTTTCCTCCCCCCACCTAAGGAAAAAGGTGCCAATAAAGATAGAGGAAAAGAAGACTCTGAATGTTGAAGTAACAACACTTGAGAGTTTTATTGTGCTAGGATTCTGAAAAGTGCTATCTTGGGGGTTGAGTTTAGGACAAGTCCAGAGTTATTTATTTTTGTCTCTATTTTCTTGAGTAATCTTTGTACCATTCTATTGGGTATTCTGTGTGCTGCAGGGGGAGAAAAAGATCACAAATGTTTCAGAGTTTTTTAAAACTTTAAGAGTCAAAAATAGATCCAATTAAGTTACCATGAGTCCAGAAGGGAGCACAGAAGCTTCATAAAATGGTTTAAAATAGCACTTCTAAATAGAACAATGTCAAAGCATTACAGTCCAATATCTCACAGCTCTGGAGGGCTAGAAGTGAGTGCTAGTCCCAAAGGCTCTTCCCGTCCCAATGGTATTAAGTGCCTTTGTCAGTCCTTGCAGGGCCAGGAGGTGTTGGACTTTAATGCTGTAAGATTGTGAGGTATAAAAAAGGACTTAATTTGGCTTATCCCAGGCATTGAACAGCTGCAAGTTTGTTCTGTGGACGGCAGCACCACATTTTAAGAGTGTAAACAAACTTTTAAGAGGGGAGATCTAAAACTGTTAAAGGGTTTGTAATGTTAGAAAAATCCTGACGAGAAAAATTAGAGATACGGGTGAATCACTCAAAAATGCAAGATATAATTTAAGATATATCATGGTCCTACAACATACTGATTACTATGATTACACAACCACCCAATTGCTATGATTCTGGTTTTAGTCAATGTTCTCCGTATTCTTGCCAAGCTTTCCTATTTATTCCCTTCTGTAAATCTAGCATGCAAGTGCTAAAACAACCATCCTTTTCCTGGTTCCCTAATCATATGTCCCTTCTCTCTTCCCCACTTTGAATTTTGACTTTGACTCCAACTACATTATTTCACATTTAAATCAAGCTTTTTAATCACATTTAAATCACATTTCATTATCTCCTCATGAACTGTCCCTTCTGACCCACCACACATGCTTCACTCAAATAAAAACTATCATTGCTCTCTGTCATCTCTCAACCTCTGGAGGAGTGGGGAGAATCAATAGCTGCTGTGGGAATACCTGTTGCTGCTCCACTTAGTGGTGGTAGGTCTGGAGCACCATAAAACTCCAGTCAACCTGCTTCCTGCACTGTAAATTTTCCAGCTTGATGTGTGCTCAAGTCACCAGTATAGGGATGAGGAGGGAGATCATGGAGTTGCTCAGTACCTCCAGTTCCAGGACAGAGAGAGAGCTCTGCTGTCACCTGACAGGATGCAGCATATGTGACTGTGGAAAAAGGCATACGATTTGCTGTAATGGTCAAAGATATAGCTAGCTACTACTTTCTTAAGCAAGTGCATCAATAATCTTCTATAGCCATTTTAAATTAGTTTGTGACAACTTGGCTTCTAACACTAGAAGAGGAGCTATGGTTGATGCTTTAGGTGACATCTGGCCAAAATATGTTCTGCGGCTCACCAACTGTTGGGAGTGTGGCCCACAGGGTGCTAGCTGAACACTGCTTCTAACAACATCTTCCTTTCTTTCTTTCTTTCTTTCTTTCTTTCTTTCTTTCTTTCTTTCTTTCTTTCTTTCTTTCTTTCTTTCTTTCTTTCTTTCTTTCTTTCTTTCTTTGACATGCAAGTGATTCATGCAGAAATGTTTCAGTAGTATTCAATATCTCCAGTCAGTTAAAGAAAGTACTGTATTGAGTCCAGATGCTACACATCCTTCTCCACTTCAGGCAATTCTGCCTCTGCTACCTGACCCTCTTAGTATGGTTCAGTAGTGTATCCTATCCCTGGTCTACACTAGGGGATAAGTCTGAATTAAGATACACAATTTCAGCAACGTTAATTGTGTAGCTTATGTCAAAGTATCTTAACTTGAATTTTGGCACCAACCACACTGCGGGAAGTTGAAGGGAGCATACTCTCCCTTTGACTTCACTTGCTCCTCATAGAAGTAGGTCTACCAGCATTAATCAAAGCATCCTTCTTAGTTTGAATTAGTGTAACTTCAGTAGACTCGCTAATTTGAACCCCAGAAAATCAAGTGTAGCTGTTTCGATGTTATCTGTAGAGTAGACATGGCCCTACAGCTGGAAGGAGAGGGAAAACGGGAAACAAATAATTGGAGTAAGGGGGGAGAGAGAGAGAGAAAGTAAATAAAAGAAAGGATCAGGACAAGACATTCTTATTGGTCAGAAATTGTATATCCTGTTAATCATAAACAAGAAGTATTGACTCTTGAATACCTTTCCCACACACCTCACTCACTACTATCACCCCCAGAGTGAGGAACTACAAGAATAACAGAAGCAATCTGAATACATTTTTCTGCTTCATGTATGAACCACACTTACTCAGCCTATTTTCAGCTCTGTGTAGAACTCCTTGGCAGTTGCTCAGGATCTGGGCCCAGAATTTTAATATACTCCTATTCTGTGAGTTTAGTTCTGCTGCATATCCTCCTCCAAAGAATGTTCTAAAATAATATCTTGAAATCCTAGGGCCTTGCTGATCAACTCCTCCCCCTTTTATGCCTAAAACAAGCTCCCTACCTGCCCTGGTCCAACACAACTCCCAGGAAGTAGACACCAGGTCCCTATGACCCCTAGGCATCCGGGTGGCGAAGGAGACTTTACATCAGGGCTACTCAATTTTTGAAGCTGCAGGGGTCACAATGATACTCACAGCACATGTAAGGGCTGCAACTTAAGTGTGGTTGCATATACATGCAAATATATATGCAAATAGCTTCCTTCACACTGATGGGCATGAATACAAAGATTAAAGCAAGACTACACCACATACAGGCCCCATTTAAATCAGTTCTTCTGATATTAACAAAACACAATGTTTACCCGATTTCCACCCATATGACAGCACTTTTAATGAGCAATGACAGTCCAGGAATTTAACTACTAAAATGCCTATCAATAGAAAACCATTATATTGACTATTTTTTTTTGTTTTGGCTCCCACCCACGGGTCATGTGTTGAGCCTCACGTAAATTCAAACTGCACCACGGACCACAAACAAATGGGCCAGCAGCATGTTGAGTAGCCCTGCTCTACATCCTGCCTCTGTGTAGCTGCCAGCTCCATAGCTCCCATTGCCCAGGAAGTAAGACCAATGGGATTTGTATTGCTGGGACCTCTGGGCATAAGGGCTGTATGCAGAGCCTCCCTGGCCACTCATCTGGCTACTAACCACAGGGTCTGACAGCCACTTCCTGGAAACCTCATAAACAGCCTCCAGGACCCAGCACACCAAATTTCCTCACTAATCCCAACCCCTGTCCCAGCCCAGAGTCCCCTCCCACACCCTAATCCCTTCATCCTTGTCTCATTCCAAAGCCCACACCACTAGCTGCAACCCTCAGCCCACTTCCACACCTCAACACCCTACCTCACCCATTGAAAGTGAGTGAAGGTGGGATAGAGCAAGCAACAGAGGGAGGAGGATAGAATGTGGGGGAGCAGAGTCTCAGAGGAGGTGTGGGACAGAGGTTGGATCTCAGTGAAGGGGATGCAGAGAGTCCCCAAAACTTTTAAATCAAATGGGATCCCTCTGGTTGCTCAAGTTTGAGAACCTCTCTAATAAAGGATTATTTTTTCTGCAACTCATTTGAAGATTCAGAATTGATAGGATGCGTAGGTGACACATGTGATGTTGGCTACCTTCAGCCCTCGAGCATATGGGCTTATTCTAATTGTAAAGGGATGTTATAGGTCACCATGCCCTGAAAGGCAGTTGATCAATGGAAGCCATCACCAGTGTTCCTCTGCTACGGCTGCATAAAGTTTCAATGACCTAGGTTCTTAGCTGTGTAGTGGTGCCTCCATCTGACTGTTAAGGTACTTGGGAACCTACCAAACTCCCTATGTGATTTTGACTGTTCCTGACATGGTACGCAATATGACTAGCCTGATACTTGTACATATACTCTTCTGATACCTATGTAATGGATGAAGCAACAATCAAGGTGCTCTTTATTTATAAAGTAAAATACTGAGAGTAGGGGAAGATTGATTTTGAGTGGATAGATGAGTAACACCATTCAGCCTGTCAATAACACTACACTATTCTCTTTGAGTATACTAATCCGGTTTATTTCACACTAGTGGTCTCCAGAATACAGAGGAACCCAAATATTTTAATACATCATTTTTGGATTGAAGGCACCTAAGTGGAGTGAGATGATAGCAGGCTAACTTTCCACAGTAGCAATGGGCGTGAAATACTGGCCTCTTCTGTGTTTCTAAATCCATTTGCTTCCTCCCAGAGTAGTTCAGCAAATGCTTTTAGAGCAAAAGAGAAAAGAGGCAAGGGGATCATTCAGACAAAGAAGTCCTCCTTTCATGCCCTGTCTGAATGGCTTAGTCACCCTTTCATCTCCCAGGGTTTGCACAATCACAGAGAACACCACCACTTCCCTTTATTGGCACAGTGAGCATGCTGGAGTTTTCCACTTCTCTCATCACCAAGCAAAAAGCTTAGCTTTCTTTTCTGTCGGATCGATTAACCTGGTTACATAATTATAAGATTGTTTTAAATAGATTCCTAAGCCAGAGCGGACAATCGTGATCATCTAGTTTGACCTCCGGTGTAATGCAGGCCATATAACATCAGCAAAATAATGCCTAGAATATTTTTAATGAACATCCCACTTGATCTATCACAACCCTTGGTAAGTTGTACCAATGCATAATTGTTTTTACTGTTAACAATTTACACCATGTAAGAAGTGTATTTTTGTAAGGGAATCAACAGCTTCACTTTTCAATTCCCTCTAAGCGCTCAGATGACTATGGTTCAGTCCAAGGCCCTATATTGTAGACACTTAATATACTAAGCTTTCTTTTGATGTGCAGGTGTAAGACTTCTGTGGGGCCTGGGTGTTTAAAGATAAGCATACATGTAAGTGGTCGCAGGATCTAGTCCATATTTTTAGTTTGTTTCAATGACTCTTTGTTTAAGAAGGTAGTTTCTGTGAGTGTATTATCTTGTAGTAAGATAAACACCACTCTTGTCTTCACATTCCTTATCCCCTTAAAGCATTCCTGCTACTCAGTAGTAATCTATCAATCTTTCTACTTCCATATACCTAAATTAATGTTATATATTCTGTTCAAATAACCTCTTTGTACTACACTTGAACCTTTGTACACTGGACGTCCCTAATTCAGGAACACCTGTGGCAAGGAGGAGGAAGCGGCTCTGCACCCTGCCACTCCCTCTGCCCTAGAGCTAGGAGAATAGCAGCACACCGATGCACTTCCCCTACAGTTTTTCCCCAATGTTCCCATAGTGGCAGAGGATGGTGTCTGGGAGTGGCATAGCCTCATCTGCCTCTCAGGAACAGGGCACCAGCATCACACCCCATCACCCTCACGCTCAGAACTTGCATCACCTGCCCTGGCATGACAAAATGTTTAGTCCAGTATACCCTGTTTTCCAAAGTTGTCAGCTTAAAGAGGTTCAAGTATAATTTATTTTTATCTCTTAGGTACTATTGTTTTATTTTTCTGTTTGTCTTTCTCATTAGATTCCTTTGTAGCCAGCGTTTTTCAAAAGATTCAAAATGTATTTACCGAATAAACTATTTTTTAAAAATAAGAAATAAATACTGACTGCTTTTTTCCTGTTTTGCATCTCATGTAGTCACTTTGCATTCACAAGTGTAAAAGATTTATCCAAAGCCCACTGAAGTCAATGGGCTTCACTGTATAACTGCCACCAGGCAGATTCAAAACTGAAAGTTCTGGAACTTAGTGTAGCAGTCTCTACAGCTTGAGTTATACAGTCCATTACCTCTGAGTGCTGGCTGTAGAGCTCACTCATTCTTCTCTCCCACTGTAAGTGGTCTAAGTGTCACTACATCAGACAGTGAACCACATCCCCTAAGTGTGTGGGTTACAACTGCACTTCAAATTAGTCTCTAAATATCTTGGCTCTGCACTGTAGAGGTGATGCCATTCAGAATTGCGTCCAATGTATTAAAATAATACTTAGGAAACTAGGTTTCTTTCTTGTTTCCTTTATTTAATGTGATTAATGATTTGTAGGCTTCATCATATTCTACATCCCTAATTCAGCCAAAGATTGTCATAATTTAATGTTACTATAACTTTGTGTTAACTATGCTTCTGCACTAATTAATGCCATGGAATTTGGCCTAATTAAGAAAGTTCAAAACATGTGTCTGATATAACATTTTGACCAACAGTACTAGTGATATAATTAATGAATTATATCAATTATAAGTAATGAATTATATTTTGCCAGATATACCTAATGATGGTAATGTGCCTGAGTAACCCTGTAACTAGAGATACGCTTAATACTACTTAGACATGTGCTGTCCATCAAATCATGACATACTTCAGTTTTCTTCACTCTTTGGTTGAACAGTGTTTTTCTTAAATCTTCTGATGACCGTTCTTGCTGAAATTATATACTAATATTGTACTTTGCACACAGTAGTACAGGCAGTCCCCGACTTACACGGATCCGACTTACGTTGGATCCGCACTTACGAATGGGGCTTTCTCGCCCCGGAGCTCACAGGCAGCGGTCAGCCACCTCGACCTCCGGGGCGAGAAAAGCTGCTCCCGGTGCCCCTGGTCTGCTTGGGGATGCCTGGGGCAGAGCAGCTGGGGCGCTGCCGGTTGGTCCCGCAGCGCCGCTCTGGACACTACTGGACCAACCCGGCAGCACCCCAGCTGCTCTGCCCCAGGCGTCCTGATTCAGCTGCTGCTGGTCAGTTTCAGCAGCGGCTGAATCAGGACGCCTGGGGCAGAGCAGCTGGGGTGCTGCTGGGTTGGTCCAGTAGCGCCAAGGAGCGGCGCTACTGGAGCAACCCAGCAGCATCCCAGCTGCTCTGCCCCAGGCGTCCCCAAGTCAGCCGTTGCTGAAACTGACCAGCACTGACTACAGGAAGCCCGAGGCACAGTTGCTCTGCCCCGGGCTTCCTGGAATCAGCGGCTGATCAGTTTCAGCAGCAGCTGACTTGGAGTTCTTAAGTTGAATCTGTATGTAAGTCAGAACTGGCGGTCAGTTTCAGCAGCGGCTGAATCTGGACGCCAGTTCTAACTTACATACAGATTCGACTTAAGAACAAACCTACAGTCCCTATCTTGTACGTAACACGGAGACTGCCTGTAATTTCTTTTTCCTTTCATGTCATTAGAAATAGGCATCTGTTGTGAAGGCTAAGGTACTCTACATAATATAGTAAACTGTACACAAATCTTTCCAAGTCTCTCTTTCAGATCGGAATTGTTAAGAAAATAGAAATGAGATGCTATTTAGCTAGCACTGTAACAGAAGCAAGTAAACAAGATATTTTCTCTACATACGAGTGTCAGCGGTAAAGGTAAAAATGTATTGTGAATTTCTTTGTTAGCTCTTAGGTGCACATGTACCATGTCACCTAAAATAACATTAAGTGCTCAGACTCTCTCTCTGACATACATAGCAACCTGAGAATATCTAAAGATTAAGGACCTTATGATCCTTCCTGTACAAAACAAGTTTAGAAGTTGAGGAAATAAAACCCCTGGGTTTTTTTTTGTCCGATTTTTCTCTCTTCTCTTTGGGTTGAGTCAATGATGGTGCATAAGTGGAAGTCATCAGGAGTTGGGAGTGGGGGTTAAAGATTCTTGTTTTTCACATGCAGACTTTGTGAAAAAGGGATTTTATACTTCATGGCCTCTTTCTCCTATTTCCATGTTATTGAAATGGTTTTGTCTAGAGCTTGTTGGGAATATCGTTTCCAATTGCAAAATGCTCATTTATCAATTTTAAGTCTGTCATGCTTTTTTAAAAAGAACTTTTGTTGAGAAGGTTTCTTGGGTCCAATATGGAATTCAGAGAGAGAATGAACACTCACCCATTCTCCCTCCTCACCCTCAGTAACCAATATCCCTACTCTCAGGGCAAAGATGTGCTGAGGAAGGGGGTGGGGGGGAGGGAACCAAACAAGTTCAGATCTTTTTGCTCTGAATAAGGAAGAGCGGAGTCTCAATTCCAAGTATCTCACTTGCTAGAGGGCAGACCTAATCATGAGACTATTCTGGGTGAATCTCTTTAAAAATGCAAATGTTCCACCCATTGTATAATGTGAAATTATTTGAAATCTCCAGTTTTCATGGGATGGGAAAACTGTCCCTCCCAGGTCTAGTTTTGTACTTCTACATGCTGCATTGAACAGAGAATAAATAGTCCTCAGTGTAAATTCTGGGAAAAACTTCCTTTAATATAGCTCCAAATTAGTCCTTTATTTGCAAAAGGGAACCAAACAAGGAATACATTAAATAGTAGGGACTTGAATAAATGCAACCATTCTGAAAAGTTTGTATGTCTCATAATTTTTCATGATGACACTGTATAATGACACAAACTGTTACGTTGCCAGATCTTATTAGTGCTTGCTAGCAGAATGGGGATGCTGTCATTTTCTTAAACTGCCCTGTTTTTGCTATGGCATGACATTACATTTTTGCTTTTAACCAGACATCTGTTCTTTGTGATTATAACCAAAATTAGAGAATGTCTGACTTGTACTATAGTAAGAAAAAGTCAAAATTTGCTGTTTACCCCAATTATAAAGCTAGATTTTATTAAAATAATCTCAAAATTATTTTTTTTCCAGAAATAGCTTTTTATAAGTAAAAATTATAAAAATAAGCAAATATTTATATAAACATATAAAAGTCACTATCGCTCACAATATTTCTTCAAAACTTCTTGACTGGTTATTAGTGTACATTGTAATAAAAATCATATTCAGATTATATAGTCGTTTTAGTTTATTACATTGGGTCCATACAACTCCCTTGCATAACAACTATGCTTAATTCAATATATTAGAATCATAGAATCATAGGACTGGAAGGGACCTCGAGAGGTCATCGAGTCCAGCCCCCCACCCTCAAGGCAGGACCAAGCTCCGTCTACACCATCCCTGACAGATGTCTATCTAACCTGTTCTTAAATATCTCCAGACAGGGAGATTCCACCACCTCCCTTGGCAATTTATTCCAATATTTGACCACCCTGACAGTTAGGAATTTTTTCCTACTGTCCAATCTAAACCTCCCCTGCTGCACTTTAAGCCCATTACTCCTTGTCCTGTCCTCAGAAACCAAGAGGAACAAATTTTCGCCTTCCTCCTTGTGACACCCTTTTAGATATTTGAAAAGCGCTATCATGTCCCCCCTTAATCTTCTTTTTTCCAAACTAAACAAGCCCAGTTCATGAAGCCTGGCTTCATAGGTCATGTTCTCTAGACCTTTAATCATTCTTGTCGCTCTTCTCTGTACCCTTTCCAATTTCTCCACATCTTTCTTGAAATGTGGCGCCCAGAACTGGACACAGTACTCCGGCTGAGGCCTAACTAGTGCAGAGTAGAGCGGCAGAATGACTTCACGAGTTTTGCTTACAACACACCTGTTGATACAACCTAGAATCATATTTGCTTTTTTTGCAACAGCATCACACTGTTGACTCATATTCAACTTGTGGTCCATTATGACCCCTAGGTCCCTTTCCGCCATGCTCCTTCCTAGACAGTCACTTCCCATCTTGTATGTATGGAACTGATTGTTCCTTCCTAAGTGGAGCACTTTGCATTTCTCTTTATTAAACTTCATCCTGTTTACCTCTGACCATTTCTCTAACTTGATAAGGTCATTTTGAATTATGTCCCTATCCTCCAAAGAAGTTGCAACCCCACCTACTTTGGTATCATCTGCAAACTTAATAAGCGTACTCTCTATCCCAATATCTACATCATTGATGAAGATATTGAACAGTATGGGTCCCAAAACAGACCCTTGAGGAACTCCACTTGTTATCCCTTTCCAGCAGGATTTAGCACCGTTAACAACAACTCTCTGACTACAGTTATTCAGCCAATTATGCACCCACCTTATCGTGGCCCTATCTAAGTTATATTTGCCTAGTTTATCAATAAGAATATCATGCGAGACCGTATCAAATGCCTTACTAAAGTCTAGCTATATGACATCCACCACTTCTCCCTTATCCACAAGGCTCGTTATCCTATCAAAGAAAGCTATCAGATTAGTTTGGCATGACTTGTTCTTCACATACCCATGCTGGCTATTCCCAATCACTTGATTACCTTCCAAGTGTTTGCATATGATTTCCTTAATTACCTGCTCCATTATCTTCCCTGGGACAGACGTTAAACTGACTGGTCTGTAGTTTCCTGGGTTGTTCTTATTCCCCTTTTTATAGATGGGCACAATATTTGCCCTTTTCCAGTCTTCTGGAATCTCCCCTGTCTTCCTTGATTTTTCAAAGATCATAGCTAAAGGCTCATTGACTTCAGAAAATGAAGATAAATATGATCATATTTCTTATTATTCTGAAGCTTAATTTGAAGCACTTGACAGAAATATCAATCGGGCGTAGCTACAACATTTGTAAAATATACTGAAATTATCAGTTGATAATACTGTATGAGAATGGTGGTCATTATTCTTCTTGTATAGGATTAGGCAATATATTCCCTGCTGATTTTGCAGGCATTAAGAGGAGAACAGGTCCTAAAGTGAACTGTAGTCAAGGTAGATTATTTAAATAATGTGTAGAAAATAGGTGGGGTAGAGGGTTTTGAGTTTTGTTTTTTTAGGAGATAGTGTCTACATTAGCAATAGAAGAGTAGGAATAACTGTAAGGCCATGTCTACACATCAGGGATAAACTCGAAATAAGCTTGCATAGGTTAAGTTGAAATAGCTTATTTCAACTTTTGGTGCTGTCCACATAGCAGTTATTTTGAGATAGAGCCCTCTTCCCCTGACTTTCCTTATACCTTGTATAATGAGGGTTACAGGAGTCAGAGTAAGAAGTCCTCCAGCTCGACATTATTTTGACATTATATTGAAATAACTGCTTGTGTATAGACACCGATTATGTTATTTCAGAATAACGTCAATTATTCTGAAATAATGCTGCTATGTAAACATAGCCTTAGAGACGGCTTAAGAGTGCTGTGAAAAATGAGAACATTTTTTGTAATCAGATTTAGTAGTTTGCTCTAATATGTAGGATTGTATTCAGTGGCCCTGAGTGTTTTTCTAAAACTTCACACCAGAAGTTCTCTGTCCATCACAGTTCTGCCATAAGAGATCAGAAACAATCAAGGGATTTGTTGACTAGCCAAATAAAGATGAACAGCAAATAACATGAGATATCCTTGTGAGATTTAGATATATATAACGTTGGTTCTGGAGTTTTTACTGATAAGATGCAGGGCTTTGGCATAGCCCTTTATTAGTGCTAACCCAAAGTTTTTCAACTAAATAATGATTGTCAAAATGGAAAAGTTTTGCAGAAATCTATTTTGACTAAACAATTGTTAGGACTGTTTCTGAAAATGGAATTTTAATAAGACCCCAGCATAGTTAATTGGTCAGGATATGCAACTAAGGTATGTTTACACTATGGGATTTTCCTGGGATACCAGAGGTATCCCAGAAAAACTCCACCGTGTGCAGGGAATGTGTTTGCTCTTCCACTTTTTTTTGCGGAACAGCAGACGTGCTCTTTCAGAAGCCCTGTCTTCCTCCTCCAACAAGGAAAAAGGGCTCTTCTGAAAGAGAAGGCTTTTCCAAAATTTGGCCCAGTGTAGACTGACCAAATAGTATATTCAGGCCAAATTTCGGAAAAGCGTCTTTTGAAAAAATTACGCAAATTGTGGAGTGCAATTTGCATACCTTTTTCTGATAGATCCCCGTAGTGTAGACATAGCCTGATACATGGAAGTCCTAGGTTCAGGATACTGGTCTGAATAGAGAAGAGCAGAAACTTAAAGCTAGAACTTTCAGCCTCCTAGGTAAGGGCCCTAATTACCAGGATATTCTGCAGAGACTTTCATGTTGGTCATAAAAAAAGTCCCGAAGTTCCTTCATTAATCTGGCTGTGGAGAAAAACAAATAGAAAGCTCAACATTTTAAAAAACTGATTTTTTTTCAACTCAGTCCTGCTCATTATAGAGGGGAGGAAAGTAAGTTTAGGTAAGAGCCAGAGCTTTTTTTGAGGTATGCGCAACTGTGTAGACGTACCCTGAGTGGCCAACTGTAACCCCTTACTACAGTGCAGAAGTTTGTATTACCTATTTTTTGGAATGGGAGATTATTCCAATAGGTACTTCGTCAAGAATAGGAAGAGTAGTGAGTATTTTAAGCCCTTCAGCTGGAATGTGATGGGTAGTCTTAGTTCACCTTCTGGCAAAGTCAGTGTTATTAATTTGTATTGATGCAGTCCAGTGATAGCTTCCGTATAGTAATGCTTGATCATAATGCCGAGTTGACTAAATTAAGGTGCAGAATTTATTTCTTAATAATGTTAAGACTGAACTATTGTCAAGTGGGACAAGCAAGAGAGAAGGAGACTGGCAACATGCCCATATTAAAATAAGATGGTGTTAAAGTGAATTGTTCACTTTCCATTTTTGTTGCATGTGCTCACTGACAGAAGCAGAGTGGCCAAGCCTGCAAAAGCAGCTGCAGAAAAGAGAAAAAAAATGACCTAAAAACTGTAAATGGCAACAGTTATCAAATAAACAGACCAGGAGAGCTTTTAAATATTAATAACAACACTTTGTGTCATAGGTGCAGGAAGGAGGAGTGTGAAGGGTGCTGCACCCTCCCCCCCAGATCTGCTTTTGGGAGGCTCTTCTGGGGTCCTGCTGGTCTTGTCAGCCCCCAGAGTCCTGCTACTCCTATGGGATCTGCTGCCTCTGGCAAGGTCTGCGTGCCACTTGGGGTCCTGCCACCAGCCTGGGGCTCTGCTCCTGGCCTGGGCCTGGAGCTCTGCAGTCACCTCCAGCTGTGGCTATGTTGCCGTTGCTCCCAGACCAGATGTGCCGGATGCCTTTTGTGGTGTGGAAGAAAACAAGCTTTCACTCTGCGTTGTGTTTAAGCAACAGTGGCAATAGCATTCAGTCCATCTGGTCTGGAAGCACTGGCAACTCTAGGTGCGAACCCAGTCAGGGATGGTGAGGAGTGTGAATAGTGGCATTGGGGATGCAGCTCAGCATCCCCATCATAAAAACAATTCCAGTGCCACTGCTGTCAGAGTTACCAAAATAAAAACTGAAAATGATCAGTCACTATAAGATGACACACAATGGGAAATAGTAAAACTCTGAAATGGAGAATATGTTGAATTACATTAAAACAGGCACAGGTTTAATTAGAGCATATAAATAAAGACCCCAGGTATAGCCCACATAATATATCCCTCTGTTTGTCAGCCTTCATTTCTTTCACAGCTCTCCTGGAGTCCATGATTTTAAATGTTTTCATTTTTTGGGATTCATGTGTGTGACATATTGTGCACTTGGATAGGGGCTTTCATGAGGCCCTAGTTAAAATTCTACAACCTAACTGAAATGGGGAGGAAAACCAGGATGAATTCCTTATGTTTGTTGCATCCAAGTCCCTTAGGGATTGTTTAAATCATCCCTAGTAGATACGTTTTGTTCCCTGGGCTTATAAAAAAGAAGCTGAGATCAGAGCTCTTATTTGCCTTTGAAATGGCATCAAATTATCACTATTTTCCACACGTTTATGAGAGAGGATATTCTGTAAGCTTCACTTCCTCTCCCAAAGTCCATTCAACTAATCTCACTCATCATCAAACTTATATAAATCAAATGTTGTAATCAGACTACATAACATCTTTTCAGGACTAAGGATAGGAATGCTTCCAACAGAAATGTGCTCAATAATCTTGTTTCCTGTAGCTTCTTTGCTTAGCCATCTGGTTATGAGAAGGAATACTTTGTTAATAGGGGAAAATAAACAACTATTTTACTCAACCCCTCACAAGTCCTCTCTCTGAGACTGCGCTCTCACCTGTGGAATGCAAGATTTAACACAGGCAGCTGGGACGATTCGTGTAGTGGGAGTGCTGAAAGTGATTGACCAAAACTGTAAAGTGTAAACCCTGTTTATAAGGGAAACTACTGCACACTGGAGAGCACTGCAGCACCCCCTGCACATCTAAGGTATGTCTATGCTACAGAGAAGATTGAAGTTGCCACAGTTGATCTATCAGGGTTTGAATTAGCGGGTCTACTGAAGACACACTAATTCGAACTGAGAGGGGCATTTCAGTCAGTGCTGGTAGTCCTGAGAAGTAAGAGAAATTGGAGGGAGAGTGTGCTGCCTTCAACTTCCCACAGTGAGGACAGTGGCAAAAGTCGACTTAAGATACTTTGACTTTAGCTATGCAATTAACATAGCTGAAGTTTAGTATCTAAATTCAACCTTATTCCACAGTGTAGACATACTCCCAGTTCCATCATCATTAAAAGGTCAACATTTTTGTGGAACTCCTGTACAGGACAGGAGCCTGGTAGCTCCAGTCCTTAGTCTGCTTGCTCCTTTGCCATCACAGTGGACCATGCCAGTGAAATCTCAGTACGAGTTTACATTCCTTCAGGGATGATGAGGTGATGAGGCCATAAAATAATATGGGAAGTGTCAGATTAGATTTTTTTGTAAAGCATGGTTCTGATTTGTGATTTTTAACATGTTGCAATCTGTCTTCTTTTACCACAGCAGAAATAAAGTTTTACTTATTTGGAATAAATTTGGAAAAAGCTATTCTGGGCATACACTGGTGTATTCTTTCAATACATTGGATTCTGAATATAGCCTTCTAAGATAAAGTAGATGAATGCAGATAATTGATCAAATATTTAATGATAGGAAATTTCCTTGTGCATGCTAACCATTCTGGCTAATTCAGCAGTTGGTTTTGTATGATATTGGTGGATGTGTAATTCCTGCCTTGTGCAGCCACAGCAGCATATGCAGGATTGCATTTTGTGGCATGAATCCAAAAAACTTAAATACTAAACAAAAATTATTGCAGGCCTCCTGCCAAAATAGGCCACTTTTTCATCTTTTGGATAGATTTCAATTTTCAATAATCATTTTTTAATGTTTTTGCATCGCTGGAATCTACTTTTTCCCTCAATACTAACTTGACCGGCATCCACATTTTGTTTGGCACCTCTCTGAGAGGCAGCTCTCCTACTGGTCAAGAGTTTCATTGTTCTTTTGGAAGTTCATGGAATACGTAGAATCACCACATCCAAGCACCTCCCAAACACTAATGGATTTATCCTCCCAATATCCTTGTGATGGAGAGAAATACTATTACCCCAATTTACAGAAGGATAAGTGGAGCACAGTGGAATTACATGACTCCTCAAAACTATTCACCTAGGCTGTCAGAGAGCTAGGATTTAGACCCATGTTTCCTGTGTCTCATTCTGGCAACTTAACAGCATGACCATCTTTCCCCTCCATTAATCATTGGTGAATCTGGTGCAGAAGATCGACAATTAGGATATGCAGCAATCTGAGTTATGGGGTAGACTGACTCCTAGTTTTGTCCCATTGAAACTTTTCCTGGATGTGTTACTTCCTTCATACATATGGCTATAATCATGTTTGTTGAGTATATTTAGTATTAGTGGCACCATTTCTATAGCATACTTTAACACTCTTTAAAATTGATGTTCACAAATTTGAAACGGTTCTGAAAATGGCTATAAGAATAATACAATGTCTGTTTAAAAATACCTTAATATGAGGCACTAAAACAGCTCAATTTATTTAATTTATGCAAGAGAAGGTTAATAAATGATTTGGTCATAGTCTATGAGTTCTTAAATAATAATAAGATTTTGGACAGTAGCAAGTTCTTTGATTTAACAGACAAAGATAAATTAAGATCTAGTGTCTAGAAGTGGAAGCTACCTATTTTCAGAATATTAATATTATTATAAAAAACCACAAATAAATTTACTGGAGTGGAAACAGCACTATGCAGGCAGGTTGTGTGTGTCAGTCCAGGCAGCAACAGATTGCAAAATTCCTCTGACACTGGGGCAGGCACTACCAGTGCCAGCAGCTCTACTTCACTGGGCAGATCACTCTGCCTCTCTTTGGACCCAGAGTCTGTTTGTCTTCTATGGCAGCACTTTCCCATTTACTCACAGTACCTTCTATCTTGGCCCTTATCAGTCACAGGCATAGGCAGGGTTTCTCTCATTCAGGGACAATCCCCAATAGCCTTGGAAGCAGCCTGCCCCTGCAGGCTCTCAGCAGCAGGTTCTAGCTTCCTGTAGCAGCTGCTTTACTGGAAAAGGCTTCACACCAGGAAGCTTGCTCCTCTCTCCAAATTGAAGCCCTCCAACTCCCTCCCTGCAATGCCTAGAAGAGAATAACAGTCCCCTACTTTTTTCCCAAGGTATGATGGGAGTTGTAGTCTCTAGAGTAGATTGCAGCACCAAGAAGCCTCCCAGTAAAAGTCCTAGGCTCCTAAAGTAATGAAAGCCTACACATAGTTCTATCTGAGACTGACTCATTGTAGAACTCAAATATGCAACACACTAGAGTCCTATTTGATTTAGAACACAAAGGATAGTAGAGATACCTTTTCAAACACTTTCAATCACTTTTTTTGATTGTATCCCTTGGGTATAATACGGTCATGCCAATTTTCTTCCACAATTTGATCTGATAAAGTGGATCTGGCCTACAAAAGCTCAGCACCTAATAAACCATCTTGTTAGTCTTTCAAGTGCTGCATAGTCCTGTCTTTTACTTCAGCTACAGTTACACAATGTGCTGAATGGCTCATATTCTAGCGGATACTTGAATATTCCAGAACTTCACATTTCTTGCTGATGCTTTTAGAGGTTATTTTTAGAGCTTATGTTTTTTAGAGGTTATTTTTAGAGCTTATATTTTTAGAGAACTGAGGAACAGCAATGGAGTAAACACTTCAGTAATACAGACTGGTCTACCATCCTTCTGATTTTATTCTCTTTCTTTCCCCATTCATGCTGTATTGACAGAGGTCTGCTGCACATTGCTAACATGTTTCCACCATGCTAGTCTATATTTATTTTTAAAGTGCCTCAGATGGTTTTCCCAGGTGAATGCCTAGTTTTCCTTTACAACTGACAATCTATCTTCTCTATGCTGCCACTGCATCTGTAATGAACAAATGTTGCATTGAGAACATTTTCCCATTCCCAACAATAGTCTATTTTGCACTACAAAATGACTTATACGTAGGACCAACACAGCTACAATGACACTGAGTCTTAGGTTCAGTAGTAATTCTTCAGTTTTTAGTATCCCATAAGCATCAATGTAATTGTTAAATTCTCCTTCTGCCATATATGGCCCAAGCATTTTTGCAATCCCTACTGCTTCTCGGCACCAGGCCTCTCTGATAGCCCCTGAGGCTGCATCCCTCAGGGAAAGGGACTTGGTGGAAGGGGTGCAATAAGGAGAAAGAACAGGACATGGCAGGGATGGCAAGGAGCGGGGCTTAGAGTCTGGGTATAGACACAACACCCTAGCCATGAGTTTGAGACCCCTGGAATCCTAACTTTGCTAAGTTACAGTCCAGAGGAACCTGGATTCTCTGTCATTCCTTCTGTTTTACTACTTAAATCCAGAGTGGGGAACCTCTGGCCTGCAGGCTGCATGTGCTTCATTAGGGTTAGTCACTGGCAGGCTACTAGATGCTTAGATTACCTGAGCATCCACAAGCATGGCCACTCACATCTGGCCCACAAAAGCTCATCACCTAATAAACCATCTTGTTAGTCCTTAAAGTGCTACATAGTCCTGTATTTTGTTTCAGTTTAAGGTATAATTACACACTGTTTTGGTCACACTGGATGAGTTAGGTGATTTATTTATACAGAGGGAGCTTGTAATATTAACTCAAATATACAATTTGCATGTACGGAAGTATGTAAACTGAAAAATCAGAGATGGGCACTTGAATCACTGTGAAAAGACATGCAAGAGGAATATGAAAATAGATGAATCCAAAATCACTTCTCAATATCCACAACTACAGATGGAAAGCTTTTTATTCTTCTTGTGTGAGTTTTGTATAGGGTATGTTCAAACTGCAGAGTTTTTCTGGAAAATCTACACTTTCGTCCACACTGCAATTGTGTGCTTTCGACAAGAAATTGAAAAAATGTAGGTTTTTTTTCCAACAGCAGTAAACCTCTTTCTATGAGGAAGAAGCCTTTTTCCAAAAGATCTATTTTGGAATAAGGCATGTGTGAATGGGGAATAGGGTTTTATTTCAAAAGAAGAGTTCTCCAGGAAAAAGCACAGGTGCTCTAGTGGCCACTCCATCCATAATAATCACAGCTTATATGCGAGATAGTGTCCATTCAGTGTGGATGCTATCTTTCAAAAAAACAGATCACTTTTTGGATGCACTTTTGCTGTATAGACACTATTTTTTAGGAAGAATTTTTTCTGGAAGATCTCTTCTGGAAAAGCTTCTTTTGAAAGAAGCCTGCAGTCTAGATGTAGCCCTACTTATCTCTACTAATATTAGGATACGTCTAGACTGTGTTGCTCTTTTGGGATACCACAAATATCCCAAAGTAGCAATGCTGTGTCTTTAAAAGCTCCTGCTATTTCCCAAAATGGCGAATGCTCTGGGTAGACAGAGCCAAATTTCAAAATAAGTTCTTTCGATTTAGACTCAGAACAAGTTACACAATTTGCATAGTGCAAATTGTGTAGCTTATTCTGACAGAAAGTGCTGTCTATACACATCCTTAGTTAACATTTATTCAAAGATGTTATGTTCCAAAAAAACTCCCAACAATGCAGCAAAGCTGAAGTGAAGTTCAACAAAATCTTTCCATTAAACTCATTTTGGACAAAGTTTGAGGGGATTTTATTAAATATGTTGAAAATCTTTTATTTTTTCACAAGTCACATATTTTTTCCATGAAAAACTTCAGATTTTAGTGGAAAAACTGAACAATTGAAAATAAAAGCAGCCTAAACTTCTGTCTGAAAACAAAAAAGAAAAAAAATCTAGAGAATTCTTCATTTATGTTCCTCCTGCGACATGTAGTTGGTATACCTTACTTTACCATTCTCATGAATGGGTCATGCTCTGTGGCTGGATTGCCTCTCTCATGGTGCCCTGCAAAATATCATCAAGAAGGGTTATAATCTAAGGGTATGTCTAGACAACAAGCCTCTTTCAAAAGCTTCTTTTGAAAGAGATCATCTAGACAGCCACAACTTTTTTCAAAAAAAGATCCATTTTTTTGAAAGAGAGCATCCTGGATGCTCTCTTTCGAAAAAGCCCTGTTTGTGGTCAAGAATGCCTTTTTTTTTGAAAGAGCTCTTTCGAAAAAAAGGTGTTCTTCCTTGTAAAATAAGGTTTACTGCTGTTGAAAAAACCTCTGCATTCTTTCGATTTAATTTTGAAAGAACACAGCGGCAGTCTAGATGCAGGTGAAGTTTTTTTCGAAAAAAAGACAACTTTTTTCGAAAAAAGCTTGTAGTCTAGACATAGCCTCACTGTTGCACCCTATGTTTTAGTGGAGAATGGGGCCTGAGACTTTGCACTAGCATTTCTGATTTATGGTTTTGTTTTTTAATTAGCATGCTCAAAATTCAAAGTGTTCCGTGGAACGAAAACAACACTCTCTGACTAGCTCTTGTGAAAAGATAGAACAGTCTATTTATTAATTATTGTTATATTTAATTATTATTATTATACTGTAGTTCTAAATGCAAGTTTTAGAAAGCGCAGAAATCTGACTTGAAAATCCACAAGGCACAAACTTAGTGTTTCATAAAACCAAAAATTCTTTCACTGTGTTTCTGCTTACCATTTCCTGCACTTAAAATTATCCAATGATAAAAAAGAACACTTTAGATTTTAATTTCATGTTTCTGTATCAATATTATGGCTGATTAAAAGATCCAGTTTTTCAAGACATTAATCAAGAATTCATTAAATATTTTACTTGTGGTTTTGATCAGCTCTAATGCATATATACGTACACATGAACCTCTTTAATTCAGCAACCCTGGGAAATGGTATGCCAGATTAAAGAGTTTGCCAGGCCAGCATGAGTGCTGTGAGAGATATACCTATCTCATAGAACTGGAGAAGTCATTGAGTCCAGTCCCCTGCCTTCATGGTAGGACCAAGTACCATTCCTGACAGATTTGTCCTAGATCCCTAAGTAGACCCCCTCAAGTATTGAACTCAAAACCCTGGATTTAACAGGCCAATGCTGAAACCACTGAGCTGTCCTGCTGGACATGAGAGTGTGTGTGGGGGGGGGGGGTGAGGGTGGGTAGGTAGGTGGGCTTACCTACTTCCCTACTCCAGGCAGCATACATAGTGCTGTATTCCCCGCCACTTCCATGCACTACCCCCCAGTGCTATGGGAGCAGCTGGGAAAAGCCTTATGGGAAACAGCTCTGAATACTGCCCTCCCCAACCTGGGGGCAGCAGGGAGCAGGAGCAGTAGCACACAGAGCCACTTTGTCCTCAGCACCACAGGTGTTCCCGGATTCAGAACTACAAATACTATAAATGTATTAACTTAATTCCATCTATCATTTCTTTCTCTGAGTTCCTTTGGAGGTTTCTCGACATTGTAAATTTTTATTTTTACATTTGTAAGTGGTTGGAAAACAGATTATTTGCAGCTTGGCTCAGAGAAGATGTGAGAGTGACTAGATTGGAGCCTTCAGTGCAATACAAGCTCTTTCAACAATTATTAATTTAATGAGGTTCTCTTCTGACTAACCTCAAGATTATTGTCATTAAGAATTTACTACAAAAGGAGATTTCAAGAAAACAGGAAAACTGTTGTGATCATGCATCTGAGGGAGTATAATTGAGTGAATGGAGAACCCTTAAAATCTCTCATTTCCTAACTTTTTGATGCTTGACTTGTGTTCTTAATATCGTTTTTTGTGCTCTCTCTCTCTCTTCATAAATTGGAGGGTGGGTTTTTTTTCATGCACAAAATTCAACTATATGATTTTAGCTTGAATTACTTCCAGTTTAGATTGTGGGAGAAAACAACAAAACAAGAGAAAAGAATAAACTCTGCATGATGGAGAAAGCAGTGTGTGTCTTTACAAAATGCTCCATAATATGTGTTTCAGATGAGCTGCTGCCTCTGTTGACTCTTAAAACTTTAAAGGTTCATAACAAAGAAAATAGTAAGTAAACAACTATATATCCCTAGATAAGCCTAGATTGTGCAACCTTTGCTCATACTCATGATCACTTACTCAGACAGTTAGACCCAATAAAGCTAATATAGTTCAATAACAATAAAGGTTTAATCCAGTCTTAGCATGCTATATTTTAAAATGTATTATTAAAAGCTGATCTTTCAGTCATTTACATGTTGTTTCTTGCAAGTAAATC
This sequence comes from Pelodiscus sinensis, assembly GCF_049634645.1. Lineage (NCBI taxonomy): Eukaryota > Metazoa > Chordata > Testudines > Trionychidae > Pelodiscus > Pelodiscus sinensis. The sequence goes on from NC_134711.1 coordinate 260,702,478, forward strand.
ACTTTATAAAATAAATTGCCCCCTGAAAAGCTATTGAACATGAGGTAGAAAATCAAGTCTCTCTCTTGGGCAAATTGCATCTAGTGATCTCACTTGTAATTATTTTGTTATTTTAGTATGGGTGAATCACAATCACCAGTGATGATGAAATGTACACTGCTAAATAGAGATTGATGTTAATTGTAGAATTTCACTAGGCCTCGGAGTAATACCATTGTTAGCTTTCTCTAGATAAAGCCAACAAGAATTAAATCAACAACATCAGCAGTATTGCTTTGGTCATATACTGCTTGTTAGTAATACAGAGCAAGAGTGAGAAAATGCTGCTGATATTCTACAATTCCCATCTCCACTGCAAATGTGTGTAATGTATTTTTCCTTTACAGAAATAGTTACTATTAGTCTTTCATGCAAAACTATTTAACATGGTTGATTTGGTATTGTGCCACAGAAAATAACTGAGAAAATAACTGTATTTATTCATTTCATAAGCATCAGACCACATTGTGAACATTTTTATGTGCCTTTTGTTCTCTTACACTGACTAAAATGACAGGAAAAGGTGCATGGAGGGAATTACTTAGAAATGTGCTGAATAGATGTAAATAATTCAAGTAACTACAAATCTGGATGCTTGCCAGCAAGCCAGCAATGTTAATACTTACCTATTTTTTCTACCTAACTTCATCAGATACACTTAAACTGGACTTTAGGAGGAAGGTTATCTTCATGGTGTGTAGGGAATTAGCTGACTCACTTTCACTGACTATAGTAAGAATTGTATGCCTAATTCCCGGGGCATGTTTTAAAATGATCCCCAGATATTTTCAATGAAGCTGTTAAACAGATAACAAAGCTGATATGAAAATGGAGTAAGGGTATGTTTCTGATATTTCATGTGGTTCACATTGTAGAAGTCTCTCCCTCCCCTTTTTTATTTCTCTATCAGCAAAATCTTCATGTCCTGGAGCGGTATTGCAATAGTTATCTAAGGCAGTGGCAATGACAAAGCAGAGTAACTTCACAATAGTCATCTCTTCTAATACAGTTTAAAAATTCAGTTCTGAGGAGCCTTTTTTATTCCTTCCCTTGAATAGGTGAGTTGTACATTCTTGTCTGAATGATGTGAGGTTTCTCAATGCCATGTAATATCAAGCTGTCATAATCAGAAACATGGTTTTTGAACGCCATAGAAAACAGTTATTAGAAATTACAACTGAGGGCAGATGGGAAAGCACTAGCCTTAAATCCCACACTCCATATTATAGATCAAGTTCTTAAAGCTTTTCAGAAATGTGCTTACTTCTGTGTTCAACTTCAGCGGGTCTGCTAGGGCTGTCTATAGGAATCTTTTCAATAAGAGATGATTGGTTCTATCTGCATCAGGTTCTGTTACAATCAACAGAAAATCCTCTCTTAATGCCAGTGATGAGATATTGTAAGTTACAAATTAACATCTTCTGCATTGATGCCCCACACAAATGGAGATTGAACCTTAAGACCCTTTCTTCTGAATGGTTTTTATGCAAAAGTTTGTGAAGTGCTGATCATCTGTTGCTAGGTCAACACTGGAGAGCTCTTTTTGTTTTTGAAGGTAGTTTTATTGCTGGGTTTGCTGATGAGAGTTTATTTGCTCAGAGAGGAAGTGTGAAAGATATATTACAGTATATTATGCTAAAATGACACTTCAAAGGCATACAGGCATCAGTTTGGTACTTTTGACTTGGAGGAAGGAGTCTGTTAGTTTGGTACTGCCAGCTTGGTACTGATCTATAACTAAAACTGGACGGAGATATTTAATCTATTCCCATTAAAATCCGTGGGAGTTGAAGGGATTCTGTATCTCCTGGGAAGCTATTATAACAGAAGACTGGAGGGTAGCAACTAGCATTGTTATTAGAGCTGGGTGAAACTTTTCAGACATCTAGTTTATTCACAACAATACCAACAAAATTTTCTGGTTGACCTGTGACTTATTTGCAAATTTGATATGAATTTGCTGAATTGATTTGATTGTTGAATCTATCAATCCATAAAGATTTAATACTATTCACAAAATAAGCAGTGGTGAAGGGAAAAGGCCGATGACAGTAACCTTCTAAATTTTAGCCCAGTGATTCAGGCACTCACCCAAGAAGTAGGGGAACCTCAGTTCAATGCCCACCACTATTTGGTGTGGCTAAGGGATTTGAATGTAGGTCTGCGGCATCACAAGAGAGTTCTCAAACCACTCTAGCATTGGTGTGAGACTCCCTCACTCTTTCCTGGAGAGGTGTTTTTACTTTTAATAAACTACTGAAAGAGGGACATGCAAATGGGATCTGACATATCTTATCTGATGAGTGCAGTAATTACCAGACTATAGAGCAAGCGCAGGTAAGATGTGTTCCAAAGGCTGCCCCACTGAGACTCTCAGAGTATGGCTAGACTGTGGGGATCTATTGCAAAAAGATACGCAAAACGCGCTCCACATTTTGAGTATCTTTTCCTGATACTTTTGTTGGAAGAGACTTTTCGGACGTTTGGCCTGTCTGTTGGCTTGGTATTTGGAATATGCATTTCAATTATTTCACTTGTGTTCTCAGTATGTTATACACAGTGGTTGCCATTATTTTTTTCTTTTAATCTGTTTAATGGATATATCTCTATTTCATCTTGCTAAGAAAAGAAAATATTAGTTCACAGCTGAAACATTACTAACAATGAAATTTTCAGCCATACCCACAGCAATGTATTTCAGTTCGTGCTATATAGGTAGTTATCTACAAAGATTAGAATTATGTCCTCAACAATTGTGCCTCAGAAACCTATTGTTACCTAGACAGTATAAGATTTAGCTGACTATCGCCTTATTTACATGTAATTGATTTTCATGCATTAAAAACTGATTCTGGGTTATAAACAATTCAGCACACTTTAAACATTACACTATATTCTATAATATCTATATGGATGTGAGGTCCTCCTATCTGGATATATGTTGTGAAGAAAAAAATAAGGGATTAATACTAAGCTTACCACTTACAATCACTATATTTTTGATTGGTTTGTGTGAAGGAAGTCAACAGAAGTACTCTTTAGAATCTGCAATCAAATGCTGAGATACTGATTGTGTGTAATTCCCAGTAGATGCACAGAATCCCTCAGGAGCTTATCTCTGCAGATTTTGTAGCTGAAAAGCAAACAGTCTGCAGCTATATAACATGTTCTCCTGGGCTTGATCCTGCAAAGTGCTGGGAGCTTCCAGGAGGTACAGAGCACACTCAATGAAGTACCTAGGATTGGAGGATGCTCAGCAGCTTGAAGGCTCCAAGCCCCTACCGGCCATTTTTCAGTTGAACCATTCATCATTTATAATGTCATATTGTGGGCAAATCTAGAGTTTATGCTTGAAATGTCAGCAAATATATCCTGGAGGGCAGAGGGAGGGGAGTTATGCCAAACTTAAAATGCTGAATCTGCAGCATCTTCCAGATTTCAGGCTTTAATACCCAATATGCCAAAGAATCTTTTCAGTACATTGTATTATGTCAAATACCTTAGATACGGGACTGGGAGACACCAGTTCTGACACACTATGTGTGACCCTGGGATTTCTTTCTTAAATATTTTCATTATAAAAAATAGATGTGGAGTAAGAGTGGGAATGCTTGTCAGGCCCACTGTAGTTACAATTTTAACACTGTTTCCATTCTAGATGGCTATTTTTGTATATAACTTTACAATCCTAACATTCTGTTTTATTGTATGTTGGTATGCCTACCCCTGATTTTTTATTGACATACATAGCTACAAAAACCAGTTTATTGTAAACATGCATTGATACCAGATTTAATTTCCCACTGTGTAACACATACTTTGTCTCTTGTCTTATTTTTGTTAGTGACGTAACATATGGTATCATGCCCTGACGATCAAATTGTATTAGCTGTGTACGTTGCCTACTTATTCCGATACTCTATAATACAGTATATTACATCATTATGTCTGTGTGTAACAAAATGTTACAGCATTACTGTAATAAGGAACCTAAGTATAGTCCTTCTAGAATAAAACTAAGTTTTGCGTCTTTTATCTCTTTATAACCAAATGCCAAAACCAAAATAAAGTGTTACATTTGTATGATAAATTGATTTACTTTTGCATTCTCTTAGCAATAATAGCAGTTATTAATAATACAACCATGATACACTTTTATTTTAATATATTAATTGTCACAATATCAAATCAAATTTCCTTGTGATATCTAATGAGATTTTGGCTATTGATAGTCTAAAAATGTGAAGTATTAAAATCATATACAAAATATCAAAGTACTATTGCCAAGGAACACATAACATGCTACAAGGTGTACCTCCCTTCACCGGGACACTCTGTTCTGGCAACATCCATGGTCCAGGAACATCCTGGACCACAGAGCAAAGGTGTAAGGAGGTCAGGCCACAGGGCAAGAGTGGTGCGTGGTAGGGGGAGGGGGCTGCATCTCAGCCAAGAGGCCCATGTTAGGGAGGGGTGAGTGGCATAGCAGGGAGTTTTGGCCCCTGCAGCCAGGCGACAGTGGGGCGGGGGGCTGGCAGCATCCACAGAGCTCCAGTCCTGGCAGACGCAGTCACAGAGCTCTAGCCCCAGCACTCCGGCCCCGGCAACAGTGACTATGGAGCTGAGGCCTAGAGAGCCACAGCTGGGTAGGCAGCATCAGGACTGGGCTGGAGTCCGAGGGTAGCACTGGCCTTATTGGAAGGGATCTCCCCTTATCTGGCAAATCCCCTTGTTCAGAATCAGTCAGGTCCCAAGGGTGCTGGACGAGGGAGGTCCAACCTGTACTTTCTTCCAGGCATCTTATTTAAAGTTTTCTAAAAGTTCATTTTCTCTAAATGATAATATATTTATAAAGCATACCCAGGAGTCTTAGTGATAGAAATGTAGCCGTGTTAGTCTGGGGTAGTTGAAGCAAAATGCAGGACAATGTAGCACTTTAAAGACTAACAAGATGGTTTATTAGATGATGAGCTTTCGTGGGCCAGACCCACTTCCTCAGATCAAATAGTGGAAGAAAGTAGTCACAACCATATATACCAAAGGATACAATTAAAAAAATGAACAAACATGAAAAGGACAAATCACATTGCAGAACAGGAGGGGGATGTGGGGGGGGGGGGGGGAGAAGGAAGGAAGGTAAGTGTCTGTGAATTGATGATATTAGAGGTAGGGAGAGTGGGATGTTTGTGAGTTAATGGTATTAGAGGTGATAATTGGGGAAACTATCTTGGTAATGGGTGAGATAGTTCAAATGTTTGTTAAGTCCTTGTTGGAAAGTGTCGAATTTTAACATGAATGACAGTTCAGAGGATTCCCTTTCAAGTGCAGATGTAAAAGGTCTATGCAGCCAGACCGAATATTATCTCTCTAGGAAATTGATTTTTTTCTATTAAAAATGTTATGTTTATTTTCCTAAGAGTTATTTTAAATTCCTTGTAACCTTGGCCAAAGATGAGTTGTGGGCTTTTGCTAATGCAGATCCTGAATAAAAATAAAAAAGTCAAAGGTAGGCCAAGTTGATTTTTTTCAAAGACGTATCTTAATTGAAATTTGACATTATATAACCATAACAAAACCAATAGAAAAAGGAAAACACTCAAACAAATTCTAGTGAAAACATAGCTTCAAATGCCAAGTGTGGTATGTTGGCCTTTAGAATATGATAAAGGCCCATAAAAGAACCATAACACAAAAGAACAGAATAGAAACATTGAAATAACATAGTATACATTTTTAATGTGAATAAAATTCCTTGATTTTTCTTTTGTTATTCAGCACTTTTTTTGTCCTAGTCTGCAATGCTTTCTTCATAAACATCCTAGATGTGTGATGAAAGGAAGGAAAATATAGGTGTCTAATCTACATTTCTGGCAATTGCATATGATTAAGAGGAAAGAAACTGTTCATTCTCAGAGATAGATCTTCATTCAGACAATATATTAGTTTGCAACCTCCTTCATACAAAATATCACAACAATCTTTAAAAAGTCTTACATAATCAAAAGACAATAGGCAGTTTTTCTAGCGCAAGTTCAGAGGTTTAAGTTGGATGCACTGCAAAAATTCCCCAGTGTTTATAATTGTTGTAATGGTATAGAAGGTGAGTTGTGCTAAATGCATACAAAATTAAAATCCTGCAGGGTTTATATTCCTCAGTCTAAAGACAGGATTGTACCAGGGCAGGATCTCACAGTAACTAGTCATTATGATTGGAACTGGAGGAGAGGAATAAAAAGAAGGTGGATATGAGTTCAGAGAGATAAGCTTCAAGGAATCTGTTCTGGCTTTGATTCAATTTGTAGTTGTCAAACTGGTTTCCTATACTCCAATCTACTTCTCTTCTTCTGACATCTCCACCTCCTTTGGCTACTCCCAAACTTCCTGGATTTTCACTTTATACCACCCAGTGTAACAGATGTGCCTATATACCAATCCTGGCATGCCAACTCCCTTCCTCACCTTTCAGAATACTTCTGAAATTTCACCTCTGTGATGCATATTACCTGTAAAATATACCATAATACTGCTATTGTTCTATTTGCATTGTCTCTGGCAAATGTGTGGCCTTACTGAAAGCACACTAAAGAGTTGTCATAGGCCTCAACTTGCCTAGAAATCAAATATATGTCAACATGGCGCTATTTAACTCTAGCACCAAAAGGCCATAATAAGTTGGATTCTGTGTTTCTCTCCTGCTCTTTACTTGGAAATATTATCTTGATATTCGATGCACTGGCTCCCTGGCCCACACTGGCACACCAATGCCCACAGAGATTCAGAAGCATCTCTTTGGGAGAGAAAGGATGCTGAGAACATCAGCTGGAAGCAGGAAAGAACTGGCTGCGTATGGTGATGCCTAGACATGGGTTAATAAGTCATCTACTGGAAGTTCTGAACAATACAGTATATTAAAAAAATCATTTTGATCTAGAATAAATATCAAAAAAATGTAAAATAAAAAAAATGGACACATTTATTTTTGGGGTCAAACAAATTTTTTTTTGCCATCCAAAATTACCCATGTCATTTTGATCCTGAAAACTTAACATAACAGCTGTATTCACAAAATGGAGGAGAAGAAAGAGATGCTGCTACCTCCTCAACAACAAAAGCGACCTTTAGCCCAGTGGTTAGCGCACTCACTTGCAATGTGGCAGACATAAATGGGAATATGTGCCTCACAGGGAGAAGGTGTTTGACCTACTTCCCTAGGAGAATGTCCCTACCACTGGCCTATGGATATATTATGGCAGATGTCCTTCAGTCTATCCTGTTGAAGCTGTCCATGCATAAATAATTGGGTCAGGTTTCTTCCCTCTCTGAGAAGTTCCTTAACAATCATGGCTGAGTTATTCTTCGTCTTATCCAGTGTTTCTACTACAGTAACCAAACTCCAATACTACTAAATTTTCTAATACCCAACAAACCCCACACCCTATCGGGGCCCATGTTCTGTATCTCCTTATGTCCATCACATAGGACTTCAAGGTAATTATGAGCACTATCCACTCCTTCTGTTATTCTTGTTTTCTTCACCTTCCCTGAGCTATGAAGTGATTTGATGATGCCAAGAGATCATGCATACAATTAAACTGCTCTTTGATGGATGGCAGGATTAAATGAATTTGTTTACTTCCATTTTCCAGTATAAATGTTTCTATTCAACAGAAATAAAAAATACACCTGCCTACAGTAAAATAATGTTACCAGTTAATAGTAATGGTTCAGCCAAACTAATGTAACAAAAAACAAAAAACAAACAAAAAAAAACCTGTAATGATCCTATGGTCAGTAGGGTGGGGATGATTGGTTCTAGGAGTCACAGGTTTAAACTGCCCCTCTCAGAAATAGTTTACTACAAACATAGTTATATATTTTGCATGCATACATTAGGCAAATTGCAAGTTTGGAATGAAATGTAAACAACATTCAATGTGCGTAGAAAAGGTATTTTACTCTGAAAATCAGGTATCTTATTCATAGTATTCAAACCTACTGATGGATGTGACATTGTATGAATTTTTTTTATTCTAACAAAGCTGTGATGTGTTATATTGTTTCTGCTCAGTTTCTGCTTTTTTCTCTCCAAAAGACACTTTTCTTACTGATCTCTAGTTCTTTCAACTTTTCCAAGTGACTCTTCCCTTTCATTAACAACTCACAGTTCTTCAGGGATACAGAAGCAGTTAAATTATTTCATTTCAAATTATATAGAAATAAAGATAGATGTTGAAAAGGATGGACAACTTAAATGTACACATTCTCAAAAATTAAAATCTGTTTTGGAAAATTACTTTGTCTCCTAGATGATATACTTTTCACCTAAATCTGAAAATGTGATTGATCAGAAATTACAATTATAACATTAATGAAAAATTATTTTTTGGCAAATACTACAATTGAATCATTGTAACAGCTGTGACAGAAAAGTATCATCTAATGAATATGTTGGTTGTGACTCTGCGCTGCAATATCTGGAATGGATGAAGTATTGAGACCAATATAGCATGGCATATGTAGCATTTAAACCAAAGAAAAGAGTAAGGAGCTCAACCTCTGCTTAAAAGTATTAGGTGATATCCACTCCTCTCCTATGATCTACTATAACTCTCCCTTTCCATTTGCTGGAGTCTTATGTTTTCCTTCTTATTTCAATTGTCTTTAGTTACAGGATGAACTGGAATGCTGGAAAGACATCAATTTTTGTTTCCTAAATTCTGTCATGTGATATGGATTTTATTATGCTACAGTTGTCAACCCTCCAGGACTGGCTTGGAATCTCCTGGAATTGATGCCTATCTCCCACTGACTATTGAAAACAATCCTGGAGATTCTAATAGGTCATTTTAAGAATGAATGAATGAATCTGAGAGCACATGTAATCGCAAATCCAACAATATTTGGGACTTTAAGGATAAAAAGCCCTACCCCAAATAACTTTGCATTGTGAGAATTTGCTCCATTGGTCCACTTTCATCCCATTTTCCCTCTTCCCCCCCATAACTGAAATTAGATTTCCACTCTCATGATAACTGTTGTTTAAATATAGAGTAAAAAGTCAATGGGAGTCTAACCATAAACTGTAATGAGCTTGTTTCAGGCCTGTATTGAGCTTGTGTTCATGTGTGTGTATGTTTCTGTTTGGAAGATAATAGCCTACATAAGCACACAGCACCAAGCATGCTGATAATTTTCAATAAATAACCCCAATAAAAGGGATTTTCTCCTTATAAAATGAATAATGATCATTGGTGCTCATACACTTTTAATTATTCAGGGCTACAACATAAGCTCTAGGACTAAAATTCTTGAAGTAATTTGGAAGAATAATTTGCTGACACTGATATAATAGAACACCATCGATATTTTACTTTTTAAATAGATTTCTGCTTCAAACGGCATTCATCATCTTGAATGAAACCAGCATAATTTTGACAAAGGTTTAAACAGAAGTACCTCAGGGTACTTTTCATGTGTCAGGAACATCTAATTTTGTGACATCTAAGGCCAGATTCTCTAATGGATTGTAGCTTCTGTACTACTCAGCTACAGCTGGCCAACTGAGAATACCTGAGTATGAGAGCCAAGCCCTCAGCCCATAGGCACTGACTTCTCATTTTGCTGGGGGATGTTCAACCCTACTCTTCTGCTCCAGGACCTGCCCTTTCTCCACCAACCTTAGACCCCATCCTGCCTCTTTCTGCCCCTGCTTCATCCTCACCCTGCCTCTTCACTCTCTCCTTCCACAACCCCATCCTCACTCCTCCCACTCCTTCCTGGAGCTGGAATGCTATGAATCAGGTGTTTGAGGTACTCTGGATGCACTGGGAAGAAGAGGGTAGGGATAGGAATTTATAAGCAGGAGATGTGTGGAGGGAGGGGGCAGAGGGTTAGAGCACCCACTAATTTACCCAATGCGTGTCTCAGCCCTGGAGCAACCAAAAAGTCAGTGCCAATGCCTCAGCCTATATAAAGCTGGAACATCCTGTTCTTGAACTAAGTTTCACACTCACACACCTCTCTCTCCCCCAGGTATCTGGGACAGAGCCCTGTTACACTAAGGCAAAACCCGTCTCTTGCACTGTTCCTTGGGAGCCTGACTGCTCATGGGGAGAGCACATCCTTCACATAATGGCTACGTCTAGACTGGCATAATTTTCTGCAAATGCTTTTAACGGAAAAAGCATTTGCGGAAAAGAGCGTCTAGATTGGCACAGATGCTTTTCCGCTAAAGCACTTTTGCGGAAAAGTGTCCATGCCAATCTAGACGTGCTTTTCTGCAAAAAAGCCCTGATCGCCATTTTCGCGATTGGGGCTTTTTTGTGCAAGACAAATCTGAGCTGTCTACACTGGCCCTTTTCCACAAAAGCTTTGTGCAAAAGGGACTTTTGCCCGAACGGGAGCAGCATAGTATTTTCGCAAGAAGCACTGATTTCTTACAGTAGGAAGTCAGTGTTCTTGAGGAAATTCAAGAAGCCAGTGTAGACAGCTGGCAAGTTTTTCCACAAAAGCAAAGATTTTGCAGAAAAACTTGCCAGTCTAGACACAGCCAATGTGTTAGCGCGCTGTACTTGGCTTCCTGGCAGACTCCTTTCTCCAACTCAGACTAATTTCAAGGCTTCCCCATAGTATGGACATGCTAGTTTGAATTTGTTAAATTGGGAGTTAAGTCAAATTTACTAATTTTGAAATAGTTTCCTAGTGTAGACATGGTCTGTATGAGTAAGATATTTATTTGAAATTATTACATTTTTTTTACTCCAATCTCCTTCCGACGTTAACCAATCTGGTCCCTTTTTTAATCCCTCACCCCAAAGGTTTTGAATTAAAAAAAAAAGTTTGAATGCAACCTTTAAAATCATGTTAATTAGCAAGATGTTGACCATGATTTTTCATTCAGCATGGACGAGGACTACTGCCTGCCCCACAGCCAATGCACCCATTAATGTTGGGCCTTCCCCGCCCTGGACCAGAGACTGAATTCAGACAAAGGGTTACCTGGAACAGTGCTGAAGGGTGTTTATTGATGTAAATTCTTAAGGGTACAGTAATACTCCCACGTAGATCACACTCATACTAGCAGTCTGGAGGCAGGCTACAAGTATGGTGTAGATTTCTTCCAATTTCACAGACAACTGGAACTAGCCAGGCAACCATTTCCTGGAAATCGACCATGAGGACACAACATCCCTGGAGGTCCCTTTGGGGGGACCTTTTTCCATGGGGGGACTTTTTCCTCGGGGCCAGTGTAGCCAGATAGGAAACTCTCCCCATCTCCCTGCCCCGTAACATCCATCTTTACTTGTCTGGAAGCATACAGGGCATACAGAGCAGTAAATCAGCATAGTCTTTGAAAGCCTTGACAGGAGGCCCAGATATGCCAGTTCACCCAGTGACCCTGGACAACTGAAAGCAGAGATAAGAGGGTGGTCAAACTAATCGCTGACCAAGAGGCTGCCGAGGAGTGCCTTTGACTGAAACCTATATTGATACGAACACACACTCGTCCGGGGGGGAGGTATCTCCCGCCCAGTAAAGAATGTCCAGTACTCACAATTTAGTTATCTCTCTTACAAGTGTAAATTAACTTGAAACTCCCTTGTAAGAACTGGCGTCACAAAGACAGAACAACACTTTTTGGCATCTGAGATAAGAAAGAGGATACGGGCCCCTAAGGGCAACTCTCAGCCTTCCCTAGGCTGACCGCTGTGAAGGGATCATGTATCCTAGCAGTCAAAGTCTGAGATGTAATAAGCTCTCCCTGTAAACTCTGGGGCATCTGTCAGCCTGTTGGCTGCCCACTGCGAAGGGATACCGATCCTAGCGGTTAAAGACACGGATGTTAAACTCCTCGGGGCACCCGTCAGCCTCCCTAGGCTGCCCGCTGCGACGGGACCTTGTGTCCGAGCAGTTGAAGACTCGGGTGTAACACACACACACACGCACTGCCCTGACCATCGGCTGACAGCGGGTCCCAGGGTTTCTTCTGTGGTGTTATATTTTGTCCAGAAAGAGAAAGAGAGCCCTGGCCACTCATCATGTTAACTTATACACCTGCATAGTCCTTCCTTGCCTTAAAAGGTCACAGAGAGCTGGACTGCCTTGTGATTGGATGTTTCTCATTCACACTTCCTCATTCATTCCCTAGATTACATGTATATTCATAAAGTAATTTCCATTTATGCAATATAGCCATGGAACAAGCATTTTGATCTTTATCATTAAACCACATACATTTGCTTAGCTAAGCAAATAATAAAGGTTATCTAGGCTGCATCAATTAAACAGCTTCAAAGAATAGGTTTCCAAGAATAAGCATCTTGCTTCTACATGCCACATTTGCTGATACAAGTCAAGTGGCAGCTGAGAGAGACGGAGACACAAAACAAGGCATTTTGCATCCAGCCAGCCATTGTTTCAATGGGGGGTAGGGCAACTGACTATAGGGACCACCTGTTCTCAACATTGTCTTGTTAGATCTGTGTGAAGCCTAATAGGGACCGGATTTATATATGATACACTGTTAAAATATAGAATCAGACTCATCTCTGTCCACACAGACTGAAAAATCATGGTCAATAATAATTAAGAGTTTTGTGCTCTAACTTAATCGGAGCCTCTAGTGAAGACAATTCATAAATAAGATCAGCTAGATACTCATATAGTTGAAAATTTGGCCTAAATATCTCAAATACATGCTTCCTCACACAATTTCAAGCCACTACTGATTCCTAGCAGGTTATAAATAACATGAAAACAATGTTTTTGGTCTATTTTACTGAAAAACGGACTGCATAGGAAGCACAGAGCCAGCTTAAAGATTATCCTAATGCTTCAGAGTATCAAAAAGGATGATTCAGATTCACTTCTGAGGTTGAACAAAGGATCCTCAATGTTCTAATTTATTATAACTATTCTGCACATCCTTATAATAGACTCTAAAATATCACAAATATTCATTCAAAGATGCTACAGTTTTTGTGGTGTGATGCTATACTCCAAAATGACGATGTTTTTCAAATGAGTGCAAAGAAAGAAGAAAAATCCCTTAGTTCTTTACTATAAATCTCTTGGGATATTCAAATAGCTTATTATGATCCCAATGGGTGCTTCTATAAGAAATACTGAATTCCTGTCACAAAGCATTGTTATACTCAATTTGCGTTCTTCACTGAAGCTGAAGACCATGCTAAAACTGCAAGGATTCTCTATAGCAAATTTCAAGTAATTTTCCCCTCTTGGAGCACATAAGAACATCTTTCCATATACTGACTATATTTACCTTTTTGTGTTTGCTTCCCAGACACGTGTGTGAATTGATCTATACATACCTCAATCTATGCCTAGCTCAAATTTTTTTTATTAGCAGACTTTTGTCATGTTCTAGCCATTCAACTGTGCAGTAGCCTAGCTATTTACAGCATTCTAATATTCTGTAATACCTGACCAGCTTCTGAAGCAAAAAATGTCCAATGTTTTGGCTTTACAGCCCAAATGAAAGAAATCATTTTAGTTGTGCTGAATATATATATATTTTTTATCTTTTTTTAAATACTTCTAAAGGTTGGACCTTCCTGGTCCAGCACCCTTGGGACCTGACTGATCCCAGATGAGGGATTTTGCCAGACCAAGGCAAATCATATCTGGCCCTCACCATGACCACCTACTAGCCCTGGATTGTCCACTGGCCTCCTCACTGCCTCTGTCTCTACCCAGTCCCGCTGACCTGCCAGCCTCCCCCCATTCCCTGCTAAACCAGGTAGCCCAGCTCCCTGTGCACCAGACTCCTGGACATGCTAGGAAGCCCTGCTGCAGCACGCTGGTTTTCTGGATGTGCTGGGCAGCCACACTGCAATGCCTCAGGCTTCTGGACGTGCCAGATCCTAGCCCCACTGGGCTGCCCCGTTGGGTTGTACAAGTTGAACCTCCCAAATCTGGTACTCTCTCATCCGGCAACATCCACAGATGTTGCTGGACAAGAGAGCCCTGGAGGTGAGAAGCAGGAGCCAGCTGGGAATCCCACAGGTGCAAGGGAGTCCCAGCTGGGCCGGTAGGCGTTGGTCCTGTGGTGGGTGGGGAGTCCCAGACCAGTGACTCCCAGTAGTGGCTGAGAGGAATCCTCACCCCGACTGTGCCGCAGGGAAGCCCTGGCTGGGAACAGGTGGAAGCCAGGCCAGGGGTGGCTGGGGAGGTAGTGGGAAGGAGATAGGGGAACAGTGGCGGATCCCCAGTGGTAGCAGGGATAGTGGTCGTCAGAGAGATTCTCTGGCCTGGCTCAGAACCCCAGCAGCAGTGGGGCCAGTAGCAGCTGGGGAGGAATCTCTTGTCTTGGTCGGAAATCCCAGTGGAGTAGGGCTAGCAGTGGCTGAGAATAATCCCAGACTGAGGAGTCTGACTCTGGGAGCCCTGGCACAGGGCTAGCAGTGGGGAGGGAAGCCCAGACTCCAGAGACCCCCATGCCCCATAGAGGGGCTTAACCTTCCCTGGTCCAGCAAACTCCATGGTTTGGGTCCACTCATGTCCAAAGGTTGCCAGACCATGGAGGTCCAACCTGTATTTAGCAGTCCAGCTGTGGTGCACCAGGCAGCCCAGCTGTGAGCCCAGCTGCCAGCCTTCCACCAGGACTGTCTGGTCCTAGAACATCCCTGGTCCTGCTGGACCATGGATGTTACCATACCAGGGAGTCTCAGTTAACAGAGGTATAGCCTGTGGGAGCTGTGGCCTCTGCTCACTATGCTCTCCTATCCCCTCTTTTTGGCTGCTTTCGCTTTGCTGAGAAAGCCTGTTGATGCTGATGACACTGATGTCGTCATCATTCAATTACCTGGCAGGAACATTCTGTTGTCTGGCAGGAAAAACTGTTTTATATAGAGAGAGATATGTGAGTGGGGGGTGGGGTGGGGGTGGGGGGAACCTATGCCACCATAGGGATAACATGAGTGTAACAGATAATATGGTTTTGCACTATTACTGCTGAATTGCTATGTAATCAACGTATGACTGTGACTGATTATTAATGTATTTTATTTAATACTAATGTTTACAAAGCTTTGTATTTTAAATATTGTTTCCTTTAGATTATCATGTACCGTGTAATCATTCTACTGTGAAGTACCACAGCCTTTTTGTACTAGTACATTGTGAAAAGAATTGTGAAGTTGTTTACTACAAGAGAACTATGTAATAAACATCTGGCAGTAAGTGTCCTGGAAGTAGCCGGCTCACTAGAGGTAATTTATTGCATTTTTATGTCAGATCTTGAACTCTTTGAATAAGTGCAAAACATTCTAATAGCTTGCATTATCCCCTGATGCTTAGGAAATTCAGGTCTACAAGTTAATTTTCTGATAGAAGATTCTGGTATTTAACCATAAATACACAAAATGTACATTTTGTTTGCTTTTGCATTGTTCCATACTCTAGTGCATGCAAGTGTTCAGATCTAGGAAATGGATTTTTTCTGGAACTTCAAAGCCATGCAGTAAAGGTAGCAGCAATTACATTAATTATGCTCACTGCTCTCACTATACAGAAGAGGTGGATGAGGCTTTTTTAAAACAACTTGCAAAATCATCCACAGCGCAGGATTTGGTGGTGATGGGGGAGTTCAGCTAGCCAGACATATTTTGGGAAACTAACACAGCAGTGCACAGATTATCCAACAAGTTCTTGGACTGCATCGGAGATAATTTTTTTTATTTCAGAAGGTTGAGAACAGCTTCCCCCCGGTAGCTTTCTTGATTTGATTCTAATAAATAGGGAGGAACTAGTTGAAAATTTGAAAGTGGAAGGCATCTTGGGAGAAAGTGATTATGAAATCATAGAGTTCATGATACTAAGGAATGGTAGAGAGGAGAACAGCAAAACTGAGACAATGGATTTCAGGAAGGCAGATTTTAGTAAACTCAGAGAGCTGGTAGGTAAGGTCCCATGGGAAGAACAACCGAAGAGAGTTGGCAGTTTTTAAAAGGGACATTATTAAGAACCCAAAAGCAAATTATTCCACTGTGTAGGAAAGATAAAATCTATGGCAGGAGACCACCTTGGATCAACTGGGACATCTTACATGATCTAAAAATCAAAGAGGAATCATATAAAAAGTGGAAAATAGGTCATATTACAAAGGATTAACACAGGTGTGCAGGGGCAAAATTAGAAAGGCAAAGGCACAAAAAGAGCTAAATCTAGCTAGAGGCATAAAAGGTAACAAGAAGATATTCTACAAGTATATTAGGAGCAAGAGGAAGACCAAGGACAGGGTAGGCCCATTGCTCAGTGAGGAAGGAGAAACAATAACAAGAAACTTGGAAATGGCAAAGGAGCTTACTGACTTCTTTGTTCCAGTTTTCGTCAAGAAGATAGATGGTGATGGGATGCCTAACATAGTGAATAATAGTGGAAATGGGGTAGGCTTAGAAGACAAAATAAAAGAACAAGTTAAAAATTACTTAGAAAAGTTACATGTCTGCAAGTCACAGGGGCCTGATTAAATGCATACTAGAATACTCAAGGAGTTGATAGAGGAAGTATCTGAGCCTTTGTCTATCATCTTTGAAAAATTATGGAAGTCGGGAGAGATACCAGAAGATTGGAAAAAGGCAAATATAGTGCCCATCTTTAAAAAAGAAAATAAGAACATCTCAAGAATCTACAGATCAGTCAATTTAACTTCTGTGCCAGGGAAGATAATGGAGCAAGTAATTAAGGAATCCATCTGCAAACATCTGGAAGAAAATAAGGTGATAGGTAACAGCTATCATGGATATGTAAAGAACAAATCATGTTGAATCAATCTGTTCAATACTATATCTTGGCAACATGTGTAAGATGAAGAATGCATCCTGTGCAAATGGAAGGCAAGAGGACTGATGGAGGATGGGATATAACTAAGTCAAGTCCCTAGTGGAGAATCTATGCAGGCAAGAAATCTCTTAGGGTACATTACACTGCGGACTAAAAAGTCGAGTTAAGCTATGCAACTTCAGCTACGTTTATTGTGTAGATGAAGTCAAAATACCTTAATTCAACTTTTGGTGATGTCTACAACAGCAGGAAGTTGAAAGAAAAACACTCTTCCTTTGATTTCCCTTACTCCTTGTGGGTATGTCTACACATCAAAGTTAATTCGAAATAACAGCCGTTATTTCAAATTAACTTTCCTAGCATCTACACAGCCAAACCGCTATTTCAAAATTAATTTGAAATAGCGGAGCGCTTATTTTGAATTTGGTAATCCTCATTCTATGAGGAATAACGCCAAATTTGAAATAGCTAATTCGAAATAAGCACTGTGTAGATGCTTATTCTGAAATAGGAGGCTTCCAGCCCTTCCTTGTTTCCCCTGGTGGCCACTCTGGGCCAAACCAGGAAAACTCCTCTCCTCTCCCCAAGCCCTGGAGCCCTTAAAGGGGTAGACTCTGGCCACACTTCACATGCCAGATCCAGGCCTGCCAGCAGTCGCTGCCCCTGACCCAGTGGCCCCACAATGAGTCGGGCAGCCAGTGCCAGCCAGCTGTCCACTGCCCAGTCCCTCAGCTCCCAGGAGCCAGCAAGGGGCCGGAGACAGCAGGTGCCTTCCTGGACTAGTACGGAGATCATGGACTTCATTGAAGTTTGGGGGGAGGCCTCCAACGTCTATGATCTCTCCACTAGATGGAGGAACACAGCTGTCTATGGCTGGATAGCTGCCACCATGGCCACAAAAGGGCATATGCACACCCAGAAGCAGATGCGCATGAAAATAAAAGATTTACAGCAGGCGTATGCCAGGGCCACATGGGGCAGCTCCCCAACATAGGGGCAGATACCTTCCCCTATTTTGGTGACCTGGATCACATCCTGGGGGGCAGAACAGTTTGTGCCACACCGGGGAGCACTGATCCGGGAGCAGATGGCCCTAACCAGGGCGTGGAGGAGGAGCTGCAGGAGGCGAGATGGAGGGTGCCACGCCACCAGGACCCCCAAGCCGACCCAGCAGCAAAGTCACCAGAGTCATCCGGGGTGGCCACAACATATGAGTGCCATCACTGTCCCCTTACTGGGGGGGTGGGAAGGGAGACTCGGGACCGAGTGCATGTGTGTCTTGCTTACCACGGATCATGCAGCAACCTGTGCATGTGCAAGCACGTGCCGTGCGACCCCTGGGCAGGTGGTTTCAGCTGGTTGCCACATAGGGGCCTTGGCCCGATAGCCACATGCATATGTGACGAGACATGACATGCTCCTGACCCCGGGGCGGGACACAGCAGGATGTCCTCCCTTCACAAGCCCCTCTACCCAGAGGCAGGGGACATCTCCCTCCCACCTCAGCTGCACTATACACAGCACAGGGGCATGGGTATAATCTCAGGGCAGCTCCCACTCCTGGGGATAGCCGGACATTCCGAACATGGCCTCTGTGCAAGCACATCGGCTCTGACAGTGCAGGGCACGGTCATCCTCACCTCACAGAGGGGAGCTGGGCTTCTCCCACTGTGTCCCCAGGGAGAACTGACCACTTCTCTTGTTTTTCCACAGCTGAACCAGCTGCGCGTACAGGGTACACCACCCCACCCGGGACATGTTCCCACACCCGAGGGGTCCGCAGGACCACCCGAACATTGCAGGGGTACCAACAGCAGCACCTGGGGGCCCTGTGAGCCCTGCACAGCACTGTGGAGCACTGGGTGCAAGAAGATCGTGAGTTCCGGCAGAAGCTGCTTGCCCAGGGTCATGCCATCTCCCAATACCTGCAGACCCTGGTGCAGTGCATGCTGCCTCCTGCTGCTCCAGTGCCTGCTGCCTCCCCAGCTACCGCTTCTCCTCCCACTACTTCCCCCCATCCCGCTTCTCCCTCCACACCCTCCTCAACCTCCACATCTGCTCAACCCCTACACCCTCCTCCCCATCTCCCTGGGGATGCTGAGGCCCCCACACCCGCTGTGGAGACAGTTGGCCCCCCTTCTCCTTGCTTCCCCTTCCAGCTCCCACCCTCTCTCCTCCCCTTTCCCACCTCCTTTCCCCAGTCTCACCAGAGTTTCATACCCCGCCCCAGTTTTGTTAAACAAAGAGAGTTTTATTTATAAAAAAACATGGTTTTTATTTGACATCAGGAAGTGGGGTTGGAGGAAGGGTGGGTAAGTGGAAGATGTGAGGGAGGAATGAGGCACAAGCCCCCAGTGGGGCAGACCAGGGAGGCTCTTAGTGTTCCTCCAGGTGGAAGCTCTCCTGCTGGACTTTCTGGATACTCACAGTCCCGTGATGGACCTCCTGTATGGCAGCCTGCAGAAAGTGCAGCCAGGCTCACAGCAACACATCCATGAGAAGCACCAGAGGGACCAGGGGCAGCTCTGTCTCCATGTTGCAGAGAGCTGTGGTGTCCCCGAGTGAGGGCAAGCAGAGCACTCCGAGACACAAATGCTTTGCTGTCCCTCATCAAGGTAGGCAAGCAAGCAGGGACACCTGAGAACTGGCTGCCCAGGGAGTGGGTGTGTCTCTTTAAGCACAGGCCTCAGATAGCCTGAGGCAGCAGCCCCACACAATAAGTCCTGACTTGATGCCCTGCTGGACATGGTTCCGGATGGCCTTAAATGCGAATCAATTCCCACTCTGTATGGACGTGGTATTTCAAAATAGCAAAATGCTATTTTGAATTGCATTTTGTGTGTAGGCGCGTTATTTCAAAATATCTTATTTTGAATTAACTATTTCAAATTAAGATATTTCAAAATAACACTGGAGTGTAGATGTACTCTTTGAAATTCAGGTTACAGAAGCCGGAGTAAGACTATTTCAAAATAACAGGCTTGCTGTGTAGACATGCACTCTGTTATTTCAAAATAACGTGAGTTATTTTTAAATACATGTGCAGTGTAGACACATCCATACAGTTTACCCTTCTCTCCTCCCAGGGAAGAAACACACTGACTGGTTTAAACTGGCCCAAGATAAAGGACTTGAAACTGTAGAAAATGAGAGGCCTGAGCTGATGGAAAAAGACAGACACCATTTAAGAACTCAGAAGCATGACACTGACCAGCATAAACAGGCCCTACAGGAAAACTAGAAATATTGACCTATCAGGGCCTCCATGTGGAATATAAGTGACACCTGGAAAGATAAGCCTGTGTAGAAACTTGTTGAGGCATTTAAGGTATGTTTTCTCTGACATGCCTTTGCTCTGAATAAGCAATATTTTTTGTTATGAAGGCTGGCAGGTCCCTGAATAACCTTGTCTTTATCTCTGAGGGTGCGATTATAAATTGCATATCTTATTTTGATCTTATTTCAAAATAGCTTATTTCATAATTTGACATTGTCTTCACAGCACCAAATTTCAAAATAACTCACTATTCCAAAATGTCCCTTACTCCTCATGGAATGAAGTTTACAGGGATTTTGGAAGAGTGAGCCTGAAATAACAGGCCTACTGTTAAGATGTAGGATAGCTATTTTGGGATACTCTGGTATCCCAAGATAGCATTGCAGTGGAGGCGTAGCCTGAGAGACCAGAGCTGCAAAGTGCTGAACTAAAGGCAGACCTGCTGAGGTGACCATAGTAAATCACTGGACTCTGCAGTGAAAGACTGTAGTCAGGAGGGAGAAAATTACAGGATTCCTTCCTAAGAAAAGTCATGTCTAGATGCCTGAGACCTAAGTGGAGCTCCCTTGAAGAGGCCACAAGGGAGTGAGAAGTTCATTCAATTCAGGAACAGTCAAAGAAACAATTAACTCCTCGTGAAATGAGGAGTAACGGTAGTTCGAACTAGGAAGCCTAGTTTGAACTACAGGCAGTCCCCGGGTTACATGGATCCGACTTACATCGGATCCCTACTTACAAACGGGGTGAGGGAACCCCGCACTACCTGCTTCCACCCAGCAGACCAGGGAGATGCGAAGCTAGAGCCCCCCCCAGCAAACCAGGGAGACGCAGAACGGCTTTTCTCAGCAGACACCTCAGCTTGAGAATAAAGGACTGGGGGTATGTCTACACTAGAAAGTTAGTTCGAACTAACGGACGTTAGTTCGAACTAACTTTCCTAGGCGCTACACTAGCGCTCCGTTAGTTCGAACTTAATTCGAACTAACGGAGCGCTTAGTTCGAACTAGGTAAACCTCATTTTACGAGGACTAACGCCTAGTTCGAACTAGCTAGTTCGAACTAAGGGCTGTGTAGCCCTTTAGTTCGAACTAGTGGGAGGCTAAGGCTTCCCAGGTTTCCCTGGTGGCCACTCTGGCCAACACCAGGGAAACTCTATTGCCCCCCTCCCGGCCCCGGAGCCCTTAAAGGGCCACGGGCTGGCTACTCACTTTGTGCCAGTTGCAAGGCTGCCAGCACCCGTGCCTGCACAGCCTGCACCTGCCACAGGATGAGCCAGCCATCCGAGGGCTCCCAGCCCTCCACTGCTCCCCACGACCAGCCTGGCGGCTCCCGGGAGCCTGCCCGGGGGCGCAAAAGGCGGGCGCCCGCCTGGTCAAGTGCGGAGATCGTGGACCTCATCGAGGTTTGGGGGGAAGCCTCAAATGTCCACGATCTCCGCACTAGCCACCGGAACGCGGCCGTCTATGGACGCATGGCTGCCAGCCTGGCCGCCAGGGGCCACCAGCGCAGCCGGGAGCAGGTGCGCTGCAAGATTAAAGACTTGCGGCAGTCCTACTCCCGGGCCTGCCTGCCAGGGGCTGACCCGGAGGCCTGCCCCCACTTCCATGCCCTGGACCGCATCCTGGGGCCTCATGCCGTCCCTGCCCCCCGGGACGTGATTGACCCCGGGGCAGAGGGACCGCTCCTGGACACCGAGGAGGAGGAAGAGGGCTCTGAGAGCCAGGAGCCTGCCGCCAGCCTTCCCAGGACCCGGGACCCCCGAGGCACCCCACAGAGCCGCTCGCCTGCATCATCAGAGGCCGGGGAGGCGTCCACCTGTGAGTACCCTCGTGTTCCCCTTATGTGTACGGGGGGCTGGGGCGAGAGGGAGCCCCGGGACCGTGCGCCTGGGCCTTGCCCACTACGGAGCAGCAGCTGGGGATCCTGCAGGGGCCCTGGCCTTGCAGAGGGGAGCTGGGTTTCACACACCTGGGCCCCTGGGGTAATTGACCGCTGGTCTTCTTGCACCACAGCTGCAGCACCGGGGACTGCAGGGCGCACCACACCGCCTGCAGCAGCCGCCCGCGCCCGGGCAAGCAGGACAGCCAGGAACCAGGAGGACTACCAGAGGCGGCATCTCCGGTTCCTGGACCGACAGCTCCGTCTCCAGGACCACTGGGTCCAGGAGGACCTCAGGCTGCGCCAGAGGAGTCTGGAGGCCCTGGAGGAGCAGGGCCGTGCCCTGCGAGGCCACCTCCAGAGCCTGCTAGACCGCTTTCCATTTCCTCCTCCCCCTGCTCCCCCTCTTGCTCCCCCTCTTGCTCCCCCTGCTCCCCCTCTTGCTCCCCCTCTTGCTCCCCCTGCTCCCCCTGCTCCTCCTGCTCCTCCTGCTTCCGCTCCTGCTTCCGCTCCTGCTTCCTCCACACCCCCTGTCCTCTCTGCCCCCCCCTCCACAACCATTCCCCACCGACGCCCCCGGACCCGCAGTGTGGCGAGACGGGAGAGGCACCCAGACTCCCACCCCTGAGCTTTCCTTTCCCTTCCTCCCTTCCCTCCCCTCCCCTTCCAGCTCCCTCGTCCCAGGTTTCCCCCTCCCTTCTCCCACCTTCATTCCTCCCTCCCCCACCCCAGTTCTCTGAAATAAACAGACGTTTTTGTTGGAAAAACAGGTGTCTTTATTGTACAGTAGATAGGGAGGGGAAAGGGGAAGGGGGGGGGTAGGGTGGAAGAAGGCCCCGGTGGGGCATGCAGGGAGAGGTCAGTCCTCCTCCTCCTCCACCTGGAAGCTGTCCCGCAGGGCTTCCCGGATCCGGATGGCCCCCCGCTGGGCTTCCCGGACGGCGGCGGTGCGGGGCTGACCGTAGTGGCCAGCCATGCGGTCAGCCTCAGCCATCCAGGCTGGCAAGAAAGCCTCCCCCTTCCGCTCACACAAATTGTGGAGCACACAACATGCCGCCACCACGGGAGGGATGTTGTGCTCGGCCAGGTCCAGACGGGTGAGGAGGCATCGAAAGCGGGCTTTCAGTCGCCCAAAGGCCCCCTCCACCACGATGCGGGCCCTGCTCAGCCTGTTATTGAAGGCCTGGCGGGAGGGATTGAGGTGTCCCGTGTAGGGCTTCATGAGCCAGGGCTGCAGTGGGTAGGCGGCATCCCCCACCAGGCAGACGGGCATGTCCACGTCCCCGACCCTGATGTGGCGGTCGGGGAAGAAGGTCCCGTCCTGCAGCCGCTGGCACACGGAGGAGTTCCGGTACACCCGGGCGTCGTGTGCTTTGCCGGACCAGCCCACATTTATGTCCGTCAACTGTCCCCGGTGGTCACACACGGCCTGCAGGATGACGGAGAAGTACCCCTTGCGGTTCACGTACCGGGACGCCTGGTGTTCCGGGGCACGGATGGGGATGTGCGTCCCGTCGATGGCCCCCCCGCAGTTGGGGAAGCCGAGGGCGCCGAATCCCCGGATGACGGCATCCGGGTCGGCGAGGCGGACCACCCTGCGGAGCAGCACCCGGTTGATGGCCTTGACCACCTGCGGAGAGAGACACAGCAAAGCGTCAATCAGTGGGGCGCCCGGGTGGCTGGGAGCGTGCGTGCCCTGGCAGTGCCCCGCGCCCCACTCCCGGAAGCAACCCCCCTGGCGGCGTGTAGTACGGCCGGGACAGCCCGACCCCTCCGGTGCGGGGCGCCTTCGCCTCCTCCCGCCCCCCCCTTTGTCCCTGGGGCGGCCCATCCCCTCCTCGCAGCCCCCCTCCCCCCCGGCTCGGTGGCCGACGAGCGCCGTACCTGCATGAGCACCGCTCCGACAGTGGATCTCCCCACGCCGAACTGGTTCCCGACGGATCGGTAGCTGTCCGGCGTGGAGAGCTTCCAGAGGGCGATGGCCACCCGCTTCTGGAGGGGGATGGCGGGCCTCATGCGAGTGTCCCTTCTTTGCAGGGCAGGGGCGAGCCACTCGCAGAGCTCCAGGAAGGTGTCCCTCCTCATCCTAAAGTTCTGGGTCCACTGTCGGTCGTCCCAGCGCTCCAGGACGATGCGGTCCCACCAGTCGCTGCTGGTGTCCAGACGCCAGATGCGGCGGGGCACGCCGGTGCCGGGGCGCCGCCGCGGCTCCTCCACGGCCCCCAGGGCGGCCAGGCGGAGAGGCAGGGGGCTGACGTTCCCCAGGTGGTGCCAGGCAGCCTCGAGCCATTGCTGGCAGGCTTGCAGCAGCAAGTCCAGAACGTGCACCAGAAGGTGCAGGGCGAGCCGTGGCTCCATGTTGCCACCTGCGGCGGTCCCCCCCAAAGGGAAGCACCGACACAGACGGGCACAGAGACCGACGCTTTGCTGTCCCTCGGCGAGGTTGGCAAGCAAGCAGGAAAAGCTGAGAACCGGCTGTCCAGGGGGGTCCCTTTAAGCACGAGCCTCAGATAGCCTCAGACAGCAGCCACACAAAGCAACTGCTGACCTGATGCCCTGCCAGAACCGGTTTCAGCTGCCCTTAAATGCCCCCCTGCGTCCAATCAGTGTGGACGCGCTAGTTCGAACTAGCAAAACGCTAGTTCGAACTAGTTTTTAGTTCTAGATGCGCTAGTTCGAACTAGCTTAGTTCGAATTAACTAATTCGAACTAAGTTAGTTCGAACTAGCGCTGTAGTGTAGACGTACCCTGAGGGAAGTGAGGTGTGGGAGAATAAAACTGAGCTCTGGAGAAATGTTTGGCTAGAGTTTCCCCTACAATATGTACCAGTTCCGACTTGCATACAAATTCAACTTAAGAACAAACCTACAGTCCCTATCTTGTACGTAACCCGGGGACTGCCTGTACCTAGTTCGTGCCCCGTGTAGCCGCGCTGCACGGGGTTCGAACCAGCGGGGTTTTAAAAATGGCGGCTCCCCGCTTATGCAAATGAAGCCCAGGAAATTCAAATCCCGGGCTTCATTTGCAAGTGTGGTATGCCTACATTACCCTCCTAGTTCAAACTAGGAGGGTAGTGTAGACATACCCTATGATAAGAAATAAAGGAAGGTAGGAGGGGTGATGAAGGTTAATCTAAATAATATAATTACAAGGATTAACTATTACTAAACTGGGTATCTTGAAATTTAAATACATTACTTGAATCAGTTATACTGCACAATGGGACCATCAGTGGGATGGAGTGGCAGATTTCTTGTATGTACCACAGCAGAAGATGATAGTCACCTTATGGGTTAATTCAGGGAAGGTTTTCATGTAGCATGAAAGAAAATAGTAAGAAACTATAGGAGAAGCAGAAAAATAGTTATTCAGTGAAGGCATTGTGGGCACAGCAGAGGGGGAAGCATGCTTTAAAGAGAAACAAGAGCAGACAAGTAGGGAAAACCCTTAACTTGATGTGGTGGAAAACCGGGACCTGGTAAGGGATTCAAATGATGATGTGGGGGTGGGGGGGAGGGATGGGAAGGAGATAGAAGCACAGTTATGGGGAAGGGCCTGGAAAATGATCATGCAGCTGTGTTTTTGAGTGAATTGGATGAGTGACTTAAAGTATAAATAACTATTACTCATCATTTTTGTGTTAAAATTTTTAATGTGAATTATACAGTCACCCTAGAGCCTTGGAACCATCTGGGTACTATGCTAGCATGACAGGTTATGGAAAGAAGTGACAGCATTGCCAAGAAAAATAACTGAAAGCAATATGTGTGTTAGCAGCCTAAAAAGTAAGAGGGTTATTTTTGAATGCAATCTGAAATTAATTCATTACTGCAATCAGTTATTTAAAAATATTATCTGATTACATGGAAAGTAACCAATTAGAGTTACTAGTTAACAACTCTACATACATCTGCTTCAGGCAGGAATTTGTCCTAGAAATGGAAAAGAAGCTGATGTAAACTGATATGTGCACACCATGTCTCTTCTAATGATTATTACCTCGATTTTCCTCCTCCCTTTCCTACACCTCAGCATACTGTCATGGTGTTTGCTTTTATTCTATTTCTTCTTTCAGTCATAACAGCAATATATTCAAATTATTTCATTTTCAAAAACTAAATGTGCTTCAAGGTTATATGGACCAGATCCTCAGATAGTGTAATTGGATGTAGCTACACTGAAGCCAAAAGACATTCAGAATGATACCAGCTGAGGACCTGCCCTCCGTATGTACAGTTATTTGGGAATACTGCCTCTCCTATTGTTCAATTTCTGCTATGTTGATATCCATGTGCCTATTCCTGAAGGGCATGGCCTCTCTGCCAGTAGCATGTGCTGTAGTGTTGGGGGGGGGAGTTGTATTCCATAATGAGATATATAAGTATTTGTTTGTGTATGTGTGTGTGTGTGAGAGAGAGAGAGAGAGAGAGACAGAGAGAGAACATTATTTTCCTCTAAATTTGAGGAAAAGGTGAAAGTGGCTTCTGCCGCTCACAAACACACACATCTCCCTCAACACTGCCCCTCCAGCAGGCAGGGCTAGAAGTTCTCTGTGTTCAGGATGTCACCAGTGCTGGATCTGACATGTATCGAACATGGAAGGAAGCCAAGCTACCCCTCCCACACACCCCTGCCGCAGGATTCTGTCCTGGCCAGCATCTTCCCATGACTGCTTGTCCCCGGGCAATGGATAGAGTGAGGCTCCACTAAGATGTCCATGCCCCTGCAGGAAGGTGCCTGCTGTCTAGGCAACAGATGGCCTTGCTTGAAGCACATCACCATCGTCTGAACCAAGACCTTAAATGTTGGCACAGAGATTAGGGCTAGGCTTCATGCACAGTGTCTCCTGGGATGATTGCTCTTATAACTTTTCTTCAGAGCTCAGCAAGGTGCGAGCACATCACATCCACTACCTTTCACATCATCTTCCCACAGTTGGGGAAGCCCATGGTGGCAAATCCATCTGTGATGGTGTTGATGTTCCCAAGTGACGACCTTCTGAAGCAAGATATTATTGATGGCCTTACTTACCTGCAGGAGCACAGCCCCAACTGAGGATTACCCATGCTAAACTGTTTCCTGATGGGGTGGTAGCCATCTAGCATGGCAATTTTCCAGAGTGTGATGGTGACCTGCTTCTGCAGGGGAAAGGTGGGATACAGTCTGGTGTCCTATCAGTTGAGGGCAGGGGTGAGCCACTTACAAAGCTCCAGGAGCGTGGCCTTCCATATGCAGAAGTTCTGCAGCCACTGGTGGTTGTCCTATTGCTGCAGGATGATGTAGTTCCACTGGTCCAAACTGGTCTCCCACCTCCAGAAGTGGTGTTTTATGGTGTCCAGGAGATTGAGGGTCATTTGCAGCAGAAGGAGCACTAATTCTTGGGTGAAGAGGTGCTCCTATTCAGGCTGCTCATTGTCATGCTGAGCCAGCACGTATGCTGTTTGGATGAACTGTGCCATGAGGCTCAGCATGAGGCCCTTGTGCCTGGCACTGCTTTGCAGCAGGCCTGGCTGCATGGTGTAAGTGTTGTGGTATCTGCAAGGCCTACCAGAGCACACAGTGTGAGTTTGCTGTCCCATGTGAGGGGAGGGAGTAGAGGAGTAGCGTGTGAGATGCAGCTGTAGAGAGGAGCCCCTGTAAGCACATATCTCAGGTAGCCTGAGCTAGCAGTTACAGGAAGTATCCACCCTTCTGGTGACCTCCCGAAAGTTCTTCTGGGGGATTTAAATGTGATGCAAGCTCCAATCAGTGTAGACAAGCTATTTTGAAATATTGTGAGCTATTTTGGTGCTTCCTTGTACTGTGAACGCGCTATTTTTATTTTGTTATTTTGGGAGTTATTATCTCGATTTTACTTATTTAGAAATGTTTTCATAGTGTAGACATGCTCAAAGAGTGTTTATTGCTGAAGAGACCAGAGACACACTAGAGAACACAGAAACGATTTCTTTAGGACATAAGTTAATTCTATCAGGCATATTTGTGCATATCTCAATCAATATTGCAAAGTACTGACATCAGAAAACTGATCTTGAGAATCTATTAATAAATGTGTACATTTCTGGGTCCTCCTTTTGCTATTCTTCGTGTGTCTTATTTTAAGAATTGTTCATGCTTTCGAAGTATATATTGGCTTTGAAGATTTGAGAGCTATGCTTGCAGAACACAACAGACACATGGTCCAATCCTGTGCCCTCTACATTCAGTGTGATTTATTCCTATACATTCTGTGGCTCAAGAATCGAGTCTTTTCTCTTGTTTCTGAAGAATAGATACTTTTTAACACTTGTATTTTTCTTCATCTTCTCAGATGTCTTCTTTTTTTAAAAAAAGCTCCTTCTTTTCGTGTATATTCAATTTCCTTCTCTTCATGTATACTCCATAACTGCTCAACAGGCTTATCCTTTCACTAGTCTTCCTTTCTGTAGTCAGTTCTATTTGCACCAAAAATTAATGAACAAAGGTGTTTTAAGAGGTGGAGCAGAACAGATGTGCAGGGAAAAGAAATAGAAATTTAAAAATCCATATAATGGTGACTAAAACATAACAAACACCATGAACACGAATGGTAGACCTCTTCTGAAAAATCCTTTTCAGAAGTGCATAAAGGTATTTATTTATAAATGAAATGGCAAAGGGAAAAGTATACTGATTTCACTGCTGGATGAATACGGTACATCCTGCCAATTCTGTCTTTTGCAGTCCATGCTCTAGTCATGGTTAAATGGATTCTATTTATCTTTCCTGCAGTCCTTTTTTTTCCCCTTTTTTTGTCTAATTTTGTACCTTTTGTTGGAGAGCATTTTCCAGGTGTGTCTGTAAATTCTGTTCTCCATCCTATTGGGATCAAGTATTGCTGAATTGTCCATTGAGGGGCTTTTTTGTTTGTTTGTTTGTTTGTTTTGGTATGGTTTGTTTTTTTAGCCATTTGTACTTGAGGTTTTATCTCTCAACATGATGATTCTATTTTCTATTTATTTATTTTACCTTCTAACACAATCTTTATCACTTTCTGTTTAATGAATCTACAGACAGTAGGCAAGATTCAGTGCATTTTCTTGAGAGCAGAATTGTGCTTCAGAGTCATTGCTGATGAATGATGCTGAGCATATCAGGAAGTAGATTACCTTTCCAGTAGAAGATTCGCCCTAATCTTGTCTCCTTTTCATTACTACAGTATCCTCAACCTTTTACAGATCTGCTATGGCTGTGATCACCTAATCTCTGTTTGTTTGGGTTTTTAACAGCACCAGTTTTAAGAGGTATTAACTGTCCATAACTTGGTGAAATTCTACCACTTTTTAAATAGAAATAATTTACTGCTTTTTGTTAGCAGTCTGGAAGGTGCAACTGCACAACCCACCAGTTCAGAAACACTGCTGTAAGTCTATAGTCTTCACTAATATTTTGGGGACAACTTGACCACCCACAGGAAGTGAATCTGTTCCTATGAGAACAGGGAATTTCAATCTGACTGTTGACTGTTTTCCTTCTCTCTGACTGCAAGAAATCCCCTCTTGGGTGTCAGTTACACTAAGTTGGAAAGGAAAGTCAAGGGAATACCGGGAAAAGATAACCAATTGGGCTCCTTCATATACTTCTACTCCAGCCAGCAAGGGTGTTAATTTATACTGCCTCATTCGGCTTTCCCCTCTACACAATGGAAGTTTCCTATGGAGTTCAGGGGGTTAGTATGGAGTTCAGGGGGTCTAGGAACAGAGGTAGTAGAGGGAATTCTTGGAGATAGTGTTACAGTCATGTTAGTTGGGAGCTGTTGGCAGCAGGGCAGCAGGACAAAAGCCAAGGGGCTATAGAAGTGTTAGTTGGGGGATTTTCTGTTTTATTTTGATCCCCCTAAAATCTGTGTGGGTCTGGAAGTGGTAGTGAGAAGGAGGGTCATGACTTGGAGACAATACCCAGCATAAAGGATAAATCATGCTGTCTTCCTTGATGGATGAATAAGTGTATATGTGAGTCCCCTGTTCCATTTGTGGCTTATGCTAACATAAGAGAGAATGGCAAGGGAAAATATTTGGGATAGAATGATTTCCGGGGGAGGGGGATCACATCCCATTTCATTGAGAGCTCCTATGTTGATTTCTATGTAAAAAGGACAGGGACAAGAGAGACTTGCTGAATCCTGATATTTGCAAAAAATACATGTTTTTTTTTCCCCTCACAAACATTAAAGACATAATACCTCTCCTTTATATTGCTTTGTATCCATAGATATCAAAATGCTTTACCAAATGTTGGAATTGTGTTTGTTCCCTGAACAATATCTGATAATATCAGAAGAAATCAGCTTTAGAAATATAAAATATGCTGAATATTAAGTTAAAATTAAATGGATCAAAATGAGACAGTTGAAATAATTAATGTTGACACATACCCCTTGAAAAAGTCAAAAATTGACATGGTCCTGTTCTGATTAAATACTATTGTATTTTTTAAAGAGTGAACAGCTCTGTAAGCAACATTCAACATTTCTAAAAGGTTTAGATCAACTTTGTGATTCGTGTTTTACCTCTAAGTAAAATAAAGATTATATCTTGAAAACAATCAGGAAGAAGCTAGGACATTATAAAAGTTATATCATAGGGAAAAGAGAAAACAGAAGAAATCAGAAGACAAAAGTAGGTATAAGATATTATTGTAGGGAGCACTTACTCCTTATTCCTTTCAGCGTGAATTTCACTTATTGTGAAAAGTGCCAGATTGACAGATGTGACCCTCAACATGAGAGTTCTCCGAAAGACCATTAAGAAAATGCAGCAAATGTAGAATTTAGCAGTTTCTACTTTACATTGAATTTCACATTGGAGGCAGATTATGATTGGCACTGACTACTAGCTGATTCCTGGGGAGGTTTCAGGCACCAGTTTTGACTTGTAAAACTCCCAAGTGTTCTGGATCCTGACTAGTTCATATACTTCCTCTTTTTCCAGAGCAATTATAATCAGCAAGGCACTCAAACTAACAACCCTATGGATTAAATGGGAGGGGGGTTGATAGCAGTGCATTCTCAATGGAGACAGCCCTGGAATACTCCTTAATAGTCAGATCCTGAAACTGAGTCCCCATCAATCACAGTACAATACTGTATTGGCTTTTTTTTATGCTTTGTACATGATATAACACATCATGGAGTAGTCAGAAGTGAGTGATGTCTTGGAGCAGTTTAGGTTCCTGGACATTAATCCTCTTTCTGTGACCTATTTCTATGGATACTTTAGCCTATAGCAATGGATGGGTGCATTAAGAATACATCTAAATACATGTATTCATAGAACAGGGTTGTGCAACAGCAATGCAAGCATTCATATTTCAACCTTGCTCACAAGTGAAGCACCTAGAGAAGTAGGAGGCTAATTCAGTCTCCATGGCCTTGGTAATTATGTGCTTAAGCATTTTGTTGAATTGAGGCCTTAGTCTCCTTCTACTTCAGTTTCCATGTATACAATGGAAATAGGCACAGGATGGCAGAAAGGTAATAGTATCACAATTATAAACTATTCAAGGGAGGGATCCAATGTACTTGTACAGAGTTTAGTACAAACTATGATCTTGCCTGAAGTGGATACTTTTTTCTGTTGTATTGAAGACCCATTATAAAATGTTTATTTCCCATAAAAATACTTACTGATTTTAATCCAATTACTCCTTAACCTTCTCTTTGTTAAATTAAATATATTGAGCACCTTCAGCCTATAATTTCAGACATGTTTTCTAATCCTTTAATATGTCTCATGAGTCTTTTCTGAACCTCCTCTGATTATTAACTTTCATCTTGAATTGTCAACATCAGAACAGGACACAGTCGGAGCGTCCAGACTACCGTGCTGTGCCGCCAAACAGCTGATCGGCACAGTGCGGCAGCCATTTTTATGTAAATTAAGTGGCGATTATTTACATCGCCGCTTCATTCCCTATGTCTAGAAACCTCATCTACATGGCTCCATCGATGGAGCTGTGTAGTCTAGACATACCCAGTATTACAGCAGTAGTTATACCCGTGCCACATCCTGAGATAAAATAAACTATCTACGGCTACGGCTACACTAGAGTTTTGCCAGAAGAGGCAATGCAAACGAAGCATGGATTAGCACTTTCTCATTCTTCATTTGCATAATCTCTTCTGATCTGCATACTTCAACATCAACATACTTCCTTTTTTGAGGCATAAGGCATAAGGATCTTGCACAAAAAGAAAACGTCCACACTGCTTGTTTTTGTGCAAAAACCCCTTGCGCAAAAACGGATCGGAAGAGATTATGCAAATGAAGCATGAGAAAATGTTAATCCGTACTTCATTTGCATTGCCTCTTCCGGCAAAACTCGTAGTGTAGGTGTAGCCTCCTTGACAGTCCCCTGCTTATGCATACAAGGGTGGCATTAAGCCTCTTGTCCACAGCATCGCACTGGGATCTCATATTCAGCCAATTATCCACCATGCCTATCTTATCCTTTTCAATCACTGCTTCCCTGGGTACAGTTCCCACTTGTGTAAAAGTGACCTACATTCTTTTTTTCTATCTGTACACATTTACATTGAGCCATATTAAAATGTATATTTTTACTTGCGTCCAACCTACCAAGCAATCCAGATAATTTGGTCAGTGACCTTTCCTCTTATTTATTACTCCCCAAATTTTGTCACCTTTAAACTTTGTTTACTTTATACTCCATCACAAGTAATTAAAAAAAAGTTAAATATTGTAGGGCCAGAAGCAGATCCCTGTAAGACCCCATTAGAAATACACATATTTGACAAAGATTCTCCAATTAAAATTACATTTTGAGATCTATCAATTATCCAGTTTTTAATCCAAATAAAATGAGCCATGTTAATACTATATTTCTCTAGATTTGTAAAATAAAATAAAATGTCAAATAGCTTACACAATTCTGAAATCAATACATCAACAATGTTAACTTCAACACTTGTAGTCTTACAAATCATAAAGTCAGTTTGGCAGAATCCATTTTTCATTAACCCGTGTTAATTAGCAAGAATTGTATTGCCTCCCTTTAATTCTTGATTCCACAGGTGTCTATCACAGTAAAATGAAAGGCAGGGGAGGCTCTCAGGCATTGAGAATTTTGTTGTAATATAAAACAAAGAAAATCTCTCTCTCTCACTCTTATCCATCAAGGTCAAGGATTTTCTATCAGCCTCTCACAACACACATAAATAAATTATATGGGCTTAGCCTTGATACATGTTTTCACTTTTACTTTCATTGTAAATGTTGGGGGTTATGGAAAATGTGACTTTGATGAAAGGATTACAACCTGAAAAGGTTGGTAAACATTGATTCGGGGAAGCAGCCATCACTATATATAATTGCTATGAACTTGTTTGAATAAAATACATTTGCAAATTGGGTAATTTTGTGACTAAATTCTGTATTTCAACAAGCACATCTGGATGTTGCATGAGTCCTCTTAGCACAGAGGCCATTTGGAGTGTGCATCCATCTGTTATCACAAGTATTGTTCCACAGTATAACTCCTCCTTTGTTGCTTAGGCATTTTTTTGTAGATTGACACTTCATAATTTTTTGAAAGAATAATTAGCATTTGGCAAAAGAAATAAAATCATTTTTCAAAGCAAAAATATACTCTAGATTATGTTTGAAAGTTCTCACCATAGGGAGAAATAGTATTTTCTAAGGCTTTGTGTGTGTGTTTAGAATTCTCTAGGGTTCCCAGCAACTGAAACTCTAGAGAAAGGAGGGCGTATGAGCCTTTCTTTCTGGTTGGAGTGTGTTTATTTTTTCATTTGCTCAACAGGGGATTATAAGATTAAAGGGAAAAGATGTTATTTTAGTTTTAAAATATGTGACTGTTAAGCTTGAGCAGTTGTGCCTTTTTTAATTCCTCTTTTCTGTCTCTTTCTCTTTTGAGGTTATTTTACTGCCTCTCTCCACTTTTTTCTTTATAGCCCATGGGGGGGAAAAGTGCCATTGAAACAGTTTTTAGTTTCCATATGTATGTCAGGAGCTTGAGTGGTTAGCTGCTTTTAAGGCTCCTGCCAATAGGCTAAATACTATAGTCCTTACTCAAGCAAGAGTGCATTGAAGTCAGCAGGAGATTTGCTTGAGTTTGAACTATAGGAGTTGGCTGTGAGTGCTGAGTTTTCAGAATATCAAGGCACAAGCTCTGTTCTTACAGCCTTTTTGGAGTTTTGTTTTCTACTTTTCTAAAGAGTTTTTTTTTTTTAATTATGAATAATAAAAACAAATAGATAAGGGAAATGGGAGAATTATAAATACAAATATGTAATGGAGGACAAAAATGGATTTTGGGAACTTTGGATCATTGGAAAAAATACCCTCCCTTTGTTGCTTCACTTTTCAGTAAAAGTATCTTGGAAACACAGGGATAAAGCAATTTAGAGAGATAATAGGATAATTCAGTTTCTTGTTTAAGAAACAAAAAATTGTGTGTGTGTTTGTATGTGTGTGGTCCAGATATAATCTAGTGGCAATAATTTAAAACTAATGTTTGAAATCATTAATGATAATAAAAGAGTGTGTTCATTACACAAGTGATTTTCAGTAACTGATAGCAATTTGAAACCCTTAAATTTTAATTTATCCGTTTGCTGAGGTGTATATTTGAATTTCTCCTTCAAAATATTTGTATTGCTTTTCTGGAGTAATGACAATGTAATGGCATATTCATATGTATGTATTAGTTTAAGTAGTTCTCAGTAAATGCAAAATAAGCGATGCTTTTATTTGCTCTATAGTTTCTATGAGTGAAGTACTGCTATGAGCAACCTCTGTGACTGAGATGCTTAACTCCTTGAAGTATTTACAGAGGATGTGTCAGAATACACTCATATACAAGAGTACATGCTTAGTTTTGTGAACAGATTGTCCCTTTACTGAAATATTGTTAAACCTAACCCATTACCCTCACATCCGCTGTTGGCAATCCTTAAAGCTATGTCATCTAACAGCCCCAGGGGGGCAATCTTTCAAGACTTTGATGGTAGTGCTAGCTCCAAAACCCAGCGTCCTGACTGATTGTCTTGACAAGTTAATGGTCTCTATACTCTGCTCTGACTGTTTGTACTTAACTAGCTTCATTCATAACCCTCTTAAAAGTTGAATGTTGTTTTCCTTTATGTCCTAGTCTAGTTACTGGACATAGAATCAACCATTTCTTATTTATGTCTCTTATTGTACAGACCAGTTCTCCTCATTCTGTATACTGGACACCAAATCATAATAATGATTCTTAAAATAAGTATCCAGAGAAAGCCAGCCCATACGGAGTAGTGGTTAACGTGTTCCTTGAATAGACACATCTGGCTATATATTAGTTTATAAAGCAACAACAACAAAAATGATGGTGTTTGTGCGTTCATATTGTATCATGAATTATGCTAGTTTAAAACACACTGACTGTCCTTTTTAATTATTTGTGTTCCCTAAATATTAAAGGAAACTTTGAGGCATCAACTGCAATAAAGATTTTTCTTATATTCATTTTATATGTATTTCATCTAGGTTTTCACTGCTTTGATAGCAAGAAGACATTGTATAGGCTTCACATGACTTGTCCCTTTTATCTGTGAGGGCGTTTTTCTAATCTTAATAAACAAAATGTATTTTTGTATGAAAAACAGCTTACCAAAATTTTCAAGTTGCCAGTGCTACACACTGCTATTTTTACACACATTCCTGATGCGAAATAATACAGTGACATGGAAATATTGTAAGTTCAAATATTTATTTTTAAAGGGCTTCTTTTTATTCAGAGATGTTTAAATAAATATGGTTAAATTGGTTATGGTTTTGTTTCCTTTTTGAAAGAGAAGCTACTGGGAAGAAAATAGCAAATGATGGTGTGTACCTTTTTAATTTATAAGCTAGAGGCTAGAAAGGGCAGATTCCCATTGACTGCTGTATAAAAGAGAAAACAGGACACTGAGATCATAAGGGATGATAAGGAAAATGGTGTTGTAGGTAGAAACTCTACACTGTAGCCTGACTAGCACTGGATATATTCAGACAGATTCTTCTCTGATCTTCCTTTGGGACAGAATGACTCCACTTTTCCCATTACATTGAACTATTTCCTAATAGGCATTTTCTCAGGGTCTTGATGATTTCTAGATTCTGTAAACTGTGCCTGCATCAATGAGCTATTCCAGATACCTATCTAATTAGTATAGGCCATGTGTATGCTAGGAAACTATTTCAAAATTAGTAAATTTGATTTAACAATTCCTGATTTAACAGATTTGAACTAGAGTCTCCATGCTATGGGGAATCCTTGAAATTAATCTGAGGCAGGCTCCATTAATATGGATGCACTTCCTCAGACTTAGAGCCCCAGGAAGCACTGTGGAGTAATTAGTTCCAATTGCTCTGAGGAGCAGTTATTTCTAAATAGTGGCACCCATACCACTGTTATTTCAAAATATCTATTTTGGAATTAGCATTACTCCATATGAAAAGCAGGAGTACAGATTTCCAATTCCACATCTTGTTATTTCAAAATAATGGGCTTGGTAGTGTAGATGCTCTATTTATAAAATCGACCACGGGGGGTCATTTCAAAATAAAGTCCTGGTGTAGACAAGGGCTTTAAGACTAACACATTAGAAGCTGTTTAGACTCTCCTCTCCCTGAAAGCAGCATTTAGAAGAAAACCAGGATAAACTAACAAGCTTGAAACATACTGCCTTTGTAGAGAGATGAGGATTCTACCGGCCTTAATGTAACATGATTTTTTTAAAAGCACACATTTGTTCTTCTGGGCACATGTGCTTCCTAAGGTGTTTCACCAGTTATTTTCCCCATTTAGGTGGACAGCAGCCCAAGCATAGTCAACCTTGTTTATACTATACACCTTCCTATAGTTCTGGCAGCACAGTCATATCCTGGAAAGACCATCATAGCCAATTTGCTGATAGATTCATTTAGGGGAAAGAGTCTCATTCATTTTTAAAAGCTAGTACTTTCTTCTCGAGTATGTCTCCTCTTTTTACAAAGATCTCCAATGCTAACCTGGTGAGGCGACTAATTGATTTCAATGGGAGTCATGTGGTTCAGATGTAGCAAATCTCCTTTTGAATATTTATCAGTTAATAGTTGTTATAACTCCCTGAAGAAAAATGGTGGGATTATTATAGAAATATTCATAAGCCATTAAGGAAACAGGTTCCCGGGCATTCCTATATCTTTTCATTTTGTACAATGTAGACATTACTCTAGGTGTGTTTACTTTTATGACAGCAATGGGATTTTTTTCTGCTGCTTTTTCTTAAAATATCTAATGTGGGTACAAACTGAATATTGTAAAAGATCCAAAATAGACAAATGGCAATTACATTTTTAAGCTATGTGTTGCTCTCAGGAAGGACCTAGGTGTCTGGATATGGATGCAAGTTCTTGTGTTGATACCTTCCTGCCTTTTGTAGCATTGCCATAGTACAAAGTGGGAAAGTGTCAGTACAAGGCATTTAGTAGGATTCATAACCTGTAAAGGAAGACAAGGAGCACAATCCTTCTGTTGTCTCTTGGATCCTGATGCTGAGAGGGTCTTCCAATCTCCTGCACCTTGGTTGTAGCCCAGTTTTGGGGAGCTGGCTGGCTGACTTCCATGGAGTCCTCTTGCCCCGAGATTCCTAGTTGTAGGCAGAGTTACTAAGGTTGCTGCAAGGGAGCAGGGAGCCAGCTAGCCCCAGAGCCCTGGTTGCCATTAGGATCTGAGGACTATCAAGCTGTCTGCCACAGAGGAAAGCAGTCTTGATAGTCTTAGCTACAGTTGTGGTTCCCAGAGATGCTGCTACAAAGCAGGAGCCTGCTGGCCCCCGCAAATCATGGATTCAGTCAGAGATTCAGTCAGGCTGGTAGACTCATTGCTATAAATGTGAGCTCTGAAACACCTAGAGATTTCCACTGCAAAGCTGTCACTGGCTTGGTGAAGGCTTTGTCAAATTTTAATAGATTTGACAAAACATTTCAGTCCATCAAATCAGCATTTTCACAGGAAACCATGGGTCTCCCAAAATATCCACTTCTTTAAATACACCCTGTTCCAGAGCTCTAACTTTGTGATTATAGTGTGTTTACAATTTTCTTTGTCAGGGATATGTGATAGCTGAAGGAAACAGACACACCGATTTTGCATGGGTCCTCCAAAACTAATTACCCTTTAGTTTAAATAGAACAAGAAATAAAGAAATTATAAATAAGTCTGCATGCCTTGGTTTCTGGAACACTCTGGAATGTCCTGTGGACTGAAGTCAGAGACCTCCAAGGAGCCCAGGATTCCCTCTTCCTGCACATGACTTCTTCAAATCCTGAAGTCTGTTTCTTTGCTCTTCAGCCACTTTCCTTTTTCCTTTGAAGTTCCTTCAGGAAATTAGTACCCCTCTTCTAGGAAAGCATCTCCCCCCTGTCTTCCTCAACCAAAAGTTTAGCTGTTTTGATCCCTGATTCACCAATTCTGGGTGGTTTTAAAGGCTGCCATCAACATACTGGTTATTTATCCTGCTTCTCCGTAAATTCCCCTTCTCCAAACCCTCCCGCTCTACAAGTTGGGCAGACCTGGTTCCAGCCATCTTGCAGCTACACTAATATTCTGTTAATGGCTGTATATATTCAGGGACTGATAGCCTTTTCAACCAATTCAAAGCCAGATACACTAGTGACCTACCCCTTCAGCACAAAGGGGTGACAAAGCAATAGCACAATTATGAGACATAAGGACACTTCATAAAATCAAACTGGATTACATAGGCTGCATATAGACCGATTCCCCAAACCATCACATAAGATTACTTTTTTTCTTGATAGAATATATACTTGGAGAATTTTGAACATTTTATCCATTAAACTAAGTTCCATTTTCAAAAGAGACTTAGAGTACGTTTACACTGCACAGCTATTTTGGGATACTAGAGTTATTATACTCTGTGTCTATACAAGCTGCATGAGGGATAAGGAATGGCTCAAAATAGCACATTATTTTGAAATTTCGTACTCGTATACCAAATTTTGAAATAGATTTGAAATAAGATACACATGGGTATGTCTACACTACCACCCTAGTTCGAACTAGGGTGGTAATGTAGGCAACCGGAGTTGCAAATGAAGCCCGGGATTTGAATTTCCCGGGCTTCATTTGCATCTTGCCGGGCGCCGCCATTTTTAAATGTCCACTAGTGTGGACTCCGTGCCGCATGGCTACACGCGGAACAGAGTCCGCACTAGCGGACATTAAAAAATGGCGGTGCCCGGAAAGATGCAAATGAAGCCCGGGAAATTCAAATCCCGGGCTTCATTTGCAACTCCGGTTGCCTACATTACCACCCTAGTTCGAACTAGGGTGGTAGTGTAGACATACCTCAATTTGCAGATCTTATTTTGAATTTAGGGTGCTGTGTATATGCACCCTTAGAAACCTAAGTCTCTGGGCATGTCTACACAGCAGGGCTAAACTAGAAATAAGCTAAGCAACTTGAGCTATGCTAACTGCATAATTTAAGTCAAAATAGCTTATTTTTAATTTGGGCATGTCTGCACAGCACTTATTTCAAAAGAAAGCACTCTTCCTCCGACTTTCCTTACTCCTCATACAATGAGGTTTGCAGAAGTTGGAGTAAGAAGCCGGTTATTTCAATTTTTTTGTTGAAATAACAGGCTTGCTGTGTAGACACTCAATACGTTATTTCAGAATAATGTCCATTTTCCGAAATAATGCTGCTGTGTAGATGTACCCACTTTGACTTTCAGAAAGGCTGGAGCACCTGAAGTCTTTAGAAAACATAATCCTAAGTCTCACATTAGACATGTCATATTAAAAAAAATTGCTCATGCTGATGTTATTCCAGTGAAGACTACATAATGTTGCTGCAACGAGTTGGGTGAAACCTTGTTATGAATTGACTAAAACCCTTATGGAGATTGATGGGTGTGAAAGCACCCTTCAATTAACATAATTTAAGGGTAAGCCCCGATCCAAGATAAAAGAAATTTTAAATTTATTCAGGAGTTTAGATGAGGTAGGTAGAGAGCTTTTTCTGAATAGTGCCTGTATTTCCTGCATGTGGGAAAACAGATCACACAGAGAACAGACAGAACAAAGGAGGAAGAGGCAAAAAGCAGTAGCCAGTGGCCACAGTATAACTCTGGGGAAAGTCTATACAGAACCCTAAACTTGAAATAAGATATACAATTTCTGGTATGAAAATTGCATATCTTATTTTGAATATATTTCAAAATAACTTATTTTGAAATTTCAAAATACCATGCTATTTCAAGCCATCCCTTATCCCTTGTGCAATTAGATTTACTGGGATAGTGAAATAGTGCATCCATTATTTCAAAAAATATTTCAAAAAAATGAGCAGTTTGTGTAGATGTAGTTTAGCTATTTCGGGATATCTCTAGTTTCCCAAAATAGCTGTGCAGCATAGACATATCCCTAGAGAATGACCTTTTGGGACTCTTGCCTAGAAAGAGTTGGGGCTATAAACTAAGACACTGCTTTTTTTTTCTTTTAGTCTTTATTCTTTTTGTGTTGAGACACAGAGAACTTTGTCCATTCTTTATGAATAAACAAACCTCCAACAAAGAATAGTTTTTTACTTTCCAGGACCCCAAACTTTAACTAGTTGTATCCAAAATGGGCAAGAGTTTTATACTCAATAGGAAGCTTTATAGCCTGCCTTCCAATCTTGGCAAATAAACCAGCATGGTGCCCATATTTTAAAATATTCAAATTTATCATTTCTTAAGTTTTCCAATTCTCTTCAGCAGGAAGTCTTTGAAAAGCCAGTCTGCATCTGAGGATGTAGAATTAAATGGACAAGCTCACAGGACAAGTCTGGTTTTGTCCCTCCTTTCTGTGTCACCCTTTCTTCCATCCTCCCCCCTTGTAAAGCATGTGGAAAACTTTGACTGTTAAGATCTGTGCACTTTCCTACTCCAAAAAAAGTGTTTTTCCTATTCTGGCTAACAGAAGAAATAGAAGCAGCTCAGGGGCAGAGCATATTTTTTTTGAGAAAGGTTGGTGCAGAAGACACTTCCCCTCCCCAAACCAAAAACTAATTAGTCGGGATCAGAGAGCAGCTTGCTTCCCCTGTTGGCATCTCCAGAAAACAGCCACTACTACCTACCAAAACTATGCATATTATTAAAGATGTCCATGTCCAACACAATAAACTTAAAGACAAAATGTAAATGGAATGTCTATCAAATTTTAAAATTAGGATTTTACCAAGCATCTCTTTTTCAAACTGTTCAAAGAGTTGGTGTATATGGCATATCTAGAGTCTTGATATATTGTCTAATCAGTCTGTCATCTGGCATTTTAACTTTGCAATCCACTTGAATGTCTCAGGAATGTTTATATAGCTGAAGTAGTATTGAGAAAATAGTCTTGTAGGAATGTATATTCAATCAGTGTGATCTAGGGCAGAAAGAAAATTGAGCAAGGTTATAAAACTCTTACATTGTTTCCTTTATATGTAGTTTCTCAATTTCAGCAAATATATAAATTAGCTCTTTGGAGAAGAGCACGTAGAAAAGATGTGAAAGTACCATTTGGTTAGAAGGAAGGAGCAGTGGTCGCTTTGTGGCATAGTTCCAGTATGAGTTTTCCAATTGCTCTTGAATCTTCAGAGACTATATATCATCTGTTTACTCATTCAGATACATTGTGAGCCTGGTTCTCACTTGAATCCAAAAATGTTACACTGCCATGTAGATCCTATACAAGTGAAGCTCTGCCAACTTAACTTTTAAGTGTAGACCAAGCCAAGTTCTCTTATACTGTACATTGCATCTCTAGATCAGCCTCAAGTCTGTTTTAAAACCAGCCTTTGCATGGGGAATCCTGATCAGGTTCTTTGAAAACACCTACATTTGTTGTGTCTAGCATAAAATGAACATAGAAAAGGAGTCTCAGAGGGGTACCAGTGTTTGTCTGTAACATTAAAAACAAGTAGTTCTGTGGCACCTTAACCCTGGTCTACACTAGGGAATTATTTTGAAATATCCCCCCTTATTTCAAAATAATAAGTGGTGCATCCACATGACCAAGTCCATTATTTTGAAATAACTTATTTGGTTAACTTGGTTATTTCAAAATCTGTACTCCTTCTTTCCTCAGGGAATAAGATTATTCTGAAATAGTTATTTTGGGAGTTATTAAATTTAGTTATTTCAAAATAATTTCCTAGTGTCAACATGCCCTAAGGTGTCACAGGACTACACATTTTTATAAAAAAAGGAGATGGAAGTTGCTTGGGAATTTAATTGTAATAAATTGAATGAACTGGTAGGAAGATGTACTGGATGAACTAAAAGGTATTTTGTTTCTATTCACTACAATAGTAAGCAATCTACTTCCCAGACATGGCAAGAGAAGACAGCCAACAACTTCCAAGAGAGCTATAAATACTACTTTGTGAACTATTCATTAAGATTCTATGATTACTTTAAAATGACTGATTCAGATCTTGCTACCATTATAACATAGCATTATTTTGTCCACCATGTTCCTATAAAGATGACAATCTCTCTTCATATAAACTAACACAGTAAAATGTGAACAAACATGTAATTACTTTTCAGCAAGGAAATCCGTTCTCTTTCATGAGATTATTTGTCTAGTCAGTTTGGGGTTATTGATATGGTTATTTTCAAAAGACAACTGTAGAATGAAACATGGATGACAACAGCATTGAGTCAAGGATGCAAGAGGACTTGAACAACTTCTCCAAAAACCACACATGCACATGCACTTCCATCCTCCAACTGTGATAACTGTAAATGTGCATGGCATAATATGGAGATGATAAAAAGTGTAACATAATGAACACACCTCCAAGTAATGGGCTTCATCATTTAGAATAGATTGTAGTTCAATGACTGGCTTAACTGTAACCATATTTAAAAAATATCGTAAGAAT
Source organism: Pelodiscus sinensis (assembly GCF_049634645.1). NCBI lineage: Eukaryota > Metazoa > Chordata > Testudines > Trionychidae > Pelodiscus > Pelodiscus sinensis. Next base: position 260,745,419 of record NC_134711.1, read on the forward strand.
TAGAGGGATAATATCTTTTATTGGACCAACTTCTGTTGTTGAGAGAGTCAAGCTTTGGAGCTTCAGGTTACCTGAAAAAGAGCTCTGTGTGAGCTTGAAAGCTTATCTCTGTCACTAACAAAAATTGGTCCAGTAAAAGATATTACCTCACCTACTGCATTCAAGGATTGTAATCGTACATCCCACTGAATGATAACAGGGAAAAAAGTTCAAAATGAATTCACAACTGAATTGGCAGCTATTTAAGCTTCTGGGGAACTAGTCCAATACTCTTTGAAGTCAAAGGTAAGACTCTCATACACTTTAGTGGGCTTTGGATCAGGACTGTAGGGTTTCCTTTTTATTAACAAAAAAAATGACCCCCCCCCCCATGAAGTGAAAAAAATGTATTATGGAAAACATATTTTTGATTGCTACATTGCTGGTCCTTTTTTCATTCTACTGAATTTACATGGATGTCGGCACTTAGATAGGATGAAAATATGAGAATAACATACTTCAAAGCATAAATCTGCTACTACCAGCCTGGAGTAAAAAATAAACCTCCCCCATGTTACCACATTATCCAGTATGCTTGTTTGTTTGTTTAATATTTTTCAATTAAGCATCAGCTACAAGGTTCCTCTATGACCTCATGGACAGGGAACAGAAACGGGAGTCGAAAGACCTAGATTCTAATCCCAGTGTAGACACTGACCTGCTATACCACCTTTGCTAACTTGTTTAATTATTGTGGGCTTCTGATTTGCCATTGTTTTAATGCATAGACCATCTCTCTTGTGTTTTGTATAGTGACTACCATAATGATCTCAGTTCAAGCCTCTACATAACATCATATAAACATATAAGCTCTTTCTCAGAGGGTCTGATATATTCTGGAACAGTGCCTTGCACGATTTTGTCCTAGTCTATGATTGTGGTTTATTGGTGTTACCGTAATACATAACATAATAGCTGTAGTCAGAAAGAGTATGCTGGACTAAATGAGCCAGAGGTCTGATTGATAGTTACTCCACAGCACCTTCACACTGGGTATGTCTACACTACAGTGCTAATTCGAACTAACTTAGTTCGAATTAGTTAATTCGAACTAAGCTAATTCGAACTAATGCATCTAGAACTAAAAACTAGTTCGAATTAGCGTTTTGCTAATTCGAACTAGCGCGTCCACACTGATTGGACGCAGGGGCGCATTTAAGGGCGGCTGAAACCGGTTCTGGCAGGGCATCAGGTCAGTAGTTGCTTTGTGTGGCTGCTGTCTTAGGCTATCTGAGGCTCGTACTTAAAGGGACCCCCCTGGACAGCCGGTTCTCAGCTTTTCCTGCTTGCTTGCCAACCTTGCCGAGGGACAGCAAAGTGTTGGTCTCTGTTCCCGTCTGTGTCGGTGCTTCCCTTCGGGGGGGCCGCCGCAGGTGGCAACATGGAGCCAGAGCTCGCCCTGACTCTTCTGGTGCACTTTCTGGACTTGCTGCTGCAAGCCTGCCAGTAATGGCTCGAGGCTGCCTGGCACCTCCTGGTGCATGTCAGCCCCCTGCCTCTCCACCTGGCTGCCCTGGGGGCCGTGGAGGAGCCACGGCGGCACCCTGGCACCTGCGTGCCCCGCCGCGTCTGGCGTCTGGACACCAGCAGCGACTGGTGGGACCGCATCGTCCTGGAGCACTGGGAAGATCGACAGTGGACCCAGAACTTCAGGATGAGGAGGGACACCTTCCTGGAGCTATGCAAGTGGCTCGCCCCTGCTCTGCGCAGAAGGGACACTCGCATTAGGCCCGCCATCCCCCTCCAGAACCGTGTGGCCATCGCCCTCTGGAAGCTCTCCACGCCGGACAGCTACCGATCCGTCGGGAACCAGTTTGGCGTGGGGAGATCCACCGTCGGAGCGGTGCTCATGCAGGTATGGCACTCATCGGCCACTGCGCCGGGGGGGGAGAGGGGATGCAAGGAGGGGATGGGCTGCCCCAGGGACAAAGGGGGGGAGGGAGGAGGCAAAAGCGCCCCGCACCGGAGGTGTCGGTCTGTCCCGGGAGTGGGGCACGGGGCACTGCCAGGGCACGAATGCTCCCAGCCACCCGGGCGCCCCACTGATTGGCGCTTTGCTGTGTCTCTCTCCGCAGGTGGTCAAGGCCATCAACCAGGTGCTGCTCCGCAGGGTGGTCCGCCTCGCCGACCTGGACACCATCATCCGGGGATTCGGCACCCTCGGCTTCCCCAACTGCAGGGGGGCCATCAATGGGACGCACATCCCCATCCGTGCCCCGGAACAGCAGGCGTCCCATTACGTGAACCGCAAGGGTTACTTCTCCATCCTCCTGCAGGCCATGTGTGACCACCGGGGACTGTTCACGGACATTAATGTGGGCTGGTCCGGCAAAGCACACGACGCCCGGGTGTACCGCAACTCCTCCGTGTGCCAGCGGCTGCAGGACAGGACCTTCTTCCCCGACCACCACATCAGGGTCGGGGACGTGGACATGCCTGTGTGTCTGGTGGGGGATGCCGCCTACCCACTGCAACCGTGGCTGATGAAGCCCTACACGGGGCACCTCAATCCCTCCCTCCAGGCCTTCAATGCCAGGCTGACCAGGGCCCACATCGTGGTGGAGGGGGCCTTCGGGCGACTGAAAGCCCACTTTCGATGCCTCCTCACCCGTCTGGACCTGGCTGAGCACAACATCCCTCCCATGGTGGCAGCATGTTGTGTGCTCCACAATTTATGTGAGAGAAAGGGGGAGGCTTTCCTGCCAGCCTGGATGGCTGAGGCTTACCGCATGGCAGGCCACTACGGTCAGCCCCATACCGCCGCCGTCCGGGAAGCCCAGCGGGGGGCCGTCCGGATCCGGGAAGCCCTGAGGGAGAGCTTCCTGGTGGAGGAGGACTGACCTCTCCCTGCATGCCCCACTGGGGCCTTCTTCCGCACTACCCCCTTCCGCTTTCCCCTCCCTACCTACTGTCAAATAAAGACACCTGTTTTTCAAACAAAAACATATGTTTATTTAACATAACTGGGGTGGGGAGAGGGAGGAACAAGGGTGGGAGAGGGAAGGGGGAAACCTGGGACGAGGGAGCTGGAAGGGGAGGGAAGAGAGGAAGGGAAAGGAAAGCTCAGGGGTCGGGGTCCGGCTGCCTCTCCTGTCTCGCAACACTGCGGGTCCGGGGGCGTTGGTGGGGAATGGTTGTGGCGGGCGGGGCAGGAGGGACGGGGGGTGTGGAGGAAGCAGGAGCGGGAGCAGGAGCGGGAGCAGGGGGATCAGGAGGGGGAGCAGGGGGAGCAGAAGGGGGAACAGGGGGAGCAGGAGGGGAAGCAGGGGGAGCAGGAGCAGGTGGAGCAGGAGGAATTGGGAAGTGGTCGAGCAGGCTCTGGAGGTGGCCTCGCAGGGCATGGCCCTGCTCCTCCAGGGCCTCCAAGCTCCTCCGGAGCAGCCTCAGGTCCTCCTGGACCCAGTGCTCCTGGATGCGGAGCTGTTGCTCCAGGAACCGGAGGTGCCGCCTCTGGTAGTCCTCCTGGTTCCTGCCTCTCCTGCTGGCCTGGGCGCGGGTGGCTGCTGCAGGCGGGGTGGTGCGCCTTGCAGTCCCAGGTGCTGCGGCTGTGGTGAAACAAGAACAGTGGTCAATTACCCCAGGGGCCCAGGTGTGTGAAACCCAGCTCCCCTCTGCAAGGCTAGGGCCCCTGCAGGATCCCCAGCTGCTGCTCCGTGGTGGGCAAGGCCCAGGCGCATGGTCCCTGGGCTCCCTCTCGCCCCAGTCCCCCGTATACATAAGTGGAGCACGATGGTACTCACATGTGGACGCCTCCCCGGCATCGGATGACACAGGCGAGCAGCTCTGTGGGGTGCCTCGGGGGTCCCGGGTCCTGGGCAGGCTGCCGGCAGGCTCCTGGCTATCGGAGCCCTCTTCCTCCTCCTCCTTCTCCTCCTCCTCCTCCGTCTCTGGGAGCGGTCCCTCTGCCCCGGGGTCTATCATGTTCCGGGGGGCAGGGACGGCATGAGCCCCTAGGAGGCGGTCCAGGGCGTGGAAGTGGGGGCAGGCCTCCAGGTCGGCCCCTGGCTGGCAGGCCCGGGAGTAGGACTGCCGCAGGTCCTTGATTTTCCAGCGCACCTGCTCACAGCTGCGCTGGTGGCCCGTGGCGGCCAGGCTGGTAGCCATGCGGCCATAGATTGCCGCATTCCTGTGGCTAGTGCAGAGATCGTGGACATTGGAGGCTTCCCTCCAAACCTCGATGAGGTCCACGATCTCCGCACTAGACCACGCGGGCGCCCGCCTCTTGCGGCCCCGGGCAGGGTCCTGGGAAGAGGGGGAGGGTTGGGTGTCATCGGGTGGCTGGCTCATGGGGTGTCAGCTGCTGGGTGTGCTGGCACGGGTGCTGGCAGCCTTGCTACTGGCACAAACTGTGTAGCCAGCCCATGGCCCTTTAAGGGCTCCGGGGCCGGGAGGGGGGCAATAGAGTTTCCCTGGTGTTGGCCAGAGTGGCCACCAGGGCAAGCTGGGAAGGGCTAGCCTCCCACTAGTTCGAATTAAGGGTCTACACAGCCCTTAATTCGAACTAGTAAATTCGAACTAGGCTTAATCCTCATGGAATGAGGATTACCTAGTTCGAACTAAGCGCTCCGTTAGTTCGAATTAAATTCGAACTAACGGAGCGCTAGTGTAGCGCCTACGAAAGTTAGTTCGAACTAACTTTGTAGTGTAGACATACCCACTGGGAGCTTTAATGACATGTCCATCTACAAACAGACTTTATCTACTTCCCTACACACACTAACAATGATAATCTGTCAAATACAAATCTTTATTTTTTGAGTAACTATTTTAAAATGGAACAAAATACAGGACTATGTAGCACTTTAAAGACTAACAAGATGGTTTATTAGATGATGAGCTTTCGTGGGCCAGACCCACTTCCTCAGATCAAATAATGGAAGAAAACAGTCACAACCATATATACCAAAGGATACAATTTAAAAAAAATGAACACACATGAAAAGGACAAATCACATTACAGATGTAGGGGTGGGGGGGGGAAAGAAGGTGAATGCCAGTGAGTTAATGATATTAGAGGTGGGGAAGGGGAATTGTCTGTGAGTTAATAGAATTAGAGGTGATAATTGGGGAAGCTATCTTTGTAATGTGTAAGATAGCTGGGGTCTTTGTTAAGTCCCGTGCGGAGAGTGTCGAATTTTAGCATGAATGCCAGTTCAGAGGATTCCCTTTCAAGTGCAGATTTGAATGTCTTCTGGAGTAGGATGCAGGTTAGCAGGTCATTGAGACTGTGTCCTTTCTGGTTGAAATGACAAGCAACTGTTTTTTCTTTGTGATCCTGTCTAATGTCTGTTTTGTGGGCATTGATTCTTTGGCGAAGGGTCTGAGATGTTTGTCCAATGTACATAGCAGATGGACACTTTCGGCACATGATAGCATAGATTATATTTCTGGAGGCGCAGGAATATGTATTCTTGATCTTGTAACTCACTTGGTTAGGCCCAATAATGGTGTCAGCAGAGTGAATATGTGGACAAAGCTGGCAACGGGGTTTGTTGCAAGGGAAAGTACCAGGGTTGGTATTAGTGTGGTATGTCCTGTGGTTGTTGGTAAGAATCATCTTGAGGTTAGGTGGTTGTCTATAGGAGACTATGGGTCTGTCTCCCAGAGCTTCTTGGAGTTTAGTGTCCTGTTCCAGTATAGGCTGTAATCTACTGATAATGTGTTGGACAGGTATAAGTTGGGAGCTGTAGGTGATGACAAGTGGTGTTCTATTGTTGGTTTTCTTGGGTCTGTCTTGTAGTAGATGGTTTGTAGGTATTCATTTGGCTCTTTCAATTTGCTTTTTTATTTCTCAAGGTGGGTAGTTGAGGTTTATAAATGCTTGGTAGAGATCCTGAAGTTTCTGGTCTCTGTCTGTGGGATTAGAGCAGATGCGGTTGTATCGAAGGGCTTGGCTATAGATGATGGATCGTATGGTGTGTGCTGGATGGGAGCTGGAAGCATGTAGGTAACTGTATGAGTCAGTGGGTTTTCTGTAGAGGGTGGTGTCTAATTTTCCATTGTTGATTTGCACTGTGGTGTCCAGGAAATGGATCTCTCGTGTGGAATGGTCCAGGCTGAGGTTAATGGTGGGGTGTAGGTTGTTGAAATCTCTGTGGAATGTCTCCAGTGTTTCTTGGCCATGCGTCCAGATCATAAAGATGTCATCGATGTAGCGAAAGTAGAGAAGGGGTAAAAGGGGACGGGAGTTGAGGAAACGTTGTTCTAGGTCAGCCATAAAGATATTAGCATACTGTGGGGCCATGCGTGTACCCATGGCTGTGCCGCTGATCTGGAGGTATAAGTTGTTTTCAAACTGGAAATAATTGTGGGTGAGAACGAAGTTACATAGGTCTGCTACCAGGTTGGCAGTGGTGTCCTCTGGGATAGTGTTTCTAATAGCTTGTAATCTGTCTTCATGTGTGATGTTGGTGTATAGTGCTTCTACATCCATGGTGGCAAGGATGGTGTTATTGGGGAGGTTATCGATGTTTTGTAGTTTCCTTAGGAAGTCAGTAGTGTCTCGGAGATAGCTGGGGGTGTTGGTTGTGTAGGGTTTGAGGAGAGAGTCTACATAGCTGGATAGACCAGTAGTGAGTGTGCCAATACCAGAGATGATGGGGCGTCCGGGGTATCCAGGTTTATGGATCTTGGGAAGCAGATAGAAAAATCCTGGTCGGGGGTCAGAAGGTGTTTGTGTGTGGATTTGTTCCCGAGTAGCTGTAGGGAGGCTTTTAAGGAGACAGAGTAATTTCTTTTGGTATTCCGAGGTAGGATCAGAGGAGAGAGGTTTGTAAAATGTGGTGTTGGAGAGTTGTCTGGTTGCCTCTTGGTTATAGTCGGCCTTATTCATAATGACCACAGCACCACCTTTGTCAGCTGGTTTGATTATAATGTCCAGGTTGTTTTTGAGACTCTGGACGGCATGTTGTTCAGCGTGGCTGAGATTGTGTGTCGCTTGTTGTTGTTTGCGAATAATGTCAGTCTGTGCGTTGTTGCGGAAGCTTTGTATATAGAAATCTAGATTGTAATTCCGACCGTCAGGGGGAGTCCATATAGAATTATTCTTCCTTTTGTGTTGATAGGGGGGATCTGGTAGGTCAGATTGGTGTTCATTGGTGGTTTGGAAATATTCTCGGAGGTGGAGGCGGCGAAAAAAAGCTTCAAGGTCACCACAAAATTGTATCCACAAAATGCTCACAAAACAGACATTAGACAGGATCACAAAGAAAAAACAGTTGCTTGTCATTTCAACCAGAAAGGACACAGTCTCAATGACCTGCTAACCTGCATCCTACTTCAGAAGACATTCAAATCTGCACTTGAAAGGGAATCCTCTGAACTGGCATTCATGCTAAAATTCGACACTCTCCGCACGGGACTTAACAAAGACCCCAGCTATCTTACACATTACAAAGATAGCTTCCCCAATTATCACCTCTAATTCTATTAACTCACAGACATTTCCCCTTCCCCACCTCTAATATCATTAACTCACTGGCATTCACCTTCCTTCCCCCCCCCCCACATCCCCCTTCTGTTCTGTAATGTGATTTGTCCTTTTCATGTGTGTTCATTTTTTTTAAAATTGTATCCTTTGGTATATATGGTTGTGACTATTTTCTTCCATTGTTTGATCTGAGGAAGTGGGTCTGGCCCACGAAAGCTCATCATCTAATAAACCATCTTGTTAGTCTTTAAAGTGCTACATAGTCCTGTATTTTGTTTCAGCTACCCCAGACTAACACGGCTACATTTCTACCACTATTTTAAAATGGAGCGCTCCTCCACTTGATTTTATGGGCATTTTTAAAATCAGTTGATAAGCTGTATCCAAGGTCTTTTCCAGCCACAATATATGCAGTGGTGCATAGGAATCAGATGGCTATGGAATTAGGGCATTTGAAAATTAATAACTAATCTGGATTTCTAACCCTTCTGATTTTGTGGGTGGTTAGGTCAGCTCTTTTGGTTCAGCTGATTGTAAAAGTAGTAGCACAAGCAAAATTCGCATGAAGGCTTCCAGCACTCCTGAAGTTTGGAGCTGTTCAGAACTAGGGATTTGACATTGGCCAATCTTTATTTTTTATGTTTAAAACTTTGAGGAGTGACGAGTTGTTCTTGCTAATTCTTGTGTGCTGAATCAGCTCTTAGGGAACCAGCATTATTCTTGGAGACTGACAGAGGTTACCAACTCTTTAAGAAAGGTGAATTAGGTGCTGTGGTGCATAGGAATGAGTGGAAGAGCTTTAAATCTGCTGGAGTTTGTATTTTGTATTGTCTGTGTATCTCTGCCTTTCACTGGGGAGTGCGTATCCAGATTAGCCCTAGGCACCAAAGTGTTTTTAACAAAGCTTCAAAGCAGGCAATTTATGCATCGTTATTATCCCACTTCGAAGGCACACCTCTGTCTTTTGAGGGAAAACGTTCTTTCAAGAAGGATTGTTTGAGAAGTCTGGGCTAAAATTACAGGAAACTGAGTTAGCCAGTGAGCTAAATGTGCTACTTTAATACTCAGGAATGGTGTCCATATATTGCCCAAACACTCCAGATTTTTACTACTATCCCTTCCAGGGAAAATAGACTGTGCAGCATAGAATAAAGTGAATTACATATTCATGAGAAGACAGTGGATCAGTTTGGGTCTCCCTGCATCTTTTCAAGTGCTCATTTCTGTGCAGAGGGAAAAAAAAGTGGTTTAGTTGAGAGATGCTGGAATGATACAGTTTGTGCCTGTGCATGCCTAGAGTGCTGCTGAACAGATCAAGTGGTCCATGATGGTACTTGAATGGGATTAACATTTGCTGTGGAACTGTAGGGCTTGTGGCTAGCCCTCTGCTCCCCTAAGGAGTCTGTACAAAAATACTTGCTATAAGGAAAAGTAGCACAGAACATCAACCCAATGTCGAGTTCCACACTCAAATGTCAGCAGTTTACAAAGAGATGTGACAGAGGGGACAGTGTGTACAGATCCATTCTTCAATGAGCTCCAGTTGGTGTTCGTTACTATTCACTGTTGACAGTAGACATATGACAATATTAGTTTGAGGAGGCCAGGGCACATTATCCTAAAGTAATGTCTGTGTGGTTAAATATTCACCAGAATCTTACAAAGGTGTAGAGAACAATATCAGTGTCTGACGCAAAAATATAGCCCTTCTAGCTGAACCAGTAGAAAATAAAATGGCTTTTGAATCTTCAGCTGGTATATTCTTAAATAGCTGAAAACAATCATAGTGCAGAGATACTCCTTTTCATGCACTGATAACAAACAGGGTGATTATTAGCAGTAGGGTTCAGAGCACTAGAACCTTTGGAAGGAGTACTTATCTAAATGTATATAGGGTTGCCAGATGGTTTCAACAAAAATACCGGACACACTTCACATTACATCACAAACTATATTATACCTTATTTAGAAAAGACCAGACATTTATATTTTCTCATTTATATTTTCTCAGTTTGTTTTCTGAACAGAAAGCTCAAATACTGGACTGTCCAGTTCAAAACCAGACACCTGGTAACCCTAAATGTATATACATGTGCCTGTCCAGCATTCTAAGCACATACACTTGTATCTAGTCAACATCGAGAAATATATAGACAGGCTTTCTGATTTTTTGTTTTAACAGATGTAATATAATAAAAAATTTCTGATTATATATATATTTTAAAAATTTGTATCTAAGAAACACCAGAAATTGTTAAGTACAGTATATCTAAAGTCTTGCCTGCACAGAGCAGTAATGCAAAGGATTAGGGTATAATTTCTAAAATGTACTCATGTGTTCCCATTATCTAGTCCCTATATATCCTTCTGGTGTGCACTGAAGATTGTTTGAAAGAGTACAATGTTAAAGCATACTACTGAACATTACAAAGAGGTTACTGATTACAGTATTTACAAAGAGAGACCTATGAAATCCTGATTTTTAGATGGCTACATAAAACTAAAACATTGCTAAAAATACCATACCAAAACACTATAATTAATCCCCCACTAAAAGAAACAGCAGAAACCTGATATATAGATTTTTAGTGCATTCTGAAGTGAATCAAATCCATATTTGTTTTGGACACAGATGGAGACTAGTTCCAAGTCCAAAGAGAGATCTTTCAAGAGATAATAGATAATAGATGTGAATACTTCTTACTCAGTTCTTGCAGTTAGGCTAGGTCTACACTTCACCCCTCTGTCAGCAGACGGATGTAAATAAAGCACATCGGAAGTGCAAATGAAGGGGGGATTTTAATATCCCGCACTTCATTTTCATAATCACGTTTGGGCATTGTTTTGAACAAGCACCATTTCGAAACTGAAACTGCGGCTTAGCCGTGGTTCTGCCGAAAGTGGGGTGATTTTTCAACAGATCCTGTACTCCTCAAAAAACCGCTGTCGGCTAAGTCGCGGTTTCAGTTTGGAAATGGCACTTGTTCAAAACAGCGCCTGAATGTGATTATGCAAATGAAGCTCAGGATATTTAAATGCCTGATTCATTTGCACTTCCAACGTGTCTAATTGACATCCCTTTGCTGACAGAGGGGTGTAGTTTAGACATGGCCTTAGAGTATTGCCCAAAAACTCAGGGTTAGGGATCCATTATTTTAGGTGCTATGCCAATTAACAGAGCTCTGTGCAGATGCAAAATTTGTATCCACATCTACATCTGTATCTGCCAAAATGAGCCATAGATACTCTCATTGACATCTGCAGTTGCAGATACCTGTGTATATAAAATGGAAATCTGCAAACTTGTAGCGTTCTAGATACAAAATTTGTATACACATCTGCATTCATATCTGCAAAAATGAGTTGACCTTAAAAGAATGCAGTATTAAAACTACTAAGCTAATGTGTCCTGAATTAAATAAAAAAGGAGTGATCTGATTAGAGTCCCTTCTGTATTGAACATAACACTGATCTAGCTGGCAAACCTAGTTTTTAGATTTCAGCTTTAAAATCTGACTGACACATTGTCAAATTCATAAAAAATGATCTTTTTGAACACTTCTACACTGATATAAAGATCAGGATAGTACAAGCTAAGCAACATTCTGTAAGGTTGTAATTATTCATATAGAAAGAAGGCTTAGCACTGCTGCAACAAGCAGATTGTAAGTCATTGTGTACTAGGCTTCGCTATAATCCATTTGTGCACAGATGGTTTATGTTACTAGTCAGTAGAGTACTTGCTTCTAAGTCTGGCACCATGGTGTGACAGGTTTGTATCACATAGCCTCCCTTTGGACTGTCACTTGATGTGCTGATCATACCACTGAGCCTTCCTACCTGCCCTCTAAGGTGCCTCACCATCTTGTCCTGCTAGGCCAGAAATTTGGGTCTTCACTAAGCAAAAGACATAAAGTTAGAGTAACATCCCACTGGCAGAGGAACAGACAGTGATATCAGCTCATCTGTGGAAGGGCTCAGCTACAGGGACATAACAGCATCCCTGAGCACTGCCACTCTGCCCCCCTCTCTCCAAGGGACCAAAACCCCAAATGAATGTGTCTTATTCTGTATAAAAAGTTTACACAGAAAAAGCTCATGGAGCTCATTTTACCCTGGGTTTGATAATAAACAGAAGTGATTAAAGTGAGTTTTAAGTGGTTGCAAGTGTTGTCAAACAGATCAACGTAAGCTTCGGGGGTAGCCGAGTTAATCTGTAAGGATAAACTTAAAAAAAGAAAAAAAACTGATCTGGTAGTACTTTATAGACTAAATACGGAAGAATGCTTCTTGCGCTAAAATGGAGCCTCATTAATTATGCAAATGAGGCACAGCGATAGTCCATGATTTGCCTCATTTGCATATTTCCTGTGCCAAATGGACACAGTATAGACATTGCCATAGATCGGATCATGACTTTCGTGGGCACAGCCTACTTCTTCAGATGACCAGAGTGTTGACTTTAGGATGTTCAGATCCAAAATAAAGTTACTAACTAAAATAAACAAAACACACCATTAAAGCACAGTACACTAAGATAAATTGTTATAAATCATAATTTCTTATTTCAGATAAAATTCTTCAAGCTGGAGCTGATCTTTTCTCTGACCTGGGTCTAAAAGTGTCTTTTATTTCCATGTCCTTTCATGTGTTCCCTTGAGATGAGCAATCTGTGAAGCCAGCTGAAGACCTTTGTTCAATTCTCTCTTTACCTCCCTGGAAGAGAACAATCTTCAACATGGATTACAACAATAGGTGGCATTATAGGATCAACCACAATCCAGGCTTACCAGAAATCTATGGCATCAAATGCCAACAATTCACTCCTCCCCTCAACAGGCCACTGGGGAAAGGGCTAGAGTTGGACATCATTAAACCCCAGCAAGGGAATAAACTGTCAGGAACTTCAACTGTGAGCTAAAGAATGTGGTGAAATCAGCTTAAGATATCCAAACAAAACTATTAGAAGTTCTCTCTATCACACCACGGAGTAAACTGGATGAACAAAATCACATAACCATTCAGTTATGAATAGTTTCACACAACTGCAACTTTTATACTCCAAGACAGAGATATCATGAAGGATTTGTTTTCCTTTGCACAAAAGGACTGTTTAAGGGAGTGAATCAGGGATTGCAATTTCTCACTTAACTCTTGTTTGTAGACCCAAGCCATATATGTTCTGGTGACCCTTAAGGAAGACAACTGAATATGGTTGTTTTGTTAGTCTTTAAGGTGCTACTAGACTATTTGTTGTTTTTAAGTTTTTCCTGAATATGATTGGTTACTTGAAAGAAATCTGTTGCTATTTCTCCAGAAAAATACAAAAGGTATTGAGGTTCTTGTGTTTAAATTAGAAGGAAAAGGCCATACATATTGGTAACATGCACTAGAGGCAGAACAGGAAATTTGAACTTTAAAAGACAAGTTCAGAAAAGTTTTCAAGTTTTCAAAATGCAATCTATTGTGAAACTGCTCTTGCATTTACAAAACCATCCATTAGGTGTCATTTTAACCAAAACATTATATATTACAGCTGAAGCATATTCTGATGCTTATGAGACAAATACAATGGCTCTGTAGCTGTGTAGTAAGAAGGGATGACGTTATAACATGTCTCTGCAAAGCAAGCAGAAGAGGCATTTTCATGCAACATTGGCTAGACATCCAGTCTACAACTCACTAGGGGAGTGTTACACTTGCACCCTCTTTTGAGGGATGCAAATGCAGACATTCAAAATTGCAAATGAAGCTGGGATTTAAATATCCCGTGCTTCATTTGCATATTTGTGTTATGGCACTCTTTTGAAATAGCGCTATTTTGAAATAACAGACACTGTTAAGACACGGTTATTTTGAGAGAAAACCCTTTTCTTTAAATAACCCTTATTCCTCATACAATGATGTTTACCAGTTATTTCGAGAGACGGGTTTTCTCTCTAAATAACCGTGTCTGAACAGCACCTGTTATTTCAAAATAGCGCTATTTCAAAATAGCACCATAATGCAAATATGCAAATGAAGTGTGGAATATTTAAATCCCAGCTTCATTTGCAATTCCGAATGTCTGCATTTGCATCCCTCTCTCGAAAGAGGGTTCAAGTGCCAATGTCTTGCTTTTTAACCTCCCATGATATATTTTTGCATTGCTTCACATTATTGAGTCTCATTTTTTCCCCATTTAAGGGTTTGAGCAGCAAACTATCTAAAGTCACATCACATGCTGGGGGAGCAGGCTGATATGTTGACATATGAGCTTATATTAGGCAAGGGCTAACTTGAAACATCATCTGGAACACAGATGGCTAGCAATTGATCTTGACCAACTAGAACACAGATGGCTACCATCAGGTCTTCAAGGCCATGTCTATACTAGGAAAATATTTTGAAATTACTAAATTTGACAAATTTGAACTAGCATGTTCTCACTATGGGGAAGCATGGAAATTAGTCAGAGACAGGCATGTGGAAATACTACCTCAGAGTTAGAGTCCCAGGAAGCACTCTGAAAAGCTGCGGGACACTTCCCAGAGGCCAATAAGTTCGAATTAGTGTCAACGAGCATCCACACTACCTTTATTTCAATTTTTTTTTCAGAATTAGTGTTACTCCTGATGAAAAGCTGGAGTACAGAGTTCAAATTTCACAGCCCATTATTTTGAAATAATGGACTTGGTAGTATGGATGCACCATTTATAAATTCAACATTGGGAGGGAGGTATTTTGAAATGGGGGCCTTGTGTAGACCAGGACCAAGGGATGATCACTGAGACCATGCACATAAAGCTAACCACCAAATGTAATACACACACTATCACTGCTATGGTTGTATCTTGCATAAAAAGTACCGAGCCAACCATCTCATAATTTTTGATTTCTGGAAGGAGCTTCAGCATTCCTGCATCCAATCCCCATGACTGAGGATCTGTCCAGAATGGGGGGAAAATGTCCATAGTCAGTTAAAGTAAATGACATACCTGGCCACTCAGTATAATTCAGGTTGCTGTGCCAAGCACTATAGCTGCTGGCAGGTGCTGCTCACTGTGGGTATGTCTACACTACGAGATAAGGTTGAATTAAGATACGCAACTTCAGTTACATTAATTGTGTAGCTGAATTTGAAGTACCTTAACTTGTGTTTTGGAGTTATCCACGCTGCAGGAAGTCAAAAGAAGAACACTCCCTTCTACTTCCCTTACTCCTTGTGGAAGCAGGACTACCGGCATCAACTGGAGTTCCTCTTTCACTTGGAATTAGCATGTCCTCAGTAGAACTGCTAATTCCAACCCTGGAAGATCTACAGTTCAATCTTCTCTGTAGTGTAGACATATCCTGATATACTGATCTAATTATTAGTTGCGGTGTCAGGAGAGTCAATCTGTCACAACTTACACATCGCTGTATGCTTTGAAACCTATTGTTCCACTTGCTGGAGAAGGCCCTTTTCCCAAGGCCATTAACAGCTCTGGGAGTATAATATTTTATTATTGTCAATCTGACATTAGACTGGCTGCTGACATTTGACTTCTGTATTCAGAGCTAGTGGACCTGTGGATAACTGAATTTGTTTAATTTTATATTTTGTGGAGCTCAGTATTCTGAGTAACACTTATGCAGTATCAGCATAATGCACACATCATAATCCAGGTTGTTACATATACTTTGCATAGTCAGTACAGGTTCTAGAGATAGCTATGTTTTCAGAGAACTGCTGACAAAATGGGGGAGGAGGAATTAAAAAAAATCAGGGGGGAGGACAACAGAGAAGGGGCAGACAGCAATCAGTAATGCTTCTGGAATATTAAACTAGCTGTGTCCATTTGCCTTCCAGAGTACACTACTATGCTAACTACATTACAAGTATTCTCTTATGCTAATGATAGTCATGTTCGATATCCTAGGCTACATCTAGACTGCAAGCCTCTTTAGAAAAAGAGTGTCTAGACTACAACCAGTACTTTAGAAAAAGCACGTTGCTTTTTTGAAAGGCAGCACCCAGGCAGTTTGGATGCACTGTTTCAAAATAGCACAGTTTGCAGTACATAGCACCCTTTTTTGAAAAATCACTTTTGAAAAAAGGTGTTCTACCTCATAAAATGAGGTTTTCCACAGTTGAAAGAACTGCCGTGTTCTGTTGATTTACTTTCAAAAGAATGCGGCTTTAATCTAGACGCAGGGGAAGTTTTTTTGAAAAGAGGCCACTTTTTTCAAAAAAACCCTGTAGTCAAGACACTCCCCTAGACACAAAATGAACTAGAGGCTTGTTGCTGTCAAATTCTCCCTTCTGTCCATTGCATGAATATAGATGTGTGTGTTTGTACCTCATGAAAGCCTGAAAACAATCACACAAGCCAGGTACTCATGCACTAGTTCCTGCTATTGAAGTTCCTTGGTTCTTCTGCATCTACTAAGCTGCTATTCAGAATATGTACTGGTGTCACAACTGGCATAAATGTGTCCTCTCCCAGTAGGATTCTGATTTCAGAGTAGCCAGGTGCCTTTATAAGATTAAGGTGCCCACTGATGTATATTTCCTTTAAGGGTGAGTACTCTAGTTGCTGCCGAATACTATGTTATAAGTTTCATATAGACATACTGAAGGATGATATATTACAGGGCAAAAAAGAGCATTAGGCCATAGATCAGGAATTTCAGTCATGATGGGACAGCATGGGTAATGGTTCTTAAAGAAGCACAGCATGCAAATTTTGGTCTGTGGTACCACTAATATCCACTTTCTCTTGTGGTGCCTTTTTTACTATCACACAGGTATTGTGCTTGATTATTTTCCTGATACTGTATGATAGTTTAGCTTGTGGAGTGAGATTTTCTGGCTACAAGCTGGAGAGTGTAGTATGTGCCTAAGATTGCACTTCCAATGTGTCCTATTGTGTTATTCCTGAGAATGTAGCCTGAAACCTAGTTTGTATGAGTGACTAGCTGCCCTGTTATACCTATCGCTTAGGCTGAAGAAGAATTGGTCACTCCCACCAACTGCATTGCTCTCATAATAATGCCTGTAATTCTCCCAGTCTGAGAGATGCCATATAGTTGCCTTAAAATGTGTGCGTAATATAGCGTACGTCTAAATGGTACTGACTGAGAATGAGAATGCATGACTGCTTTCTTTTCTAGCAAAAGTACCATTCTCAGGAAAGCTGCACTTCACTTTAACGCATAACCCCAGTAATTAGTGCTGCAATCCTGGTGAATAGCATTGAAAAAATAAATCTGCATATAGCTGAAAATTCCACCTGCTCTGGGTAGCAAACAAATCTTACCAAGGTTGATTCCACTACCTTTTCCACAGTTCTCTACTAAGGCTTTGTAGTCAAGGAGGTTATGGATGTCACTGGAGCCATAAACAATTTAATAACTTATCTGAATCTGATTTATCTTTTTTCAAGGATTATTAAGCTACTGCATCTCTGTGCCTTCCCTGGTTTAAATTAAAATTGTGCATGTGATATTTCATACCCGCTCTGTGTGTGAGTGAGCATTATGATCTCATACGAGGCAACGTTCCCTCTAGTATACATCACTGAACGGTGATAGCCCATTTTCCTTTTCATGTGATTATATATTCATGTGATTATTCTTTTTATGTGATTTCAGAATGACAATGGGAGTAGACTATGACTGAGAATTTGTTTGGTTGCAAAAAGAAAGCGAGGAGACCCATTATTATGTTCATTTAAGCTCTGTAGCTAGACCAAATTGAGGGCTTTCTCACTTAAACAATATTACTTGGCATGGATCAATGTTTTCTTGCTTGTACTAAACAGATTAAGTTTGTAAATTTAGCAAATCACACAACTTAATTTTGTATGCAATTCCTGCTGCTGCAAATGTGCATACACTGCACAAGAAAAGATCTACTGTGTCACTGGAAAAGATATACAATACAGGGAAGACATTGACATTTTTCTTTACATTGAAAGGTAATTCAGAATATACATTCAGGATAGGAGCTAATGCCAAAAACTCTAATGCTTTAACTTAAGGGATATTTTGTTAAAAAAAAAAAAAACCTGACATATATGACTGAAATCTTACTCATCTCTACTAGTAAGCAATTGAAAAATACTTCATGACTGAACAGCTTGGAATGTCACATAATATATTATTGGATGGAATATATATTGGATGAGATATATAATGCATCAGAACAAATATATTCTATTCAGGCAGAATTTTGCAGCTGGTACTATTGATAAAAGATGTTAGCAGAACTAAACCCTATGAATGCTGGTCATAAAGCTCTAAAGATTATTGGCTAGATCAACTACTTGGAGATAGTGTGAGACATCTTTAATTTGGAATGCATTATTACAGTTGCATTTGTATTGCAGTAAGGAAAAGGTAGATTTATCAATGCGGAAAACATACATGCTGTATTCAATAATTTCTAGAGGAAATTCTTAAGTTCTTGTGAAATCCAAAAATACATAATTTCTGCCTATTTCTGAGTCTTTAAATATAATTTCAAGAATCAAAAATAGGACTCTTTCATTTTGAGGAAGATGGCATTCAGAAGCCCCTGTATTCCTCGTTCTATGAGAAACAAGGGGGCTTCTGAAAGAGGTTTTTTTTTTCTGACATTTGGCCCAGTCTAGACGGGCCAAATGTCAGAAAAGCCTCTCTGACAAACAAATCGGAGAAAAAGGTACTCAAAATGCCTTGTATTCTAAACGTACTTAGTACTTGTAATCTATCTGTACTTAGTAATTCATCTGTACATAGAAGGTTTATCAAAAGCTCCTCCCATGGTTAGTACTACAAAGCATTTGGTAACTGGAACTGATTGAAAACTTCCCAAATTTTCACATGAATTTTTTTAGGCAAAGTATTTTGTGCTGTCTTTGAACCAGCTGAGATTATGCATTTTTTATCTTTTAAATTTAATATTTGTAAAATGAATTGTGAACAATTCTCACAAACACTTTTTTGGCAGGGGCAGGGGAAAGACTGGACATATAGATAGCAGGTAGAGTGTTTTGCAATAGTCTAAGTAGATTGAAATAATAAAGGAGTTCTCACTTACACCAGCCAAAGCAGGGGAAGTGATGCTCACTCACACCAAGGAGAAGGTTGTGACAATTTTCTTCCACTATTTGATCTGAGGAAGTGGGTCTGGCCCACGAAAGCTCATCACCTAATAAACCATCTTGTTAGTCTTTAAAGTGCTACATAGTTCTGCTTTTTGATTCAAGGAGACGAGCTCCTCTTTATTAGCAGGGGCTGTGGAGACAGAAACAATTGTGGGGAATGGGAGGGCAGGAGGAAACATAGTTCCATAGTGAGTCTTAAGTACCTACTCCCCACAAAGTGACAAGCTGGCATTTCAGTAGCAAATCACAGCCTTTTCAAACACTTAATTCACTTTTGAAATTGGATGCCATTCAATATGCTAAATTATTTATTATAAATTAAACTCAATAGGAAGAAGTGGCTGTTTGTAAAAACACTTGATGGTGAAAGAGAAACCAGAGTTGACATATATAGGAGAAAGTGTCCAGGGAAACATCAAAGAGGGCTTAATTCTGCAATGTGCTAACCACTCCTGTGAAGTACTTCTTACATTGAAGTAAGAAGGATTTGAGGGTTTTCATTGCCTCACAAGACCAAAAGTGTTCAGAGAAAAGTAGAAAATAAATAACATATTAAAAATAGAAAAGAAATGGAATTTACAACTATTCTCCCAAACTTTTCCTACCCTTTTGTCTGGGTGTGTATTTTAAAGTGGAAGGTGTTGTCAGATGCTGCCACCAGTGTGGTGCTCTGGCATCTGTTCTGCTCCCTTCAGTGTTGATAACCGTTCTGCTGCATGTATATGTGTGCTCTCTCCAAATTCTGTGCAGGTTCTGCGCAGGTAGCCACCACTGCAGACTTCTGAGAGCCCCCAATAACCACAAATCAAACAAGGTGCGAAGGCACTGGAACCAGTTTTTTTGTCAAACAACGTATGGTCTCTAGCACCCTGGGTGTCTAGACCAGACGTCAACAATTTATACTAGTACATACGTATGCCCTGGCAATGGACTAAGCTCAGTTACCAGCCAGGAATTTCTGTATCCCCTCAGCTGGACCAAAACAGATACACGTCACTTCTTACATATCAAGGTGCCACCCTTAAACATATTAGGTTGGCACCTCCTGACATACCTAGATACCACCCATTACCTTATACAGGTGGCTTGATCAAAACATCCCTGTCCATCATGTTGTCATCCTGACCCTGTGCTAAACCTGAGTCAGTATATCCCTGTTATTTATGGGGAGTGTACTGGTACCAAGCTGTTTCTGCAGTGAGATGTTCTGATACTATCCTCCTGGAATGTTTATGTGCATGGCCTGTGCCTAGTACCTCCTAGGTATGTGTATTTCTGTAATATCAGCAGTCCTGTCCTTGCCAAATTTATGTGAGCAGGACCTGCCTTTTGCTCACAGATTAGCTTTGCTTTATGTTAGCAAAGCATTGACTGTTGTTTAGGTCTTAGGCCTCACACCAGGCCTCCATTGTAGGCCCTCTTATTAGTACAGAAGGATATACGGCTAAAATGAATTTTAATGTCAAAATAATGAGTCATAGTCTAGTTCTTTAATAGAGTTTGTTCAATTCTTCAGAACTATGCTCAGGTATTAGGCCTTGGAAGGAAGTTATAGTTGTGTATCAGATATCAACAAAGAGCTATTGGGACATAAATACCAAAAAACAAAAACCTCCAAAACAAAAAACAGAAGTGCTATTCAAAAAGGGTTCTATTAAATAGGATATGGAAGAAGGAAATTCATGTAGGAAATGGTAACTACTCCCTCTTTTTTGCCATCTCTATCCCCATTTTTCATGTCTAGTAAATAACTACGGGGTCAACTAGTCTGTATGGGTACGTCTACACTACAGCGCTAATTCGAACTAGCTTAGTTCGAATTAGTTAATTCGAACTAAGCTAATTCGAACTAACAGATCCAGACTAAAAAACTAGTTCGAATTAGCGTTTTACTAATTCGAACTAGCATGTCCACATTAAGTGGACCCTGAACCGGGGTTAAGGATGGCTGGAAGCAGTGCCGGCAGGGCATCAGATGAGGACTTAGAGCGTGGAGCTGCTGTCTCAGGCTAGCCGAGGGCTGTGTTTAAAGGGACCTGACCCCCACCCTGGACAGACAATTCTCAGGGGTGCCCCACTTGCAAAACAGTCCTGGCTTGGAGTGCCCTGAGTGCTCACACTGGGCACATCACAGCACTCGGCCATCAGACCGGCTGCACTTGCCGCAGGCTGCCATCTGGGAAGAGGGGGCAATTGGGGGGCTGCAGGAGAGCTTCTACCCCCAGAAGCCTGCAGAGCCAGCCCAGTCCTCCCCATCGGGGGCTCGTACCCCATTCCTCCCTCACCTCCTTCCACTTACCCTTCCCTAGGCCCCCTTCCTGATGTACAAAATAAAGGACAATTGTGTTCAAAAATAGAATCTCTCTTTATTGAACAAAACTGGGAGAGACTGGGAAAAGGAGGTGGGAGAGGGGAAGAGAGAGGGTGGGAGAGGGGAGGGCAACTAAAATGATCAGAGGTTTGGAACAGGTCCCATATGAAGAGAGGCTAAAGAGACTGGGACTTTTCAGTTTAGAAAAGAGGAGACTGCAGGGGGATAGGATAGAGGTCTATAAAAGCATGAGTGGGGTGGAGAGGGTGCATCAGGAAAAGTTCTTCATTAGTTCCCATAATAGAAGAACTAGAGGAAACCAAATGAAATTAATTCATTCAAGCTTCAAACAAGTAACAGAAAGTTGTTCTTCACAAAGCAAAGAGTCAACCTGTGGAACTCCTTGCTGCAGGAGGCTCTGAAGGCTAGAACTAGAACAGAGTTTAAAGAGAAGTGAGATCAATTAATGGAGGTTGGGTCCATGGAGTGTTATTAGCCAGGGGGTAGGAGTGGTGTCCCTGCCCGAAGTTTGTGGAAGGCTGGAGAGGGATGGCAGGAGACAAATGGCTTGGTCACTGTCTTCGGTCCATCCCCTCCAGGGTCCCTAGGGTTGGCCGCTGTCGGCAGACAGGCTACTGGGCTAGATCCAGGACGGCCATTGTAAGCTCAGGGCT